>NC_132933.1:2477912-2816938 GCF_047675955.1 Chlorocebus sabaeus
CCTAAAACATTTACAGACCACTTAGCTAAAAAGCATCTTACTGAGATGGCGGCTAGCCTGCAATGGATTACTGGTATTACTGGCCTGATGGAGAAATGCATTTATTCTTGGGCTCATAGCAACCAACAAACAGGAAACTCAGAAATAAATTGAGCCCAGCACCCTCAGAGGTTCTGCGCCCCACCTGAAAACATTCAGAGTAGGTGGGACTGGGTGTGTGCATGTCGTGGGGGGATCACTTACCCAGTGACACCAAATGGCTATAGTTCTCCAGCATCACCCGCTTGTAGAGGACCTTTTGTCTGAGGTCCAGAAGCTTCCATTCTGTCTTTGTGAAGTACACGGACACATCCTCAAAAGATACTGGCACCTAAAAGAAGGCATTCTTGTGGCCACAGGGGAATTCAACCCCCTGGGCCCCTGAAGGAGCTGACAGAAACAAAATGTGGGGTTGGGGGAGCACTGGAAGGCTCAGCAGGTAGAAAGGCTCGGGTTGCACGAGTTGTAAGACAGAAAAACAGGCAGCACAGCCGATAGAGGCAGGAAGCCCAGATTGTAGGCCTCAGGAAATGAGAACGATGCTAAGGGCAGCCTAAGCTCAGCCCAGTTGGACAGGCCCGGGCATGAGGAGGCAGCAGACAGGGGCTGCCAGGGGGAGAGGCCAGGGAGAGGGGCCACCACTCACCTTGGGTCTCGTGGTCAGAAGAATGGCCGCCATCCCCAGGGCACAGAGGAGCTAAGGGAAATGCAAAGAGGCCCCTGTGAGCCCAGGCCAGCCTGGAACAGCCAATCTGTGACCTGCTTCAAGACCCTGCTTAGTTTTTCTTGTGAAATAAGAAGCACAGCAGCCACCTATGGTGTTCTCACTCCTGCAGCTTCACCAAGGGCACCTGACCATCAGACCTTCTGTATGGCTTCCTGGGGTGGCCATAACAAGTACTACAAATCGGGGCCTTCAAGCAACACACATTTTTCTCTCCTGGTTCTGGAGGTCAGAAGTCCAAGATCTAGGTGCTGGGAGGCCCCCACTCCACTGAAGCCCCTTCCTCGCCTCTTTTAGCTTCTGGTGGTTGCCAGCAATGCTTCTCGGCCTCTGTCTTCGTGCAGCCATCCTCTCTGTGTGTGTGTCTGTGTCCAAATTTCCCTGATCTGTTGAGAATGCCAGTCACTGGATTAGGGCCCACCCTGCTCCTACAGTATGACCTCATCTTACCTTGATTACAGCTGCAAAGACTCCCTTTCCTAATGAGGTCACAGTCACAGATACTAGGAGTTGAGACTTCAATATGTCTTTTTAGGGGGCACCATTCAAACCCAGGACACTTTCTGCAACTGAGCTGCCATGCCCACTTCCCATACTGGCACTTGCCTGACCAGGCTTTCAAGGGAGCCCATTCCTTCTTTCCTTTCTTCTTTTGCTGCTTTTCCTAGCTGTTTCCCCATGTGGCCAGTGCCCCCGACCCCAACTTTCCAGCCATTCCTAGAAGCTCCACTGCCAATCCCCTTCCCCCAGGTTGGGATTCTTAAGGAAACTCCAGATGCACACGTATCACCTCCCCTTGTGACATGAGACTTGCTTTCAAGGAAGAGAAGAGAGGTGAGGGCAGTGCAGAATCAAGGGGGACCTACGGTAGTGGGGGTGCTCTCTGAAGGGGTGACATTCAGGCGGAGAGCTGGAAGCTGAGAGTCGCAAAGAGAGTAGCCAGCCAATGACACAGCACATACCCTGGCCCTCAGATGGTCCTGCATTTGGCATTCATGGTGCTGAAAATTAGGGAACAGGCGCAGAGGATGACACCATGTGGGACCCTGGGGGGACAGCAGGAAGTTGAGTTTCAGGCTAAGAGTAGGGAACATGAAATTGACAAAGTGGACAAAATTCATCTTGGCCTCAGGACTTCTCCATATCAGTTCTCAATGCCAGATGACAGTCAGTGCTGTGGGTTGGATATCTGAGCCTCCAAACGTCATGTTGCAATTTGATCCCAATGTTGGAGGTGGGGCCTCATAGGAGTTGTTTGGGTCATGGGGGTGAGTCCCTCATGAACAGATTAATGCCCTCCCTCAGGGGTGAGTGAGTCCTGCTCTGTGAGAGCTGGTTGTTAAAAAGAGCCTGGCCCCTCCCCTCATCTTGCGTCCCCTCTGGCCACGTGATCTCTGCACGTGTGCCATCAGCTCCCCTTCGACTCCCACCCTGAGTGGAAGTAGCTTGAGGCTCTCACTAGATGCAGACGCCCGGTCTTGAACTTTCCAGCCAGCAAAATCCTGAGCTAAAGAAACCTTTTCTCTTTATAAATTACCCAGCCTCTGGTATTCCTTTACAGCAACACAGGATGACTAGGACAGGGGGATAAAAGATTGTTCCTTTCTCAGCACACACCCCCACCAGCTACTTCCTGGTTTCTCTGCTTCTCTGCCTGGGATTTCCATTTTGTTGGTCTCCAAGCTTTTATTGATGTTCCAATGGGTGACTACAACAGTTTGTTTGTGCCAACAACACCACAGGAGAGAGGAACAGGGGACAGGGTCCCAGGAGCATAGAGAAGGACAGCTATAGTATTCACCTGGCATTTAAATTGCTCCAAAGTCCCTTATCATCCATGATGACCTGCCAGCCAACATTGGTCCAAGATACATAAGCTGATGTTCTGAATCCCTGAGGGTGGAATGGATGCTAAACCATTAGGTTAAAGACTGAGAGAGAAAGGAGTATCACATATTAAAATGCCATCCTGTGATTATTTGAGGGCTGCAAGAGAGTAATCTAACCTAGCAGTGGGACATAGGGTGGAACAGTCCTGCTGCCAGGATGCAGTAGGAAGGTATCCTACCAGAGCAGTATGACTGGATTTGAAGCAACCTGCCTGACCCAGAAAGTGGGCTGTTCCATAGAGCAACGGGTCCAGCATCCTCTGCAAATCAGTGTCATGGGGGGAGAAAAGAGACTGGGGAGAAAGGCTGTTCCAGATGAAAAGAGATTTAAGGGGCCCAGCACCCAAGTGCAAGAGGGGTCATCAATTAGATGCTGGCGTAAATGAGAGAGTCGTCAAAGGCATTAGGGATCACTGGGAGGGGGTGACTATGGGGTGGCCCTCGGAAGACAGTAGGGGATCATTACTGTTCTTGTGTTGGATGGATAGTGTCACTGGGTCACGGAAGAAAATGTCCCTTTTAAAGAAATGAATATTGAAGCATTTGGGGGAGGGAATGACAGGCAACTTACTTTAAAACCTTTCACAAAGAGAAAGAGAAAAAAGCTAACACAAAAAAGGCAAGATGGTGATTAAAAAGAAGAAGAAAAAAAGAACTATGGAAAACAGACTGGTGGCTTGTCAGTGAGTTAAACGTAGTTACCACATGACCCAGCAATTCCACTTCTGGGTATATACCCCCAAAGAATTGAAAAGAGGTTCACAAAGGTTCACACAAACCTTTGTGCACCCGTGTTCACAGCAGCATTAATCACTACAGCCAAAAGGTGGAAGCAGCCCAAATGTCCATTGATGGATGGATGGACCAACACCATGAGTCTATATATATAATGGAAGAGTATTTGGCCATAGAAAGAAAGGAAATTTTAACACATGCTACCATGTGGATGAACCCTGAGGACACTACTCAGTGAAAGAAGCCAGATGGAGACTTGAAAGGTCACATATTGTATGATTCCATTTTGTGATGTAACATCACATTTCCCAAGAGCCGTCTTGACCTAGTTTTGAAATAGTGGCTAAAACCTCTCATCTCTCTGCCCTTCGAGGGCAGTTTGCTAAGTCCCCACTCCCACCACTTTTCTACAGTTTCCCTCTCTCTGGGGCCACCAAACACACATCCAAATGGCCCCTGCCTCATTGAGCCCCCACACTCTGGGGCCAAGGCACCAGACAAATAGGGACAGCCCCTATGCCCTGGAGCCTGAAAACTTATGCAACTCAGTCAATCCAAAGGAAGCCCGAGAAACCTAGCCACCCGCCTCTGCTGGCCCCTCCAGCCCCAGCTGCTGTTTCCCTGTCCCCGGGTCTAACCCCTGTGTGGCCCTGCCTGGCAGCATTCTCTCGTTCAGAGCTATACAGAACAAAAAGCTGAGCCTTTCATCTATCCCGGGGTCCTGCCATCCAAAGAAACTTTAACTCTCATAAAACATGTTTGTCCAGATCTGGTAAATCCATCGTGTCAGAAGGCAGATTGGTGGGTGCCAGGGTCTGGGGGGATGGGGAGTGACTGCAAATGGGTCTAGAGGTTTCCTTATGGGGCGATGAGAATGTTCTGGAGCTAGATAGAGGTGGTGACTGCACAACATGGTGAATGTACTAAATGGCCTCTGAATTGTTCTCTTTAAAATGGTTAATTTGGCCAGGCGTGGTGGCTTACACCTGTAATCCCAGCACTTTGAGAGACTGAGGTGGGTGAATCACTTGAGCTCAGGAGTTGGAGACCAGCCTGGCCAACATAGTGAGACCCCATCTCTACAAAAAATACATAAAATTAGCTTGGCGTGGTGGCATGTGTCTGTAGTCCCAGATACTTGGGAGGCTGAGGTGGGGTGATGGCTTGAACTGGGAAGGTTGAAGCTGCAGCGAGCCGTGATTGCACCACTGCACTCCAGCCTGGGCGACAGAGTGAGACTCTGTCTCAAAAAATTAATTTTTATGTTGTGTGAATCTCACCTCAATCAAAAAGGAGGAAACAGAAATGTTGCTGTAAGGTAAAATCATTCTAATATCCGCGGGCAACACCTCATTTCATTATAACACACTGTCAGTCACTGGGAGTCCTGTAAAACTAAAGGTGCGGGGGGAGGTACTACTGATAATTTGCCAGTGCTTTCAGACTAGTATAAAATTATTGTTTTGAAAAGCAACATAAGCTCATTTTTTTCCCTACCATAACAGTACTGAAAGTTCACTACCCATTTTGGACAAGTTGAAAGGGGGAGGAGTTATCTCTAGTCCCTCCACCCCAAGATGTACTGAGGCAGGTCTGAGCCCCAAGGGAGCACAGCACTGTTGAGTGGTGACCCCCTGAGTGAACACCCCATCGGCGGGAGTCTGCCCAGAGACAGAGACCCGCACTCAAGTGCAGCATCGGAAGACCCAGCAGAGGTGCTGGTCACACCAAGCCGTCACGCAGAGCAGTGCCTATCCTTGAGAGCTAGTTCCCGAAAATCATCTACAATTTCAACTCCTGGAAAGAAAGACACGACAAACCCTGTGCCCATAGAACTGAAGTAACACCCAGGCGGGCACTGCTCTGCACATCTGAGGACAGAAGCACCTGGAAGGCGCGTGGTGGAACTAGAGAGCAGCTTCTTCCAGCTGGACCAGAAAGACCCTGTGACCTTTGGGGACCAGCAGAGCAGAAGCCAAGCAGAAGGATAATCCTGGGCTCCAAAGCCAGGCTCCCCCGAGGCGCAGCATTGGGCACGCAGGTGAGAAGCCACCAGACCTCGGCGCCTCAGGTAAGAAGCCAGGAAGGCCCATCAACCTGGGTGACCCGTGCCACTGCCAGTCCCTCCATGGCTGCTCCACCTCTGTGAGGGGCCTCGGACCTGAGACCCCTGCTTGTGGACCTTAGCCTATGGGTGGAACTGAGTATGCAGGGTGCTCCACACGGGGAGGGCCGGGAAGGGGATGAGTGCAGGGCCACTGCTGGCAAGGAAGCCTGGTCAACCAAGGGGAGAGCTGGCTCCAGCAGGATGCCTTAAGACGACCACTAGATGGGGAGATATTCCCAGAAAAAGAAAAAGGAACCCACACAGACAAACAACATTCAGAAAAGCATCCAGCAGTCCCCCTCAGTAGGAGCAGGAATTGGGGCTTTTTCGTCCACAACAAGGGACAGGCATGGCCACTTTGGTTGGGTTTCTTCCATCCTGGGAGATCTTGCTTTTCTCAGCCCCACCAGCTTTCCTTGGCCTGAGGCCCTAGTTACCTGCTGCCCACCTGGCAGAACGGCTGGAGAAGGAAACTGGAGAAACCCAGAGAGAGCCAAGGCCTGGCCTGGGTGCTGCATGGGTCGACCAGGGCCCTCCATGCAGCCTAGCCTGAAAAAGTCCTCTGAGGAGCTTCCTTGCAGCTGGGCAGGCCTTGCCCTCTGGGGGCAGAGGCTAACCTAGCCAAAAGGGGGCCACCCAGGCTGCTAAGGGATCCTTCTAAGAGGCGGGTCGGGTCCTGTCCTGCTCTGCTCACAGTTATCCCTGGGATGCCTGTGTCACTCAGAGTAAACTCACACAGCCCTTCCTGACCTTGCCCAACCCTCCTCCCACCTCTGCACCTCCCTCCGCTCCTGCCACACTCTTGCTCTCTTGAGCCAGGCCACTCCTGCCTCAGGGCCTTTGCACAGGGGGATTCCCTGTGTCTAGAATGCTCTTCCAAAACCATAACCACATGCCTCGCTCTTTTACCACCTTCAAGTTTTGGTAGAAATGTTGCCTTTGAAATGAGACTTATTCTAACCACACCACCTAAACTGGCAACCAGACCTCCCTTCCCCAGCTCTTACTGCCTTTTAACAGACTCTGTAATTACTAATGGAAAACATTTTCTGCTTATTGTCTGCGCTTAGCCACTAGAACGAGAACCACAGGGCAGGGCTTACTACCGCCGTGTCCCTGGCAGATCTCAAATGCTTGCTCAGGAGGTATCTGTGGGATTGAATCAGTAGCAACTAGCCCTGCAGGGAAGCGCTGGGCGCTGCTTTCTGCCCAGCTCGACTGGCTCCTTCTCTCACCCTTGCCCACCACCTTCCATAGGCCCTTCGCTTCCTCCTCGGCTTGGCTAAGCTTATGCTTTTCCGTGGTATGCCAGTCACCTGGTCAACACCCTGCGCCACCGCGAGGCACCAGCCCCCACCTGATACCCCCTGGAGCACAATTTTGGGCATCCTGCCCCCATCTGGAGACCCTCAGGGCCGGTGCCTGGGCAGCAGTGCCACAATCTCACAATACCAGTCTGCCCAGCACTCTCACACCCAGAGGTGCAAAATCCAAACTCACCAGGTGGATCAGGACGGGATGCTCTTTAGCCAGCCTCGGGACCGGTGGCTGGAAACCAATCAGGAGAGAAATTGACAAACACTGGCCGCGGCTCCCAGCGCCCAGCCCTGGATGGCTCTTCTCCCCTGGCGCCCCTGGTACGGGGCGGCCCCGAGGGCTGGTCCGGCTGCTCAGTGCTAGCCCGCCTCCCAGGGCGTCCCTGCCTGTCGCCGCCGCCGCCGCTCCCTCGTCCCCCTCGCCACCTGCACCCTGCCGAGACGGGCCCCTTATCCGCTTACCCGCACCCCTGCGGCCCAGTTCGGCCCTCCTACCTGGGCTCGGCGGGCGGCCGAGGGAGCCGGCCTCCCTTCCCGCCCCCGGCAGCCCGAGGCCAAGGCCACCACCTCCTCCGAGAAGCCCTCGGAGGCCGCGTCCCCAGGAAACGGGGGCGGGGATGGGGGCTCCCAGGCGTGTCTCGACCTCGCCTCTGGGTACCGCTCGCGAGGAGCGTCCTGAAAGGGAGTCTCCGTCCGGTGCAGGGAGCGGGCGGGGCCGGGGCGGCGGCAGCGTGGGAACGGGGCGCGGGGGGGTGGGGGGCATGGAGCATGCGCGGCGCGGCGGGATGGCGGCCCGCCCCGCGCCAGCCCCGCAGGGGCGTCTGGCCTCGCTCCCCACGCGCCCCGAGGCACTTCCGCTTTCTGTCTGGGCTACTCCGAAGGCTGGGGTCGAAGTGGTCAGCGCACCGCGGTTCCTGAAGGGGACAGGGGAGGGACCCGCGTTGACAGAACACCTCCTAATGGGCTAGACCCCTGGGCATTATTACGTCCATTCATTCAGTTATTCATCTCGCTGGGATCCCCGGGACCTCTGCAGGGCAGCTAGCACCAAGTGGCCCGGCCACGGTCATTCAGTAAAGGAGCATCCCTGGTGACCCAGGATGGCAAGGATCAGAAAGTGGGGAAGAGGTGAAAGGTGACTCGGGGAGGATGGTGTGGAGACACGAGGAGGGGAAAAGGGAGGTGAGGGAAGTGCAAGAAGCCAAGACCTTTTGGGTGCATCTGGCTTTCCGTCAGGTTACCTCAGGGGATCGCACCTGGAGTTCGTCCTTTTCCAACGGGTCGTGCTCCACGTGGTACAGCCGGGATTGAAATCCAAGGCTGGTTGGGCTATTGGTCTGTTGACAATTGTGAGATCCTTAACAAATAGTGAAGTGTATGAAAAAGACCGTAAAAGAAAAGCAATAGGGAAAAATCAGCCACATCACATATCCCAGCCCCGGCCACTGGGAACTAAGCACGAGGTGGGAGCCCCCTTGGCCTCTGAACCAGAGCTCAGAGGTTTCTTTTCTTCAGAGACCCTGGGCCCTGGCCAGGAGCACTTAGCCCGCAGCAAGGAGCGCTCTGCAGGCCTGTGCTCCCAGGACAAAAGCTGTCCATCCGGGGCTTAGAGGAAGGGCGAGGACGCTGCTCAGGAAATCCCCGGTTGCAGGGAGCAGGGCCCCCAGGGGGCCCAGTGCAGGGACAGCTTCGGAGCCCTTTTCCCACAGCAGGGCAGGGAAGCTCCCGGTGGGCCTCGGCTGTGTGTCCTGGTGCCCAAGCTTGTCCCTTCACCGGGGCTCTGGCTATGCAGGTTGGGGCCTGGGCTGTTGAGATGTTGTGGGGTGACTGGTTGGTGCCCCCTGAAAGATATGTCCATATCTTAACACCCGGGCCCTGTGAATAGGGCCTTATGTGCAAAAAAAAAAAAAAAAAGGGTGTCTGCAGATGTCATTAAATTGAGGATGTGGAGATGAGAGCAACCTAGAGGATCCAGGGGGACCCAAATCCAAGGACAGTTTCCTTAGAAGAGACAGGAGACAGAGAGACAGAGAAGGTCATGTGGAGGCAAAGGTGGGGAGTGCCCAGGGCCCCCAGAAGCTGGAAGAGGTGGGAGGATCCTCCCCCAGAGCCACCGGAGGAAGCACCCAATTCTGGACTCCAGAACTGGGAGAGTCAATTCCTGTTGGCTGAAGCCACGCGGTTTGTGGTCATTTGCCTCGGCAGCCCAGGCCACTCTGACACGAGGGAATGGGCTGAGTCCAGAGTCTTCCTGGGCTGTGGAGGCGGGCGGCAGGGGGATCTTTGCACCCACATTGTCCAGTAACCTGGTGGGGACTGGGGCAACCTTGGGAAGGCAGCTCCTGTTGTCCTTGGCTCATTTCCAGAGAGCGTGAGTGGCCAACCTCCATGGAGGCTGGGGAGTGTGTGCCTTGGGGAGGGGAAGGGGGCCCTTGGGAGTGCACCCCACTTCCATTGCAAGAGAAAGGGGCATGTGCACTGGGCTGCGGGTCCCACACAAGCCTAGAAATGGGGGAGCAGGGGCCGCCGTGTGCACCATTGCCTGCACTGCGTGTGCGGACACATTGGTGGTGGAGGCGGCACTGCGGTCAGCTGAAGAGCACGACGCCTAGAGCAAGTGAAAGGGGCCTTGACAAGCCCATGATCCTGTTGGGAGATCAATCTCCCTTCCAGCATGTTTTCAGTTTTTTACTGTAAAGAATTGCAAACACACGCCCAGCCTACAGAGGATGACAGGGCACACTGGCCCCGCTGGCGGTCCTCACATGGCCCTCTCTCCTCCTCTCCCCTCCCCTTATTGTGGCCCTGAGGCCTGGGGCCTCCTGAGAGAGGTATGTCCATCCCTGCTTTAGGTAGGGGCAGGACCTCCCGGGCAGCAAACCTGGATTCAGCACCTGGGGAGGAAGAGTTGGGGTCTGGAAGTGGGGAGATCTCCTCTCCTCCCTGGGTTCCCACCACCCCAGCCCTCTCCCAGTCTGGCTGGCCTGGCTGCTCCCCAGCTCTGGTCTCCTGTTCTCCCCTCGTCCCACGCTGGCCCAGGACAGGCAGTTGAGGTAGCCGGGGCACAGGAGAGTGGGCACTTTCCCACAGCTGTGGTGCTGCCCACTGTGCTGTGGGCCCCCGCCAGGCCACAGGCAGCCCCCTCCTGGGGGCAAGTTGGCAGCAGGTCTCCCAAGCCACAGAAGGTGCCCAGGGGCCCAGCAGGGAGGCCCAGGGTGAAGCCAAGCTGTCTGTGGGAAGTGAGCGAGCAAGTAGGGGAAAGCCAGACCAAAGGGGACTGTAAGCCACCTTCACAGCAGGGCAGGGGTCAGGGCGGCACCTCTCCCAGGGGTCAGCTGGGCTGTGGCTGACTGCTCTGCTGGCGTGCCCTTGGAGGGAGGTGGTCTTAGGCTGCATGCAGAGCCTTGGGAATATGCTGCCGGCCTCAGATATCCATTGAGGGTGATAGCGACTGTGAGCTCCTGTAGGGACAGGATGTGTGTCTGGACTGGATGAACTGTTTTTGTGCAACTCCTGCCCCTGCCCCCTACCAGAAAAGTGCTGTAGATGGGGTGTAGCTAGTGAGTGGAGGAGGGGATGTCCAGGCTGCAGTCTCAGGAGACAGTGGCTCTGGGGAAAGCAGGGGATGGAATGCACGCGGCAATGCCTCAGGTCACGCAGGCTGCTCCTTGACCCTGCAGAAGGGTTGGAGTACTGCATGGCTCATGGCGTGGAGAATGCCTTGTGTCATGTGGGGCAGTTTGTCCAACCTTGGGACCCTTGAGGCTTCATGGGACCCTCAGGGTGAGGCGGGTGGGGGCAATAGTGTCAGGCCTGGGTGCCAGGAGGGAGCAATGCCCAGGCCTCAGAGCAGGCCATCTTGACCTTCAGAAGCCTGAGGGCCTGCAGCTTAGCTGGGCACATGCCCCAGGAGGTGGCCGTCCACTGCTGGTGTGGCAGCTTCTCCCATGGCTGCAGCTGTGGCTCCAGTCCCTGAATGTCCCAGAGGGGAGCCACCACTGGCCCTCTGCTGACCCTCTTTAGTGTGGCCACTACCATTCTCACTGTCTCTCCCAGGACGGCCTCCCTCTCCCTTCACTGACTCTCCCAGTCTGATCATAACTGTTTCTCAACTATCCCTCCCAGTGTGGCTACAGCTATCCTTATCGTGCCCCCTCTAGTGGCTTCACTGTCCTGAGCTGTCACCCAGGCCCCAGCCTCTTTTCAACCTCAAGTCTTGGCTCTGGCTTCAGGCTGCTGCCTGTGTGCTAGAGAATGTTTGTCAGTGTCCGCTGGGATCACATATTTCCTTGTTCCTGCTCAAGGAAAGAGAGGCCCCTCCTCTGTGGATAAAATCTAAAACCTTCCCTTTGGTCTGACTGGGCCATTTGGGCCATGGACTGCTCGGATCACTAACAGTTGCCCCAGGAACACATATGCAGCTGCATTTGAACCAATCAGGGCCACCTGTTGATTTGGGGATGGGAGTCACCATGCCCTGAGCCATGTGGCTAGTGATGAGGGAGGGACGGAGGCTGGAACAAAAAGGGGTTTCTAGCCGGCATGGTGGTTCATGCCTGTAATCTCATCACTTTGGGAGGCTGAGGCAGGAGGACTGCTTGAGACCAGGAATTTGAGACCAGCCTGGGCAACATGGTGAGACCCCATCTCTACAAAACATAAGACAATTTTAGCTGGGCACAGTGGCATGCACCTGTAGTTCAAGCTACTTGGGAAGCTGAAGTGGGAGAATTGCGGGAACCCAGGAGTTTGAGGCTGCAGTGAGCTATTATGGCCCCACTGCACTCCAGCCTGGGCAGCAGAGTGAGACCCTGACTCTACAACAAGCGGGAGTCCACTGAGGAAAAAAGAGGGGGAATGGCTGCTGGGAGGGCAGCCAGCAGTGTCTAGTCTCCAGACATTCCTTCAGGTGATAGGGACAAAAGCCAGGAGGGTCACCAAAGGTAAGGAGCTGAAGAGTCACCCAGCCTTGCCAAGACATCCTGGCATAAGAGAAGGCTTAGCCATCTACTGGCCTGGAGGCTGAGCTGGAGTGTGACTGTGCCTGGCCTCTTGGCTGGCCTCCCCAGCCTCAGTGCCTGGCATGCCCCCACCTGGATGCACCTGCTTTTTTGGTATTTGCACTTGGATGTGCCAATGCACACATCCAAAACTGAGCTTGTGATCTCGTGCCAGGGCTAGTGCTCTTACCAAGTCCCCAGCTGCAGTGAGTGGAACACGCCCATGTCAAAGGCTAGAAGGTGGGGATACATCCCTTGCCCACCCTCCACTTCCTGTCATTCATGGTGTCTGGTTAGTTCTCTCCATGGTTTAGATCTGTTAAATGAACCCTCTATATCTGCTCCATGACACTGCCCTTGCTGTCATCTGGGCTAGTCATCTCTCACAGGACAACTCCAGCCACCCTTTGCTAGTCTTACTGTATCCACTCGGCTCCCCACATAATTTCTCCACAAAGAAACCAGAGATAACTCTGTAAAATGCAATGAGCTTGTGTCACTCACACAAATACATGTCTGTGCATGCATGTGCAGCACTGGCTTCACATCTGTCAGTGAGTTCTCAGCTTTTTCAGGATGAAGATGAAACCCCTCCGAGGTCCATGAGGCCTGCACCGTCTGGCCTCCGCAGCATCGGTGCGTGGCATCCTCATCCCTGCAGTCACACCAGCCTTTCAGCCCAGTACTCTCTATGCCCCTTCCAGCTCCAGGACCTTTGCACATGCAATTCTCTCACCTGATGGGGAGCTTCCCTCCCAAAAGAGGAGTGAAAAATGTCTGGGCTTTCCCAGCTTCCCTTGTAGCTATGGCATGGGCACCTAACCCAGGCTCTACCAATCAGATGCACCCGCTACCCACTGAGTGTGAGGCCCAAGGTACGCCTGTGGTATACCCTCTAGCTGGTTTCCCCTGGGCTTCCATCAGCCAGTCTGTTCCTGTTGTGTGCAACTAAGAACCCCGAGGGACTAGCTCTCTGTTGATGCTGTCGGATCTCCCGCTGCTTTAAATGCTCCCCTCCCCAGGCTCAGGATGCCACTGGCCCTTGGTTTGCTTCTCAGAACTTGAGCAGCTCTCTGCAGAGTCCTTTTTTGACTCTTGTTACTTCATCTTTCCTCTAAGATTGGTGTCTGTTCATGGTTGTGAATATTTAGAGGCTTCATATTACTTGTGGGATTGATGATCCACCCGACAATGCCTCCCTGGGTGACTTTGGTGCCATTTACTAAGACAGTGCTGCTCAGAAGAGTAGGCTTGGAGGAAATCTCACCGTGACGCTGTAGACTGCTGGGCATTAAGGGGATATTAGAGTCTTAGTTATCTATTGTTACATAACAAATTACTCCTGATGGCTTAGCTGAGGGGTTCTGGCTTAGGGTCACTCACGAGGCAACAGTGAAACTGTCATCCAGGACAGCAGCCTCTGAGACTTAACTGGGGCTGAGGGATCCACTTCCAGGCTTACTCACGTGGCTACGTGGCTATTGGCAAGTAGCTCAGTTCCTCAGCACGTGGGCCTCTCCGCAGGGCTGCTCATAGCAGGGCTTCCTGCAAAACAGTGATCTATTTTGGGGGATGAGGGAGAGAGAGCGAGTGAGAGAGGCAGGGGGATCTATGTGTGTGTGGGGAGACAGAGTGAGCGGTGGGGAAAAGGAGAGGGAGGGAGGAAAGCGGGGGAGGAAAGGAGAAAGGGGAAACAAGTGCAAGAAGGTGAAGAGAGAGCACCCAAGACACACGCTGCCTTCTCTGAAAAGCCATGCTTGCCAGTTACAGCCCACGGATTCTGCTGAACTCTATTTGTTACTAAGTCTAGACTCCACTCAAGGGGAGAGGGATCCAGCTACACCTCTTGAAAGGGGAGTATCACAGAGTTTGTGGACGTATTCTTCAAATCCTCTTTTTAGTCACCTATGATAACTGCATCAGGTCCCATGAATGAGAGGATTGGTTGGACAGGCAACAACACTTGAAGGAAAGTGGGGGGTAGAGTCTCAGTTATCTGTCACTACATAACAAATTACTCCTGGTGGCTTAGCTGGGAGGTTCTGGCTTAGGGTCACTCACAAGGCGACAGTGAAACTGTCATCCAGGACATCTTGTTAAAACTTGCCGTAGTGTTGGCCCCAGGGATCTTGTTAAAACTTAAGTCAGTTTCTGCCTTCAGCAAAGGTGGAGTCACTCCTATCAGATCAACCCTCCCACAGATGACACCTATGAAACCAGGATGAAATACTAACAACAAAACCTTCTGATGGCATGAGGGACTAAGCAGTAGAGGCAGAAACCACAGGGGGTTAACACCTGGAAGAAGGGACCGGCACTAGGTGAGTTTCTTGCATGTGAGCATGGGCCACAGAGGATGCCGTGCTGGGTGACCAAAACTCAGAGACCCAGAGAGCAGGCTTTGGGGTGGCCACGGGAGAGGGAAAGCAGGAGGGGTATCACCTGGGAGCAGAGAAGCACCATGTGGAGGAGCCCTGTGTTTGGCCTGTACACTCTGCCCAAATCTCTGGCTGACCCCAGAGCTATTAATACACGAGGCAGAGTCTGAGAAAAGAACTGAGCAGAGGTTTCGGCTGATGCCCAATACCGTGGAAACGGAGTGTGGAGATTGCAGTTGTTACCCAATACAGGGGAGACTTAGTGTGAGTTTAGCTAGGTGAGTTGTCTACTAAGACAACAAATCATCGTCACCACCACCACCATCACCACCACAACAACAGCAGCAACAATAACAAACAATGATCCATCTTTGGAGAAATATAATAGAAGCCAAGAAGCCAAAGCTACTAGAACTCATTATGGACAGTGTCCAGGATATAATGCTAGATTACGAAAAGAAACAAGAATTGTCCTGATACTCAAGGAAAAAAGCATTCAAGAGAATCCAACCCCTGAGGTGACCCCAGTAATTCACAATATTAAAAAAAAATATTCTTAAGGAGATAAAGCACACTTCTGCCTGTAATCCCAGCACTTTGGAAGGCTGAGGTGGGTGGATTGCTTGAGCCTAGGAGTTTGAGGCCAGCTTGGGCAACATGGTGAAACTCTGTCTCTACAAAACATACAAAAAATGTAGCTGGGCATTGTGACATGCACCTGTAGTCCCAGCTACCTGGGAGGCTGAGGTAGGAGGATTGTTTGAGCCTAGGAGGTGGAGGTTGCAGTGAGCCATAATCACACAATTGCACGCCAGCCTGGGCAACAGAGTGATGCTGTGTAAAAAAATAAAATAAAATAAAGCGTGCTCCTAACACTTTATTTATTTATTTATTTATTTATTTATTTATTTATTTATTTATTTTGAGGCAGAGTTTTGCTCTGTTACCCAGGCTGGAGTGCAGTGGTATGATCATGGCTCACTGCAACCTCCACCTCTCAGGCTCAAGCAATCCTCCCATCTCAGCGTCCCAGGTAGCTGGGATTACAGGCACGTGCCACCACACCCAGCTAATTTTTGTATTTTTTGTAGAGATGGAGTTTCTCCATGCTGCCCAGGCTGGTCTCAAACTCCTGACCTCAAGGGATCTGCCCCCTTCAGCCTCCCAAAACGCTGGGATTACAGGTGTGAGCCACCATGCCCAGCCACCTAACAATTTTTTTAAAATCCATCTCACTGCTCACTGATTATGATTTTTTTAAATAGGACATTTCAGAAGATAAATAGAAACTATAGATGTTCCTTGACTTACTGTGGTTAAGTCCTGACAAACCAGCAGTAAGTCAAAAATATGGTAATTTGAAAATGCATTTAATAGCCCAATAAACCCAGGTGCTCCTTGACTTAGGATGGGGTGATGTCCCAGTAAAGCCAGTGTAAAGTTGAAAAATCATAAGTCAAACCATCATAAATCAAGGACTGTGTAAGCTGTAAGTGTAAGTAAAGAACTAAGTGTGAGTTCTAAACTGAAAAACAACATCGGAAGTAAAATCTCCATTGGATGATCTTAATAACATTGTAGATGACAGGTGAGTTGCAAACTTACAGATACATAGAAATAATCCTTTCTGAAAAACCAAGAGGAAAAAAAAAGTTTTCAAAAAATGAAAAGGGCACCTCAGTGAGCTGTGGGACAATATATAGAGGTCTAATGAATGTGTATATGGCCTCCTAGGAGAGAAGGGAGAGAATGGGGAAGAAAAACTACTTGAAGAAATAATGACTGAAATTTCCAAAATTTGGAGATAGACATAATTTACAGATTCAAGGAGCTCAGTGAATCCCAAGGAGGATAAATACAAAGAAAAAACACATGTAGGCACATTGCAGTCAAAGTACTGAAAACAAAGAGTAATGAGTGAATTGTGAAAAGAGTAAAATGCAACTCGAAAAAGAAGAGAACATTCGCAAGTTCTACCGAATTCTCATTAGAAGTAATGGAAACCAGGAGAAAATGGAACAAGATCTTTAAAGTGGTGAGAGAAAAAACAAACAAACAAACAATCCTTTCAACTCAGAACTCTGTATCTATATCCAGGGAAAATACTCCTCAAGAATGAAGGTGAAATAAGGATGCTTTGAGACACATGAAAGCTAAGAGAATTCATCAACAGACTTGCATTAAAATAAATGCTACAGAAAGTCTTTTGATCTTAAGGAAAAGAGGGAAATCTCGATCTTTGGTTAGAAATGAATGACAAATTATGTGGCTAAATATTAAGGAATATTTATTTTATCTTTATAAGTTCTTTATGATACACATGATGGTTTAAGGTAAAATTATAAATAATGTATTGTAGGGTTTATAACGTGTAGATATCACATATATGACAACTATAGCATAAAGGATGGGGTGCAGGGGGGAGTAATCTATATAACGAAAATGGTCTTAAATTTAGGTGATGTGGTACAATGTAAACTGTAAGTAGAGAGTGAAAAGTAAAGGATATATACAGGAATCCCTAGAGCAACCACTAGAAAACAATGCAAAATGTTATTGCTGAAAAGGTAAAATAAAAGGTAATAATGATACAAGGATCGATTAATCAGGAACACATCGAATTCATACATATGTTTGCACCCAATAACAGAGCTTCAGAGCTTCAAAATATATAAAACAAAAGTTGACAGAATAGAGAATGGCATCTTCGCAACTATAATTGGAGATTTTAATACTCCTGCCCCAATAAAAACATAGGGCCTGTCATCCCAGCACTTTGGGAGGCCGAGGTGGGCGGATCACCAGGTCAAGAGATCGAGACCATCCTGGTCAACATGGTGAAACCCCGTCTCTACTGAAAATATCAAAATTAGCTGGGCGTGGTGGCACGCACCTGTAGTCCCAGCTACTCGGGAGGCTGAGTCAGGAGAATCACTTGAACCTGGGAGGCAGAGGTTGCAGTGAGCCGAAATTGCACCACTGCAGCCTGGCAACAAAGCGAGACTCAGTCTCAAAAAAAAAAAATAAATAAATAAAAAATCCAGCCTGGCGACAGAGCAAGACTCAGTCTAACAAACAAAAACAAAAACAAAAACAAAACAAAACAAAAACCCCAAAAACAAAAAACCAAAAGAAAACATAGTATCTCTTTATGACATTACCAACCACATTGGAAAGCAAACAGTGGAGAAAACTGGACCGATTTACCGCAATGAACTTTCGCTTTGCAAATGTACTCCCCCAATCCTCGTGGGCAGGCCTTCCCATTGGCGGAGGGTCAATGGTGTGGCTGCCGCTTCTGGGCTTCGAGCCTTTCCACCTTTTGATTCACGTGTAGTCGCCATGGTAACAACAGTGCATTCCCACGTGCTCCTCTCTGGTGCTCTCCCTGTCCAATCATTTGCATTGCATAGCGACACTGGCCTGGAACTTACTTTCGGAACTCCCTGTGGCTTCTGGGAGAACCAGGGGTTTCTGGGAGCCCGGGTGGCCGTTGGCGCCAAGTGCCTCAGAGAACCATAGACTTCCACACTGCGGAGCTGAGGTGATCTCTTCAGACCCTTCGGAGAGACCCAGACATCTGACTTCCCACTGAGAGACCCGGAATTGCCCAGAGTTTGAGAAAGTGAGTAGACCGCGGGGGTTTGCCAGGACCCAGGCCCGGGAGGTGTTGCCGGAGCCCAGGATGGCGGCCCAGGAGGTTCCTGGGGTGGGGGTGGGAGCGGGCCGTGTGGCAGGCCGTGAGGAGCCGGCTGTGGAGCTGGGGGGCGGTGGTCCCGCCTGGCCCGATTTAGGCGCAGCGTGGGTGTCACCATGGGCTTCTCGCCAAGGAAGGCCCCCTCAGGAGGGCGGTTGGAAGGAGGGCTGAGGGGAGGGGTTCCCCAGTGTGGGGTGGCCAGAGGAGGACCCTGGGCGGAGGTCCCTGGGCGGAGATGGTCACGGAGCACTCGGGATAGAGGAGGCAAGAGGGAGGGCGACTCACCCAGTGCTGGGGTTAGGGGGCATCGAGGGCTTCCGACTGTGGGGCTGGGGTCGGTAGGGGGCTCCCTGGGGTGGGAGGGCGAGGGGGCCGCAGGGCGCCACGTGGGAGAGCAGGCTGGCGGGCTCCCAGCGTGGGGCGGCGGCGATGGAGGGTGGCCCAGCCTGAGTCTGAGGCGCGAGATGGGAGGGCCCATGGCTGGTGCCGTGGTCAGGTCCCAGGGGTGGGTGGGTGAGGGCAGAGGTGATTCCTAAGCCTGGTGGAGGGCCGACCAGAGCGGAGGGCGCCCTGCCTCTGTGGGCTATGTGGGCTCCCGACTTGGGGGTGTGGGGTGGGATTGTCGGGTCCCCCACTGTGGGGAAGCCTCTGAGGGAGGCTCATGTCTAAGCACGTGGGACGCCCTGCTGCCCGGGGCTAGACCGGATTGCTGCCAGCTGGGCGTAGGGGGCGCCCGGTGTGGAAGGGCACGTTGGAGGCAAGAAGGGACTGTCCCCGGTGCGCGGTGGTGGATGGGCTGGAAGGAGGGCCAATGCCTGAGAGTGCACGGGGTGCGGAGCAGGGGGCTGCCTGGCGGCCAGTGGCACAGGCGACGGTGAGCGCCCCCTGGAGGCTGTCGGATGTGGCAGTGCCGTGAGGAGCTTGGCCCCCTACAGGTGGAATTGGAAAGGCTTCAGGTCGCCTCTTCCGTGGGGAATGGCGACAGGAGTTGCAGTGGTTGGAGGGGGCAGACCTTGGCCTCTGTAGAAAATACGGATTCATTACAAGGGCAAATTGTATATTCACTTAGATAGACCATATGTCGAGCCATTTAAAAATCTTCAGAAACTGAAAAGGATCGCACGTTTTCATAAGTTCTCTGATCACAGTGGAATTTTATTTGAAATTAATAACAATAGCATATATCTAAATATTTTGAAATCCATGGGTCAAAGATGAAATCACCAAGGAACTTACAAGATATTTCGAACTGCACAAAACATTCAACTTACCCAAATTACTAGCCATTTGGAAGGAAGTGGTCAGAGGAAAATTTCTTGCTTTCAGTGCTTATAACAGAAAAATAGAACATAAAATCAATGGCCGAAAAGTCCATTTAAAGAAGCTCGAAAAAGAACAAAAGTAAACACAGAATGAGTCAAATAAAGAAATAACAGAGATAAAAAGGACAATCAGTAAATCCCGGCTTTTTAGAGTACCAAAATTAATGAACCCTAGCAAGACTAATTAAGATGAGAGACGACTGGGCACAGTGGTTTATGCCTGTAATCTCAGCACTTTGGGAGGCTGAGGCGGGAGGATTGCCTGAACCCAGAAGTTCAAGACCAGCCTAGGTGACATAGTGAGACCCCTTCTCTACAAAAAATACAAAATATTAGCCAGGTGTGTTAGTGTGTGCCCGTAGTCCCAGCTACTCAGGAGGCTGAGGTGGGAGGATCGTTTGAGCTCAGGAGGTCGAGGCTGCATTGAACCTAGATCGAGCTGCTGCACTCCAGCCTGGGTGACAGAGTGAGACTCTGCCTCAAAAAACAAACAAACAAACAAAAAACAACACACACAACACACACAAGAGAGAATGAACATTAATCAATGTCAGGAATGAAGGACAGGATATTACTACAGATCTTATAGACATTAAAAAGATAATGAGGGAATATTGTGAACAGGTTTTTATCAAAAGTTTTGAAAACTTAGATAAGCTTCCTACCAGGATAGATAAGCTTGGCACCAGGTAACATAGAAAATGTGACCAGCCCTGTATCTTGCAAATAAATTTAATTTGCCATCGAAATTTCACTAAAATCAAAGCGACAAAACAAGGAGGCAGACGAGCTCCAGCCCTGCTCCCCCACCCCCACACATGTAGGGGCAGATGAGTGGTGGGAGTGAATGTTTGGCACAAACAAGCTTCTCTCTTTGCACTCACAGGCTGCATCAGAGACTGCAACAGTCAGCACACATTCCTGTCTGATCAGGCTCCCTCCCTCAAGTCCTCTGCGATGGCTCTGGCGATGCTTCGGGACTGGTGCAGGTGGATGGGTGCAAACGCAGAGCGCTCCCTGCTCATCCTGGATATCCCTGACGACTGTGAGGAACATGAGTTCCAGGAGGCCGTGCAGGCTGCCCTGTCGCCCCTGGGCAGGTATCGAGTGCTCACCAAGCACTTCAGAAAGGAGCTCGGGGCCAAGGCAGCCTTGGTGGAGTTCACTGAGTATTTAAACCGAAGCTTCATTCCCCATCAAATACCAGGCAATGGGGGGCCCTGGAAAGTGATCTTCCTGCCCCAAGTACCTGATGTTGAGTTTCAGGATATGCCCAGTTTCCCTGCACAGCCCCAGGGGCAAGCAGTGGCAAAAGCTGCAGGTGAGGCAGGAGGCACAGGTGAGGCAGGAGGCACAGGTGAGGGAGGAGCAGCAGGTGAGGGAGGAGCAGCAGGTGAGGCAGGAGGTGCAGGTGAGGGAGAAGCAGCAGGTGAGGCAGGAGGCGCAGGTGAGGGAGGAGCAGCAGGTGAGGCAGGAGGCGCAGGTGAGGCAGGAGGCGCAGGTGAGGCAGGAGGCGCAGGTGAGGGAGGAGCAGCAGGTGAGGCAGGAGGCGCAGGTGAGGGAGGAGCAGCAGGTGAGGGAGGAGCAGCAGGTGAGGGAGGAGCAGCAGGTGAGGCAGGAGGCGCAGGTGAGGGAGGAGCAGCAGGTGAGGGAGGAGCAGCAGGTGAGGGAGGAGCAGCAGGTGAGGCAGGAGGCGCAGGTGAGGCAGGAGGCGCAGGTGAGGGAGGAGCAGCAGGTGAGGGAGGAGCAGCAGGTGAGGGAGGAGCAGCAGGTGAGGCAGGAGGTGCAGGTGAGGGAGGAGCAGCAGGTGAGGCAGGAGGCGCAGGTGAGGCAGGAGGCGCAGGTGAGGGAGGAGGCGCAGGTGAGGGAGGAGCAGCAGGTGAGGGAGGAGGTGCAGGTGAGGCAGGAGGTGCAGGTGAAGGAGGAGCTGGAGATGAGTTGAGAGTTGTAGAAGAGGCAAGAGAGTCAGATGAGGGAGCCGCAGGTGCTACAGGAACTGCAGGTGAGGCAGGAGCTGTGGGTGAGGCAGGAGCTGTGGGTGAGGCAGGAGGGACAAGAGCCTGGGTCCAGCCTTGGCGCTGCACCCTACAGGCTGTGCTGGAAAACAGGGCCTACCGGGAACTGAGACCCTTTTCAGGGAGGGAGCAGCCAGGCTGCGAGGAAGAGTCCTTTGAGAGCTGGGTGGAGCACGCCAAGGATATGCTGCAGCTGTGGTACCATGAGTCGGAAAGGGAGAGGAAGAGGTGGCTGCTGGAGAGCTTGGGCGGCCCGGCCCTGGACGTCGTGAGCGGCCTCCTGGAGGAAGATCCCAACTTGTCCGCACTGGACTGCCTGGCAGCGCTGAGGCAGGTATTTAGGAACCAGGACACTCGAATGACTTCGAGGCTGAAGTTCCTGACCTGCACGCAGGGGTCCCAGGAGGGGCTGTTTGCCTTCGTGGTGCGCCTGGAAGGCCTGCTGCAGAGGGCTGTGGAGAAGGGGGCCGTCCACCCAGCCTTGGCCAACTACCTGCGATTGCGGCAGGTGCTGTCTCGGGCCCGCCTCAGCGAGGCACTCCAGGATACCCTGAGGGGGATGCAGCTGGAGAGGAGGCCACCTGGCTTCCTGGGGCTGCTCCGGCTCATCCGGGAGATGGAGGCGTGGGCAGCTTCCCCATCGAGGAGCCAGCAGGGTGTGGCCTGGCCAGCAGTCCCAGTGGAGAGTGAAGACCCAGCTGCTGCCCAGGCCTCCCCGGCCCAGGGGGACGCCAGCGAGTCTGATCCTGGAGTGGAAGATGCTGCCAAGGCTGCTTCTGCCACCAAAGAGGCTGCAAGGGGAGCCCCTGCCGCTGTGGAAGATAAAAGTGCCCCTGTAGACCTCGAAGGCCTAGGTCAGGCAAGGCCCATCGAGGTCCCCTGGAGCTCCTCCCCAGCCCGGATGAGTAGTGCTGCCTGGGTGTTCCCAGGAGGTCCTAGCTGGGGTCCAGAGGGCCTCATCCAGGTGAGAGGCCAGGAAGCCAGAAATCCCCCACTGGAAGGGCTCCAGACCATCTTGGAGGACCCCGAAAACGAGAATGAGGATGGGGCTGGGGATGCGGGCCAGCCCAAGTCCTCCCAGGGCAAATAGGCTCCTAGGGCCCTGGGGCCTCCTCTCCTCTCAGGCAGTAGTGCCTTGGAGGCAGACGGAGGCCAGGCCAGGGCCAGTCTCTCACCCCACATCAGGAGTAAGGGTCCCCCACTTCCCGCAAGGGACTCTGGCCTCCACCCCCATTCCTTCCCCGTGACCCAGATGACCAGGTTTGATACAAAATGGGGTAGGGAGAGGCGCCCCTCCCTCCCTCCCTTGCACCCAGCACACCCAGCCCCAGCCCCAAACCCTGCTGCCACAGGGAACTGGCTTGGAGGGAGCCCTGAGTGGCCAGTTGTGGCCTGGGTGGGAGCACCTGAAGATGTCTGCCCCCAACCCAGGCCCTGAGTTGGGAGAGACAGGGGGAAAGAGGCCCTCTCAATGGTGCCAGCTGCCTGGGTCATTCAAGAGGGGTCCACCCACTTGCCATCCCTGGGGCAGGCTGCCCCCTGTTCCGGGAAGCTCACCGTCACCTGTGTAGGCCCTGTGTGACCCACGCGCCCAGCAGACGCCCACCCACTGCTAGCCATCACTCCTGCGAAATATCATGTACTGTGCGCCCATGCAGGCGGCCGCCTCTGGGCCTGGGGCACGTGCTGTGAGCTTCCTGCGAACCCGGCTCTGCTCGCTGCTGTCCCGCATCATGAGCACCACCTCTGCTTTCCCGCCATAGATCTAGGCCAGGGACTGCTTGTTCTTGTGGAGCTGTGTGTGTTCTCTGAGCAGCTTCTCCCCGGAGGCCCCCAGCGCAGTCCCAGGAGATGGCGGGAAGGAGGCGCCAGGGCACGGTGGACGCTCACCCCATGACCGTGATGGTGACCGTGACTGTGGGAAGAAGAACCAGACCTGGGGCAGAGTGGGGCTGCGTGAGGCTCCATAGGGACTATGCTTTGGCGTTCCAACCCTGTTGTTACTTGTGACTCAGTTTCCTCAGCCTGGTGAGGTGTTCCCTGGTGTTTTCCAGTGTTCTGTGACTGTTCTGAGAGGGCCATAGGGATGGGTTCAGGAGGGGGCTCCCTGAAGCCAGTGGACACTGCCAGAGTCCACTGTCCTGGCAAAAGGCAGACCCTGGGGCCCTCGGGAAGGAGGGAGGTGGCGGCAGGGGCAGCAGCGGGAGGGGAAGCAGATGAGGCGCCTTGCCAGGAACCCCAGGAGGAGGCGGCCCAGGACCTGTGGCCTGTGGTGGCCGTTTGCAGTTTATCTCTGTATTGTGGTTTCCTTCTCTTCGATAGTTTCACTATATGTTTCTCTTCAATAAATTTCATTCCATGTTCCAGCCGGTCTCGCGTCTGCTGTGGGAAACTAGGGGAGGGGGATTGGCTGGGGATGGGGTGATGGAGGAGAGGAAAAATATTCCTGCCCAGCACCCCTGGGGGACATCTCCAAAAAGAGCTAAGTGAGAGCACTTTGACCAGCATGAGAGGGCATGACAAGGGCTTTTCTTATATTTTATAGGTGAATTGTCAAGTTTTGGGGTTTCATTAATCCTTAAATTGGTGTTGTCCTGTTCCCTGCAGCTTTTAAAAATGTGTGGGGATGATGCTGGTTGTTTACTCGACTCGGAGGAAGGTGCCACTGGCATTCTGTCCTTAGGGTTCAGGACTTCTGAACGTGGGTCACGTGTTTCTGAGGCCATGGAAGAAAGATCAGTCCTGCCCACAAGCTCAATAGCACCCACAATGAGAAAGCCAGTATTAGAGTTACAGGGGCTTCCTAAAACCCCCAAATGATTGAAAACTTGAGATATCCTAAAACTTGAAAATGTCACCATGGAACAATAACGAACAACTTCAAATCTCTAGAGCCCAGTGGGAGGATGGGTGCGAACATTCATCCCACCTCCACCTAAGACGGGAGATGCGCTATCCAGGAAGAGGAGAGGCAAGGGAGGTACAGAATGAAGGGGGGACCTGCAGGAGCCCGGGTGCTCTCCGAAGCGGTGACATTCAGGCTGAGAGCTGGAGGCTGCGAGTGGGCAAAGACTGGCAGTCTGTTCAAAGAAAAACTTTAGATGAAATACATTTAATAAAGTTTATTTGAGCATGAAAGGGTTCAAGGATCAAGCAGTATTGGTGATGGGGAGTTCAGAGAGCTGTGCTGCAGCCGTGTAAAGAGTGGGAGGAGGAATGTGGGGGCAGAGAAAGGAGTTCCTGGATCGGCTGCAGTGAGGCGTGTGCCTCATTTGGGTGTGATACCGTGGGAGGTCCCTAGTTAGAGGTTAGATGCCAGTTTCTCCTTGGCCAAACTTGTGTTTTGCTTTACGTTGGGCTTAAGTTTGCTTGTGTAGGAATCCAGGGCATGGGAGCTGTCTCAGCCTATTGGTCTAATTACATTTCTTTTTAACAAGGTCAAGGGCATGACACATACCCTGGTTCCCAGAAGGGTTGGAGCTTGGCATTTTTGTGCTGAAAATTGAGGAAATAGGGTGCAGAGGAAAAGATTATTTGGGGCCCTGTGGGGATGGGAAGGAGGCAGCTTTAATTCTCAGGGCAGCAGGATGCTGTTGGCCGATTTAGGCCTCTCACGAGGAGCAGAAAATGCCAAGTCTGTATTCTCCCAGCTTCTCCTGCAGCGAGGGCTTTGATGCATGACCTGGGCTCTGCCAATCAGATGCACCCACTGCCCACTGAGTCTGAGGCCCAAGGTGGGAAGAAGCAGGGGCCACACATTCCATGGATCAGTGGTGGCTGCATTAGGCCACTCTTGCATGGCCATAAGGAAATACCTGAGACTGGGTAATTTGTAAAGAAAAGAGGTTTAAATGCAGGCTGTACACGAAGCATGGTACAAGCATCTACTTCTGGGGAGGCCTCAGGAAGCTTTTACTCAGAGGGGGAGAGGGAGCAGGGAGGGGGAGAGGGAGCAGGTGCTTCACATGGTGAAAGCAGGAGTGAGCGAGCGAGCATGCCAGACACACACACACACACACACACACACACACACACACACACAGAGTGCACGAGAGAGTGAGCTGGGGAGGAGGTGCCACATACTTTTAATTGACCAGATCTTGTGAATTCAGAGCGAAAGCTCACTCATCAGCAAGGGGATAGTCCAAGCCATTCATGAGGGATCTGCCCCCATGACCCAAGCACCTCCCACCAGGCCCCACGTCCAACACTGGGGATTACAATTCCATGTGAGATTTGGGCGGGGACAAATATCCAAATTACATGACCATGGTTCTCGTGGCAGCACCCTGATTCCCACAGTGTCTGTGCCCACTCAGTCATGGGTGAGAACCACAGGGGAGCCCTCCCCGCCCAGCACTCGTGGGGTTTGGAACCTTATTCCTCTCTGCAAAGCCTCCTAGCCTGGTTCTCCAGCCCTCCCCAGACCAATCTTGGGATAGTGCCCTAGGCCTGGCAGTTCTTCTGGACCCGCTGTTGTTGGCTACCCAGAATGCAGCGGCCCTTCCTCTTAGTTCTCTTAGGGATTTTGGGAGAATCCCTCACTGTTTCCAATTTTGGTGGAAAGTAGGGCCCTGTCACACCATTGAAGGCACAGGGACCAGCTCTTTTCTTTCTGCTTGGGCCCAGCCAGGGGGTGGGCATGTGACTTGGGCTTGGCTAATCAAATGCCTTGTCCTGGGTCTCTGAATCTGAACCTGAGGTGCCTGGACAGGGGTGGCTGGAGGCCTGGACCCAGGTGGTGGCGGCAGCATGCTGGTGGGCCTGTCCTTGCTCTTGGCCTATGCTCTGGTTTTGGAAGCCCTGGGGGAATTCCAGCATTCCAAACCCGGCTCCTGGTCTCCTGCCCTTTCCATAAGCCCCCGGGAACCAGACAAGTAGTCCTCACTGTGTCTGAGAGAGCCACAGGCTGTCCCGGTGCAAGCTGGTCACAGACTGGCACATGCTGCCCACTCTCTTGGCTGCCATGTGGTCCTTTCGAGGTAGCTGCCCTCCCTCAACTCTACTAAATCCTCAGCACCAGCTCAAAGTGTCCCCTAGGTGGGAGCAGCTGGAGGGCAGGGGTGTGTCTTGCTCATCCCTGTGTTGGGCATAGCCAGACAGGGGCGGGGGGCAGCGGTTCCTCCGGGAGTTTGTGAAGGTGACTCTACCGGCTCGGGCTGACCCTATCTGAGCACACTCGCCCTGACATTTGCAGCCCCTCCTGGGCAGTCCCACGTGACCAAGCCCCCAACCTTCTTCAAATGAAGAAGCTCTTCACACGTCCCAACTGGGGCCATCGTGCTCCATGAACCCCAGAGAGTGGTCAGCCAGTGAGTAAGTCTGGGGCTGGCCTGCATGTAGCAACACAGCCAATGGTGAGTTCTCCATTTTCAGGTCTGGGGCTCCACCTGTGCCTGAGTTCGCCCTTTCAGAGCAAAGAAAGCAACTCAACGCCTCTGGCTCCCTCCCACTTTCCTCTGCCACTGCCCTGGAAGGGCCATAGACACTCCATGGCCACCATGGACTGCAGAGCTGCTGCCCACGTGTGACCTGGCGGAGGCAGAGTGCCGGTGCTGAGGCCCGTTGGGTGGGCAGGTCTGGGGAAAGCTCTCGGAGCTGAAGGTGAGGGCCTTGGGGAGCCCCCAGTCCAGTGTAAGCCCTGCTGGAGAAGCCTTCCCAGCCCCAGTTACAGTTGGGCCCTTGCCACAGACACTGCTGCCAGCTAGCACCAGTCCACGGGAAGGGGGCGTCTGGCATCTGGCAATGCTTTGGTGGTGGGGGTGGGGTTGTAGAAGTGGCTGTGCCATGTGAGTGTGCGTGGTGTGCGTGGTGTGCGGTGTGTTTTGGGCAGGGTGGCTTTTCTCTCAGCTGGTCTCATCTTCTCTGACTGGAGCTGGAGACTTCTGTGGCTTCCCTCTCGCCCACCAACCACAGCAAGGGCATGAGGGCCACCTCCAGCCCAGGGCAGCATGCCTCCCTTGCTAAGCTCAGCCAACTAGGGGGCACAGCAGGCTGGCTGCTGGGGAGTGCTCTGTCACCAATTCCCCACCCTGCTGCCCCTGCCTGAAGCTTCTGGGACATGAGTAAAACACCCGAAACTTTGAGGGACAAGGTGAGAGATTTCTCCACAGGCCTCGATGACACCATTCACATTTCCTTCTCAGTCTCCATGCTGTGCCCTCTGTCTGGACTTAAGGTCCGAATCCATGTTGGCCTGACCCCTTCCTGTGCCCACCTGCAGCCCCTGCACCCCACCCACCCACCCTGTCCACCGAGAGTGTCAGTCCCAGAGCTGATGCAGCCCAAGGGCCACAACCTGGAGAGGGTAAAGCACCTTGCAGCACAGTGGACAGCCTCCCTGGAAGCCCAGTACACTCTACTGGGGTACCCTCCCAGCCCCATGCCCATCCTGGTGCCAGCCCGGCTCCCATCTGTGGAGGGGGAGATGGTATGCAGCAGAGGGGCATCGGGATCCCGCTGTGGAGAGGGTGCTTGGTGGTGAATGACTCAGTGCCTGCTCCTTGGGGAACTTGGGAACTGGCCTTGAGCAGCTCCTTCAGAGGGGTTTGGTGTGGGAGCCTGAGTGTTACTGAGAGGCCACCCTGGGCTTCGGGGTACAAGTTCACTGGAGAAGGGCTACAGAGATCCTCCTGGTAGCCATCTACCCAGGGAGCCAAAGATTTCTGCGTGAGCAGGGGCTCAGAGCTCAGGGCTCAGGGCTCATGGTGGCCAGGAAGGAAGCGCTTGGTGAGCCGTGGCTGAGCCTGGCAGCCTCCTGTCATCTCACTGGGCACCTTGTAGGACCCAAAGCCCATGTCTCCATGTCTTTTGAAGGTTTGGGGCTGGAGAAGCCACCAAAGCCCTGCTCCCAGGCAGGACATGCCCCAGAATCGTTGTGTAAGTGCACAGCTGTCTTGCTGGCTTCGCTCCCAATGGCCTGGGTGTGGGCCGCTCCCTGCTCAGTGGCTTCCCAGGAACTCTGGATCCTCTTTGGGTGGGGGGGTGTGGCATTAGGTTCGTCTGAGTGGTGCAGGTGGCATGCCCGGCAAAGCAGGGTGTGGAGGCTTGGGGAACCTCTGAAGGAGAAGGCTGATGTCCCTGGCTGCACATACAGAGGGGCCAGCAAGGGTTAATTGTGTGGCATCCCCTGGGCTGCACTGGTGCTAGTCTTCTCAGAATACCTGTTCTTAATGGTCCCAGGTTAGGGTTGGGCAAGGAGAAATTTGCTTGAGATGTGGAAAGGAGAAATGAAGCCAAAGCTGTTTTTCCTTTAAACACCCAGAAGGTCGTGGTAGGCCGGAAGCCATTGCAGACCCTCTGCTGCCTTCATCTACCGCCCCCACCACACCCCTGCTTTCCACTTCTTCCAGCATAGGTTGGGCGTGACTCCTGCTGGTCCCTGGTTGCGAAGATTTGAGGTGCTCCACCTTGGCTCTGCGATGACTGTGATCCCACAACACATTACTGCATCACTCAGGTGGGAGTTCTGCTTGGGACCAAACCTTAGCCAGCACACCACAGGCCTGGGCTGGAGTCAAGTTTGTTCCCAGAGCACCTTCAACTACTCTGCCTGCAGGGCCCTCCTGCCCTGGCCTGCCCCGGCCTGGCCCCCTCCCCGAGCCTGGGACTCCTCACCTTCCCTGCTCTGCTCTGTCCTCCTGGGACTCCTGAGAGCTGCTTGCAGTCAGGGCATCTGCTCTCCTTGCCCGTGGGCCTCACTGCCTTGGCCTTTCAGGAGTGACTTCAGGCCACATCCTCTTTAATGTCTTCCCAAGTGGATTGAAGGTCCTTGATCCAACGTCCCAGGTCACAGTTTAAGAAACAGTCCAGAGTTGCCTGAGAAGCCTCATCTTGCCCAGCTAAGATAGGCTGGGTCTTTCTGGCCTGGAGTAGCCTTCAAGCAGGAGTTACAGATGCCCCCTCCCCAGTTCAGAGCTCCTGGCAGTTTGCCTCCCAGTGACTGATATGGCCTGGGAACAGATGGAACTGAGCACTGTATATTATATATAGGCATGGCCTATGATGTTATCTGCTTGCAAAAGATACAGACTAAAGAAACAACATTCCTTCATGGTCTTAGCACTTTTCTTTTTTAGTTATACAGAAAAATGATGGGCTGGCCTTGCTTCAAATACAACTTCAAAGAGAAAAATACCATCGAAAACTGCTACAACCTCAGACCACAAATTAGCCAGAGGCCCAGCCTCACATTGCTAAGTCTGGACAGGGAGTAGAGAACAAGCCGAGCCGAGCCAGCAATGCCTCCTCAGAACTGAGGCAGAAATCAGATCACCCCAAGCTAAGGGTCACTGTCCCCAAAGTAATAGAACACTTGAAAACAAATCTCTGGCTAGATTAATGAAATTGAAGGCCACAGGCCACTGGTGTGGCAGAACATCCTGGTCAGATGATGCAGACGAGGGAGATGATGGGAAGATGCTGGTGAAATCCAGTGCCTTTGCAAACCAACGCAGGTTTTACACATATGATGGCAACAGCAACAACGGCAAAAACAATAGGTGGAAGGGAGAGCTAAGAGCAGATGAAAACTACAAGGGGGAATTACGAAAAAACACAGAAAGCACCCAGACAAAAAATGCTCCATAGACTCAGAGAAAGTCCCGAAAACATGACTCTCAGAACAAAAGACACAGCTTAATGGAGAGATACAGGGTTCAGAGAAAAGATAAGAAAACAGAAGGAAACAAAATGAAGGTCGCAGAGCTCAGGGAAAAAAATGGAAGAAAAGAATAAAAATATTACCAGGACGAAAATCCCATGCAAAGCAATGACAATTTCAGGAAACTAAACCACAGACATACTGGTCATCCGGGGACTTCGTGGCAAGACTTGAAGAAGTCACATGATACAAAGCGGAAGAGAGACTATGGAAGATAGAAAAATAGACACTGCATACATAGCATGATATTCCTGAAAAACAGCACAAATAAACCGAATAGAAAGAGTCATGTTGGCTTTAGACTTCTCCAGATCAGTTCTTAATGCCAGAAGACAGTGGGGCAAGGTTTACCAACTTCGAACTTTGTCTGAAGTTTACAAACTTCAGTTTGCTTCAATAATGTTATAACTATTCAACTTGGCCTTTAAGTCTAAAAGCAAAATGAAAAATTACTACTGGACAATAAAATTGAGCCAATTAAAAGATGTAATAAGAAAAGAACTCAGAAATGCAGGAACAATTGCGAACATTGAATCCATTTATATACAGATCGAATATTAAACAACTATGGAATTATGCATTGGTGCCTCCTATAGAACTTAAAGGCGAGAAACCTTGACATTAGAAAATTAACAAAGATCCCAGGTGAAGGACTGAGGCTGAGGAGAGATTTCTTCATCTGTTACAGCAAGGCGCTGTGTTAAAACATGCAATTATTATTATTACTATTATTTTTTGAGACAGTCTCGCTCTGTCGTGTAGACTGGAGTGCAGTGGCGCAATCTCGGCTCACTGCTACCTCCGCCTCCCGGATTCAAGCTATTCTTCTGCCTCAGCCTCCTGAGTAGCTGCGACTACAGGTGCGTGCCAGCATGCCCAGATAATGTTTTGGTATTTTTAGTAGAGACGGGGTTTTACTGTGTTAGCCAGGATGGTCTCGATCTCCTGACTTCATGATCCACCCGCCTTGGCCTTCTAAAGTGCTGGGATTACAGGCATGAGCCACTGTGCCCGGCCAGAACATACAATTATTATAAACAGAATATTTCAAATAGTTCAGCATTTTTCATAGTTTTATTCCTTTAGTGGGAGTTTTTAGTGGGAGTTTTTTATTCCTTTAGTGGGAACTGATACTTGTGAAGAAACATTTATTAGAAGTTCAACAATCCTTTCAGCTTTATTTCAGTTTGTTTTCTTTTTAAAATTTTTTGAGCTGAGGTCTCACTCTGTTGCCCAGGCTGGAGTGCAGTGGTGCAACCATGGCTCACTGCAGGCTTGACCTCCTGGGCTCAAGCGATCCTCCCACCTCAGCCTGCTGAGTAGCTGGATCTACAGGTGCAGCGACCATGCTCAGCTCATTTTTGTATTCTTTGTAGAGACAAGGGTCTCACTATGTTGCCCAGCTGGTCTCAAACTCCTTGGCTCAAGTTATCCTCCTGCCTCTGCCTCCCTAGGTGCTGGGATTACAGATGTGAGCTACCACACCAGGCCCTCAGTGTTAACAAATAAGATGAGTATGCTACTTTTGATTAAACACAATGTATAGACATATAATGATCCCAATGTTGAGATGCATTATTTACATACCACAAAATTCATCTTTTTCAAGTGTACAATTCAGTGGTATTTACTATGTTCACAAATTTGTGCAACCATCACTACTATCTACTCCCGGAACATTTCTTCACCCTCAAGGAGACCTGTCCACATCGGCAGCCACTCCCCACTCCTCCCAGCCCCAGCCCTTGGCAACGACTTATTTGTTTCCATCTCTGTGGATTGGTCTCTTCTGGACATATCATAGAAATAGAATCACAATATGCGGCCTTTTGTGTCTGGCTTCTGTCACTGAACACATTGGATGATCCCATTTTGGGGAAATTGTTCTGCCACCCACCAGTTCCTTCATCAGCCCGTCTTTCACAGTCCTGGGTCTGGGGTGATGTTCATGGTGGCATTCTAGGTGCTGCGATGTGGGGTGGACACAATGTCACCCTGGACTTTTCTGTGGTGCTCGGCCTTCCCTAGCAAGCCTGCCCTCCCTCTCCTGCTCTCCTTGCTAGTTGGCTTATGGTGGTCTCTCTCTGCTTCTCAGTTATTGATTCAAGGAGTATTTGCTGTGCTCCTCCTGTGTGCAAGTGAGTGGGGCTGGGGGCCTGGACTTAGGAGATGGCAGGCAGTGTGGAGAGGAGTGGTGGATAGGTTGGGGGCTGCTGAGGGGCCCAGATAGCAGGAGCTCATGAGTAACGAGCAAGGTGCCCGGTGGGGTGGGGGTTTCTGGATGATGCTGAGGTGTTCAACCTGGGCTGCTGGCATGGAAGAACCCATGGTGAGGGGGGGTTGAACAAGACATTGGACTGGAAGTCAACCAGGTACAGCATCACCTTTCCCCTCCGTGGGCAGTTTCTGCCAGGGCACAGGCCCCACCTTGACAGCCTCCCCCTCTGGGTTCGGTCCCTCACTTCCGTCACCATGCTGGGAGAGTGTTGAGGGAATGAATGCCTTATAAGGGGAGAGAAATGGACTCCAGGCTCCAGATGCTAGTCTCTGGTCAGTCTGTTCCTGGCATGGGGTGCATGTGTGCATGTGTGCGTGTGTGTGATGTGTCTGGTGTGTGTGTATTCATGTGGGGGGTTTTGTGTGGTGTGTGTGTTCATGTGTGTGCTGTCTGGGTTAGCATGTGGTGTATGCATTCATGTGTGGGTGTGGTTGTGGTGTGTTTGTTCATGTGTAGTGTGGGTGTGGTTGTGGTGTGTTTGTTCATGTGTAGTGTGTGTGTTTATATGTGGTGTGTGGTGTGTGTGTTCATGTGTGGTGTGTGTGTGATCTGTGTGTTCACGTGTGGTGTATGTGTTCACATGTGTGTGGTGTGTGTTCATGTAGGGGTGTGTGAGGTGTGTGGTTTGTGTGTTCATGTGGGGTGTGTGTGGCGTGCATGTGTTCATGTGTGGCTTGTGTGTTCACGTGGGGTGTGTGTGGTGTATGTGGGGTGTGTGGTGTGTGTGTGGTGTGGGGCGTGAGTTTTCATGTGTGGGGGTTGTGTAATGTGTGTGTTCATGTGTATGGTGTGTTTGTGTGTGTTCATGTGTGGTGTCTGTGGGGTGTGTGTGGTCTGTGTGGTGTGTGTGGGGTGTGATGTGTGTGTTCATGTGTGGTGTGTTTGTGTTCATCTGTTGTGTGTGTGTGGTATGTGTTGGTTGTATGGGATGTTTTTCATGTGTGTTGTGTGTGTTCATGTGGGGGAGTGTGTTGGGTGTGTGTAGTGTATGTGTTCATGTGGGGTGTATTTGGTGTGTGGTGTGGGGTATGTGGGGTTTGTGTAGTGTGGGGTGTGTGTGTTCATGTATGGGGGTTGTGTGATATGTGTGTTCATGTGCAGAGTGTGTGTCTTCATGTGTGGCATGTGTTGGGTTTGTGTGGTCTGTGTGAAGTGTGTGTTCATGTGTGGTGTATTTGTGTTCATGTGTGGTGTGGGTTGTGTGGGGTGTGTTTTCATATGTGGTGTATGTGGTGTGTGTGTTCAAGTGTGGTGTGTGTGGTGTGTGCGTGTTCATGTGGGGAACTGTGTGTGGTGTGTGGTGTGTGTGTGGTGTGTGTTCATGTGTGGCATGTGGGGTGTGTGTGTTCACGTGTGGTGTGTGTGGTGTGTGTGTTGATGTGTAGGGTGTGTGTGTTCATGTGGGACTATGTGGAAGGTGTTTGTGGTGTTTTTGTTCTTGTGGGGTATGTGAGGTATATGGTATATGTGTTCACATGTGGTGTGTGTGTGTTCATGTGGGGGGTGTATGTAGTGTGTATGTGTTCGTGTGTGGTGTGGTGTGTGTGTGTGTTCATGTGTGGTGTGTTTATGTGGGATGTGTGTTCATGTGTGTGGTCCATGTGGTATGTTGTGTGTGTTCATGTGTGGAGGTGTGTGTGGTGTGTGTGTTCATGTGTGGTGTGTGATGTGTGTGTGTTCATGTGTGGTGTGTGTTCATGTGTGATGTGTGTGGTATGCGTTCATGTGAAGTGTGTAGTGTGTGTGTTCATGTGTGAGATGTGTGTGGTGTGTGCTGTGTGTGTTCTTGTGTGGTGTGTGTGGTCTGTGTGGTGTGTGTGTTCATGTGGGGTGTGTGAGGTATGTGGTGTGTGTGCATTCATGTGGGGAGTGTGTGTAGTGTGTGTGTTATTGTGGATGTGTATCATGTGTGTGTTCATGTGTAGTGTTTTGTGTGTTGTGTGTGTTCATATGGGGTGTGTGTGGTGTGTGGTGCGTGTGTTCATGTGTTGCATGTGGTGTGTTTGTGTTCATCTGTGATGTGTATATGGTGTGTGTTCACGTGTGATGTGTGTGTTCATTGTGGTGAGTGTGTGGTGTGTGGTGTGTGTGTTCATGTGTTGTATGTGGTGTGTTTGTGTTCATCTGTGATGTGTATGTGGTGTGTGTTCATGTGTGATGTGTGTGTTCATGTGTGATGTGTGTTCATGTGTGTGTTCATGTGGGTGTGTGTGTGGGATGTGTGTGGTGTATGTATTCACATGGGGTGTATTTGGTGTGTGTGTGCTCATGTGCTGTTGTGTGTTCATGTGGGGTATGTGTGGTGTATGTATTGTTTGTGTGGTGTGGGGTATGTGTGTTCATGGGTGGGGGTTGTGTAATGTGTTTGTTCATGTGTAGGGTGTGCATTGTGTATGTGTTCATGTGTGGTGTGTGTGGTGTTTGTGTTCATGTGTGGTGTGTGTGGGTTGTGTGGGGTGTGTTTTCATGGGTGTGGTGTGTGTGGTATGTTCAAGTGGGGGTTGTGTGTGGTGTGTGTGTTCATTTGGAGTGTGTGTGGTGTATGTGTGGTGTGTGTGTTGTGTGGACTGTGTGGGGGTTGTGGCTTGTGGGGTGTGTGTGTTCATGTGTAGGGTATGTGCTCTGTGTGTGTGTTCATGCATGCAGTGTGTCTTCATATGTCTTGTGTGTGGTGTGTTTGGTGTGTGGGGTGTGGTATGCGTGTTCATGTGTGGTGTGTTTGTGTTCACGTGTGCTGTGTGTGGGTTGTGTGAGTTGTATTTTCGTGTGTGGTGTGTTTGTTCAAGTGTGGTGTGCGTGTTCATATGTGGTGTGTGTGGTGTATGTGTTCATGTGTGGTGTGTGCTCGTGTGTGGGGCTTGTGTGTGTGTTCACATGTAGTGTGTGTGTGTTCATGTAGGGGCCTGGGGGTGTTTGTGGTGTGTGTGTGTTCATGCAGGATGTGTGAGGTATGTGGTGTGTTCATGTAGGGAGTGTATGTAGTGTGTGTGTTCTTGTGTGTGTGTGGTGTGCACGTTCATGTGTGATATGTGTGTGGTGTGTGTCTTTATGTGTGGTGTGTGTGTTCATGTGTGGTGTGTGTGTGGTGTATGTGTTCATATGCGGTGTATGTGTTTATGTGTTCATGTGTGTGGTGTGTGGTGTATATGGTGTGTGTATGTTCATGTGTGGTGTATGTGTTTATGTGTTCGTGTGTGGTGTGTGTGATGTGTGGTGTGTGTGTTCATGTGTGGTGTGTGGTGTGTGTGTGTGTTCATGTGTGGTGTGTGTGGGGTGTTTGTGTGTTCATGTGTAGGGTGTGCATGATGTGTGTGGTGTGTGTGTATTTATGTGTGGCATGTGTGTTCATGTGTGGTGTGTGTGTGGGGTGTGGGGTGCATGTATTTGCAGAACTTCCCATAGATGGAGCCAGGCCATGCTCTGTAGGCAACCAACATTTCCCAGAGGTGGGTGATGCCCTCCCACAGTGCCACACCTCCCCAGCCCTGGAACTGCATTGGGTGACAGAGACTGGGCAAGAAGCCAGAAGACTGGCCCCCTCCCCAGCAGCTCTCACACAGTAACTGCAGAGGCTCACCCTAGCCTGTGAATTTCCAATGTTTCCCCCTTTCTGTCTGTCCCTGGCTCTGTCCTGCCTCTCTGTCTGTGTGACACACACAGACAGCAGAGGGGCCCCCAAGGAAAGCTGAGACCCCGCTGGGTACAAGGTAACACTGTGTGGCTTCCAGTCAAAGCCAAGAATTATCTAGCCCTTCCTGTTCTCGGAACTGTGCTGTTTCCTAGACAACGTATTTTGTATAATCATGGTCAAGGCAACGTACATTTCTGCCCAGAATCAAGGTCACAGCATAATACCGATTCACCACGGCAACAGCAGACTGCTCATCTGACATGGGAGATGAGATTTGCAATGAAAACCACATGCAGATTGCTAGTTGCCCAGCGACTCTGCACCACGAAATAGGTTTGACTCCAGTGGAATCTGGAATCATGTCCTTAAAAGACACAGAGCCCCTGGTAGTTCAACATATGTAACTGGCCAGCCAGAGCCAGCCAGGCACATGGCGTCACTGGTAAACAAACCTGCACATGATGGAAGCCTTTCCACCTGCCCTGGCTTCAGGAGTTTAGCTCAGTCCACAAATCCACGCCAGGAACATTTCCCTATGTAAACAAGCCCTGCGATGCTCCTAGTCCATCTGAGCTCACTGTGGACCAAGACAGGCGAATGGTGGTTCTAGAAGAAAATCTTGTCATTTAGGATTTGATCTTTTTCCTAATTTCTCAGCCCAAGATCAATTGGTGATCCCCTAGCTCTCACACCTCTCTTCTCTGGTCCCCTGAAATCAGAGAGAGGTAGCAGGGCCTCCCCTATTTTGGTAAGCTTGGGCTTGGGGCCATTATGTGGTCTGTGGGTCTGAGTCCCCAAGGCCTCTGGCTTGGGCTGAAGGAGAGAAGTAGGAACTGGGGCCCTCCAGCCTGTGTGGTGAGGTCTTCATGAAGGTGAATATCTGAACTGTCTCCCCTGGGACTCCTCCAACCCTGCTGTTGCTCCCCAGGAGAAAAGGCCTTTGGTGCCTGCCTGAGGCCTTACAAGTCAGTTTTAAGTGCCCCTCCGAAACATGGCAGGCGATGGGTCTCTGGAGGGCCCAGGGGACAGAGAAAGAGTGAGAGTGGCTGCATTGTATTCATGTCACCAGTATCCAGCCAGAAAGGAGGCTGAGATCACCTGGGGAGGTCACCCTCACCTTCTGCTGATGTCCAGAGGAGCTAGTGACAGATTTTGTCAAAAGAATCAAATAGCCCGCTGCACATCCCCATTGGGCACCTGGTGCCCTCACAGGCCACCTCTGTCTCACCTTCTGGCCTGAAGGCCACCCTCAGGGGCCCCTTGAAGCCCAGCTGACCTCTCTGCCACCTGCTTTGGTGGCTTCTATTGTAGAGCCCCGAGGCCTCGAGGTTGAGAACTGGGAGGATGGCTAGTGCTGACAAGGACAGCTATCCTGGGTGACAGCTTGGCGGACAGAAACATGCTCTAACTCAGAGTCCTGTGACTTAGGCCAGGGCCGCCTGTCTGTGCACGGCTGCCCAAGAAGGGCTGCAGGCAGCTTCCGTGGCCATGCGGGCCAGGGATTACAGCCCGCCTGCCAGGAAATCCTCTCAGCTCGACTGCTTTGGTTACCAACTTTCCTAAACTTACAATCTGTTTGCATCTCATGGTCCAAGGAAATGCCAGAAGCGCTTTGTAGCAGATGCAGTGCTGGGCACTTTTCCTCACCTCACTTCATTTCCTCTTTACAAGCCATTCCCTTTGCTGATTCCTCGAGGGCTGGGTCCTGGGGCACACTGATAAACTGGGTGGGTGTGACTCCAGAGAGCCCAGAGGACGCACGGAGGTGGCCATCAAAAAAGAACAGACTGGGAGAAGTGCTGTGAAGTGACCCAGCAGGACAAAGATGACTGGGGGCTGGGCTCAACGAAGGGACTCTGAGTAGGTGACCTTGAATCTGAAAGCTGAGCAAGGCAAGAGAGCATTCTACAGAAGAGGGGCACATGGGTCATGGCCTCATGCAGCAAGCAGGATTGAAATGGTTGGACATGTTAGGAAACGGAGGTTCACATTGGTGAGTGTCACGAGTGGCTCTGACGTGTTGGAGTTTGTGACAGATCCCTGCTGTCCTCAGAGCTCCTGTCACCAGCAAGATTACTTCAGGCCCCACTTCTTTCCTGGCATGATGCCCATCTCTTTCTCTCTTGAGGCCATGAGGTCCATGAGGGTTCTCGAGGCACCCCAGCCCTTAGCCTCTGCCTCCATGCAGTAGGTGTTAATGACACAACCATGCGTGGAGCACCCACTTGGGCCAGTCCTGGGTTAGGAGCTCGGGGCACAGACTCAGAGTTTGGCCAAGGAGCTGGAAAACTCCCTATAGACCCAACCCTCTGCACCCAGACTCCCCTGAGCAGGCCTCCAGGTGAACCCAGTGGTCCCTCCACCTCACCTCCCGACCCTTGGCGGTGGGCACTCAGCAGTCTTCTCCCCACTACTCCCTCCTGGCCCTGCATTCTTGCCTGGGCTCTCCTCCTCCCCCAGGCCTCCCACTGTGCTCCTGCCCTTGGCCCTTGCGTCTGCCTTCTCCTCCACCGCCTGCCTTGGGTGAGGCTGACATGTGTCCAAGGCCATGGCCCCACGTACCACAGTGGGAAGGTGAAGGGGCCAGCACCCCCTCTTCCCTGTGATGTCACGTCTGGCACCGCACTCCTCCCCTTTAGGCCTGCCCCATCTAGTCATGCTTGTCTGGAGTGTCCCTGCTGTTGTTTATCCCCCTTGGTCCCTCGCTCTCATGGGTGCACCCTGGACCTGCCCCCGGACCTCTCACTCCCAAGCACCCTCTGTCAATGGAAGCCTCTTCCTCCTTCCTCTACATCCCTGTGACCTTGATGGGAGAGAGCAACGGCCCCTATCCCCACCCACCTTGGCCCCAACCTCTTCCAGGCCTCCTTTCTTCACCACGTGGACTCCAGGACTGCCCCTCAACCGCCCCTTCAGCACTTCCCGCCACCCCTTGTTCCCCTGCCTTCAACGTGTCTGCTCCACGAAACCACAACTGAGGCCCTAGAGGCAGAGGACGAAAGAGAATGCGCCCATCCCCCACCCCCATTCACTGAGCCCCCACTGTGTGCCAGGGCAGGCACTATGCTGGGTGCTGGGGTACAGCAGTGAGCCAAGATCCGCCAGCCTCCTGCCCTTGTGTATACAGTGGTCTAGACATTAAAAAGTAACTTTCCAGTTATGTGATAATTACAAATGGTGACAGTGATGTATAGGCAAGTGCCAGGTGTTCTGAGAGCAGAAAAGGAGTTCTGATGTCATCTAGGAGGAGAGAAGGCAGAGAAGGGTCCCTGGAGGAAGGGACATTTGCACTATAATCTGCAGTGGTCCCATCTGCATTTGGGATAGCTGCTTACTCCACCTTGTGTCTCCCTTGCTGGCAGGGCCCCTATCTTGGGGCCACGTGCTCAGCCCTCCAGCCAGGAGCTGAATTGACAGTGTAAGGGGATTAGTTAGGCATTGCTGTGGGACAGATTGCTGCAAACTTAGCAGCTGTCTCCAATGCTCCTTTCTGTGGGTCAGAAGCTCTGGGAGTGAAGTGGCTGGGTCTGAGGCTCAGGGTCTCACAGGCTGCACTCCTATCTGGAGGCTCTGGGGAATAACCCACTTCCAAATTCATGAAGGTTGTTGGCCAAATTCAGCTCCTTATGGCTATTGGACTGAGGTCCTGTTCCTTGCTGGCTGTCAACAGGGGCCACTCTGGGCTTCCCCATCTTCAAAGCCGGCAGAAGAGCTGCTGTCTCATTGAACCCCTTTCATGCCTGGACTCTCTGACTTCCCTGTCTCTGGCCTCTAGACTCAGATTTCCAGGGCTCATGTGATTAGGTCAGGCCTACTGAAGAGAGCTTCCCTTTCTTAAAGTCACCTGTGCCATGTACCATAACCTGATCATAGGGGTGATGTTCCCTCAGATTCACCATCTGGGGTGTCACATGGGACTTGTGACCCAGGGGATGGGGAATTGGGGGCTGTCTTAGAATTCTGCCTACCACGGGAAGCCTCCTGTGGGGGGTCTCATTCCATTTGCTGGTGGGTGGTTTAGGCAGGGTAGGGGTGGATCCACAGTTTATGGAGCCTAAAGTTTATGAATTTGGAGGGCCTTCTTTAAGGAAAAGAATATAAAATTACAAATACAAAATCTCTGGGACCCCTCCCAGGCCGTGAGAAGAAGTCTGTGCAGTGAAGGGCCCTAAGCTCATACAGAGGGCTATGGTAGGAGCAGAACTCCCAAATCAGTTTCACTGGGTCACAGTCAAGATGCCAGCAGGACCACACCCTCTTAGGAGGCTCCAGGGGAGAATCCTGTTCACACCTTCTCCAATTCACACCTTCTCCAGTTCACACCTTCTCCAGCACCTACAGCCGAATTCCTTAGCTCATGGACACTTCCTTCATAATTAAAACAATTTTTGTGGGTACATGCATAGTAGGTATGAATATTTATGGCGTACATGAGATGTGTTGATACAAGCATGCCATGTGAAATAAGCACATCGTGGAGAATGGGGTAACCACCCCCTCAAGCATTTATCGTTTGAGTTATAAACAATTCAATTACACTCAATATGAAATCAAGGCCCCTCCTTGGTCTCCAAAGGGCTGTGTGCACACCCCAGACCAGGTGGCTCAGGCCTGAAGATCTCTTTCTCACCTCCTTTCCAGCCACCTGGCTGACTCAACTTTGCCACAGGTCTCCTGACTGGGTTGGCCCTCTCTTCTCCGGACCACCCCAACTGCCTTCTCCCAGCTTGCCTGGCAGGCCAGTGTCTCCAAACCCCTCTGCCTGCAGCCACTGAGAGCCCTGGACGCTGCAACCACACCTGCCCTCTTGGGCTTAAAGCCATCCTGGGGAACAGTTCAAGCTTCCAGAGGGTCATGCTTTCCAGGGGTGGCAGAGCTGGCCCAGCTCCTCCACAGCCTCACCTGCCCCCTCCTTTGTGTTCATAGAAGCCACCAGTGTGACACACATATGTGCCTTGGACACATGCCATCCTTGCCTATCTCAGCGTTTACTCATGCTTCTTTGATCAAAGCCTTCATTTCCTTCAGGATCTGGCTTGATTATACCTTTTGCAGGCAGCCTTCCTCATAGTATCAGCCTTTCTCCCTACCCAAAGTTCTCACCGAGTTGGGCCTCTCTGGCAAGTAGACATCCCACTCTGCCTGGTACACTATGGGCTTTAGTGTCCTGTGGCTGCCAGAACAAAGCATCATAAACTGGGTGGCTCACAACAGAGGAAGTGGATCCTCTCCCAGTCGTAAAGGCCAGAAGTTCAAAATCAGGTGTCTCAGGGCCACACTCCCCTCCCGAGGCGCTAAGGAAGGCTCCTTCCTGCCTCTCCCAGCTCCAGAAAGCTCCAGGCATCCTGAGCTTGATGGCTGTCTCACTCTAGCCTCTGTTGTATGTCTTTCTCCTCTTCTGTCACTTACAAGGCCCCTTGCCATTGAATTAGGGCTCACACTAATCTAGAATGACCTAATTTTGACATCCCTACCTTAATTATAACTGCAAAGACCCTTTTCCCAAAGACAGCAGTCTCTTCTCCTCCTCTGTTTTACTTTCTGTGGTTTCAGTGACTTGTGGTCCAAATACATTAAATGGAAAATTCCAGAAATAATTAAAAGTTTTAAATTGTGCACCACTCTGAGTAGCATGATAAAGTCTTGTTCCGTCCTGTCCAGCATGTGAATCCTCCCTTTGTATAGTGGCTCCACACTGTCAATGCCTCCCTGCCAATTAGCCACTTAGTAGCCACCTTGGTTCTCAGAATGACTCTCCCCGTATCACAGTGCTTGTGTTCAAGTTACCCTTCTTTTACTTAATAATTGCCCTAAAATACATGTTGAGGTTGCTAAGAGCTGCAGTAAGAACAAACCTTCCATCCATGAAAATGTGAAGAAGGAATAAGAAATTTGTGCTAGTTTTTGAAGCTGCAGAAATTATGGCTGGGTAAAAGGGAGGACTCACGCTCCGGGTAGGATGGAGAGGGCTTGAGGTTTCATTGCGCTACTCAGAAGGGGGTGCCATTTAAAATGGTTTATTTAATTGAATTATTTATTTCTGGAAGTTTCCACTTAATATTTTTGGGCTGAGGTTGGCCACGGGTAACTGAAACTGTAGAGAGTGAAACTGCAGATAAGCAGGGGACCACCACACCACCCAGGCATGCTCAGGACCACTGTGGAAGATCTCTCCCTCATGAGGACAAACTCTCAGACTGCAAGCATAAAACACACCAGAAGTCCTGTGCCCTGAAAGAGAGTCCTGGGAAATTCCAAAGAAAGAAAGGAGGACTAGCACCCATAGAAGAAAATTGGGAGGTCACGGAACAAAGACAGGCAGATAAGAAATGCTAAGGTGAAATCTTAGAAAGTAAAAACGCTCATTGAAATAAAATCTTAATAGATGAGTGAAACACCAGAGTGGACAGAGCTGAAAATTGGGATTCACTCAGATTTGGGAGTGGATGGATTTGTTCCAGTTGCCATAACAAAGTACCACAGACTTGGGAGCTTCAACAACTGAAATGGATCCAGGTTATTGGCAAGGTGGGTTCCTTCCAGGGGCTGTGAAAGCAGGATGTGTTCCAAGCCTCTCTCCTTGGCTTGTAGATGGCCATCTTCTCCCTGTGCCTCTTCACATCATCTTCCCTCTGGGTGTATCATCTGTGCCCCAATTTCCTTATTATGTTCTTATAAGGACATGACTCATATTGGATTATGGTCTACTCTGATGATTTTGTTTTAACTTGATTACCCATAAGGTCACTTCGATATTTGTCACTTTGTCTCAAATCCTTTTAATCTATTTCTTCATTATTTCTTGTGCTAAAAAAAGTCCTTGCTTTCACCTTTTATGTCCCTTAATCCATTATCTGTTGTGTTTTTGTGTTTCTTCCAATTTAGTTTTCCTTTTTAACATTTAAAAATCTTGTTTCTAATTCTTTCCTGAGTCCTATCACCTAATTTCCGAGTTTTGCTAATTCTGATATATGTTTTTCTTTCATGTCTTGCATTACTTTCTTAATTTCTTTCTGCTTGTTTGGGAAATCGTAATTCTAGTTTGGATTTGTTTTGAGGACATAGCTTTCTGGTGTGCTTGCTGTCTTTCCAGATAGGAATCTGTTCTTTTCAGATAGATAGGAATCTGTTCTTTATTTGCTTTTTTCCTTACAGTACAGCTTTTTTTTTTTTTTTTTTTTTTTTTTTTTCTCCAAACAGCTTTCATTATAAGAAAAGGTATGGGATTTTACCATGATAGTTTTCATGTGAAATTATTTTTCTTTAACTTTTAGAAGGAGGCATGGTTCAGGATAATTTTTCTAACTTCACCCATCTCCTTTCTTTCATGGTTTTCTTTTGATGATCAAAACTGTGGTGATGTGCCTTCTGAAACTTCTGGCTCAGTTCCTCTGGCTGACCTTGAGCTAGATCTCCTCTTTCTTTTGGCTCCACTCTCTGTGTTTTCCTTGATTTCAGCTTCTCTCCGGCAGTTTCTCCCAGTGTGGGGCTCTGTCCTAGAAGGGAGCCCTGTCTGGCAGGTTTCAGGTACTCACAGAGGCCAGACTTTACTAAGGGCCCCCTTTGTTCACTTGCCATTGCCTTCGGCAAAACCCCTCCCAGACTGAGCTGCTGTTCTCAAATTGGCCTGCCTGGTTTTCCAATGAGCACCTGTTGACTACTTTGGGGTCCCCTGTTCTCAAGTCAGTCACCTGTCCTTTTATTCCCTGGGCTTAGTATGATCATGGCATTGTGATTATGTTAATAGAGTATGTTTTATAGGTCCACACTTACAATCTATGAGACAAATCATAGGATGTCTAGACTTTGCTTCAAAATAATTCAGGAAATTCTGGGAAGATGGCAGTGGCATGAATCTTTAATCTCTCCAAATCCTCACATAAAACAGAACCCTACACTCAGGCTGCTCTGTGGATTTTGTGGCTCTTGGTGGTTTGCACCGACCCACTTGTATTTTGGAGCTCATTAGGAAGACTTTTCCACTTTGCACTGTTGTAAATGTTGTCTTTGGAGTTTTGATTCTGCCACCGGTTCTGTTTTATGTGAGGATATGGGGAGATTAGAGAGCTATGCCACTGCCATCTTCCCAGAATTTCCTGAGGTATTTTGAGGCAAAGTCCAGACATCCTATAATGCCATGATCACACTAAGAATTAGTGATAATTTTTAATTATTGTCAAATAGCCAGTCAGTATTCAAGCTCCCCATTGTCACATATTTCCTTTATAGTTTGTTTGGATAAGAAGTCATCTGAGGTTCATACATTGACTGATGATGGTTTTACATTTTTTTTTTTTTTTTGACAGAGTCTTGCTCTGTTGCCCAGGCTGTCATCCAGGCTCACTGTAGCCTTCATCTCCCAGGCTCAAGCCATCCTCCTACCTCAGCCTCCTGAGTAGCTGGGACCACAAGCGTGTGCCACCACACCTGGCTAATTAAATTTTTTTTTTTTGTTTTAGAGATGGAATCTCACTATGTTGCCCAGGCTGGTCTCGAATTCCTGGGCTCAATTGATTCTCCTGTCTTGGTCTCCCAAAGTGCTGGGATTACAGGAGTGAGCCACTGTGCCTGTCCTGGTTTTAAGTGTCTTTTAATCTACAGGTTGTTCCTCTGTCTCTTGTTTTCCCCTTGCAATGTATTTGTTGAATAAAACAGTGTTATTTGTACTGTGGCATTCCCCTCAGTCTGGATACTAATGGCTGCAGCCCTGTAGGGTAGTAAACTCTGTATTTCCTATATTGGTAGTTGGATCTAGAAGGTTAATCAGATGTGAGTTCATTTTTTTTTTTTTAAGACTAATTCATATGCAGTGTTGGAAGACTTTAACACACCTTTGTCGGTAATTGGTAGATCAAGCAAACAAAATACAAGTTAGAATATGGTTTTGAACAGGAACTGGCAGCTTAACCTAATGAGCATATGTGGAACATCACACCCAACGGCAGACTGCACATTCTCTTGGGCACACATGGAATATTAATAAAAACCAACCACAAACTGGAACTTAAAGCAAATCTTACCATGTTTCAAATGGTTAAAATCATTCAGAGCGTGATCTCTGACCACAGTGTCATTAAGCTAGAAACCCAAGAGAAAGGGAAAATAAACAGCAGACCCTGACATTTGGAAGCTGGCCTGGCCCTCACAGCAAGGCCATGCTGTTCTCCTATTGGACATAAACAATCTCGCAGAATACCAACCTCAGACAAGGTTACTTGGAGACCATGAGAAAATGAGACAAAGCAAGGCCACTTCATCATTTTGTCTAAGTGCAGATAAAAACAAGGTTAATGTGCAACCCACAAAATACCAAATGTCCTCCTCTTGCTTGGCTAGTATGGGTGACTGCTGCTTCTTTACAAATTACAACTTCAACTTTGTTCTAGCCTGCCCTCCCTAGAGAAAAGATTTACTAAGATACCCAATCATAGACTTGTTCTCACTCTCTGATAGTGCTTAGAGCAAACCCCAGCTTCCTCAGACCCTCCTCAAAATACCCCACAAAAGTCCAAATCTAATAGGTTTTTTTTTTTTCTAACATACTTTCTCTGAGATGGTGCACATCTCCCTCACTGCAGAGAGGAAGAAGACCACCGTATACAACTAGAAAAATCCCCAGGTGTTTAGAAAAGAAGAAATGCACATTGAAATCACCCAGGGCGCAAGGACAGTAACATGGGAATTCGAAAATATTTTATTGAATGATAAAACATACCACACATCTGTAACAGTCAGCTGTCTAACAGGAAATGAATGTCACATGCAGACTGAGTAATTTGAGGAGAGTTCAAGAAATGGATTGAGGTGGCTTTGTCATGTGTCACCTTGGCTAGCCTGAACTATGTTTTCTAGAATTCCCTTTCCTATAGGTTTTGGTGAGATGGGCAACATGAGAGATTCTGATGGGAGATTTGGAGAACAGAAGGGAAACAAAGATGTAACTAAGTTCTCATAACTAGAAGATAGCAGGAACAAAAAATAAGAAAAATACATAGAATACAATAGAAAAATGGGCCAAACTCTTGAACAGACAATTCTTCACAACATATGAAAAGTGCCCGACCTCACTTGTCATTTCAGAACTGTAAGTTAACGTTAGCGGGAGATCCCATTACACACCCACCTGATTGGCAGAAACCGAAAAGTATCACAATTGTAAGTTTGTGAAGCTGTGCAGCAATGGAAACTTCCCACAATGCTGGTGGGGGTGTGCGTTGGGAAAAGGGTTGGCATCCCGTAGTAATATTGAAGACACACTTCCCCTATGACCCAGCAGTTCCACTGCTAAGTATACAAATTCTGGAGACACTTGTGTAGGTAGGCGCCAGAAAGCAAGTGTAGACGGTTGCAATACGTTGAATGGTGCCTCCCACTCCACAACAAAAATGATATATGTCCACGCCCTAACCCCTAGGCACCATGAATGGGATCTTATTTGGGAAAAGGGTCTCTGTGGATGTAATTAAGTTAAGAATCTTGAGAGTACATCATCCTTGGTTATCCATGTGGGCCCTAAACACAGTGAGAAGTGTCCTTATAAGAGAAAGGCACGAGGCCATTTGAGAGAGGCTGTGTGAAAATGGAAGTAGAAAGTGGAGTGATGTGGCCTCAAGCCTGGAGTACCAGAAGCTGGAGGAATAAGCAAGAAAGAGAGTCTCTCCTCAAACCCTCAGGGGAAGTGTGGCTCTGCTAATGCCTTGGTCTTGGATTTCCAGCTTCCAGAACTGTTGGAGAATCCCTTTTTGTTATTGTAAGTTGACCACTTTGTGGTACTTTGTTGCAGCAGCCACAGGAAAATTGTACAATGGTTCATCACAGCATTTGGTGGCTGAAAATAAACCAAATACTCAGCAGGTGTGGGATGGATAAATACATCATGGTAACGTTGTACAATGGAATACTCTACTGGGATGCACAGGAATACACTCTACGTATGCTACAGTAAGGATGGATTTTAAAGACACAGTGATGCATGAAAGAAGCAAGACACACAAAAAACATACATTACAGTTGCATTTATGTAAAGTTCAAAAATAGCAAAGTGGAATCATATGATTTATGGATGGATGTGTGCTTCAGCGGCAAAACTCTGATGCAAAGCAAGGAAAAGGTTACGAAAAATTTAATAAGAAGATGATTGCAAGGGACACACTCTGGGCTGGGGTGGGGGCCAAGGGTCTAGCCCTTGATCTGGGGTCTGGGGGGTTAGCTGAATATGTTCACTTTATAATTGTAGAGTTTTAAAGTGCAGAAAATGCATGTAAAATGTATATGATTTATACAGTCCTCTGTATCTAGGCTGTATTTCACAATTTGAAAAGTTGGAACATTAGAAAGCAGAATTCAAACAATGATTATTTGCAGATTATATATTATATATATATGTCTCTGCACTGGGAAAAATCTAAGGGAATCTACTAAAAAAAGTTACAAAGAGTAGGGCCGGGTGCAGTGGCTCACACCTGTAATCCCAGCACTTTGGGAGGCTGAGGTAGGGGGATCACGAGATCAGGAGATTGAGAGCATCCTGGCTAACACAGTGAAACCCTGTCTCTACTAAAAATACAAAAAAATTAGCCAGGCATGGTGGCACGCACCTGTAATCCCAGCTACTCAGGAGGCTGAGGCAGGAGAATGGCATGAACCAGGGAGGCGGAGCTTGCAGTGAGCCAAGATCGCGCCACTGCACTCCAGCCTGGGCGACAGAGCGAGACTCCGTCTCAAAACAAACAACAACAAAAACAAATTTAAAAAAAGTTACAAAGAGTAAGGAGAATTCAGTAAGTCCTATGGGTACAAAATCATTGAGACAAACAAGTTAGAATATATAATAAAAGATGCCATTTAATAAAAACAATAAAATACCTTGAAATAAATTTAACAAGGAATGTGCAAGATCTATGTAAAGAAATTTTAAAATGTTCCTCAGGGCCGTCAAAAAAGGCTTGAATGAATGGAATGGCCTATTATGTTCTCAGATAGAAAAAGTCAACTTCATAAAGAAGCAAAATTTCCCTACATCAGTCTCTAAATTAAAGATGATTCCAAACACACAACCACAGAAAATTTTGGAATTCATCAAGATGATTCTAACATTGGTATAGAAAACTAAAGGAGTAAAATTAGCCAGAAGGATTCCGAAAAGGAAGACTAATGAGAGGGGCACTAGTTCTATCAATATAATACTTATTATAACATAATGAGTATGTTTGATATAATATGTTTGATGTAATATTTAATATAATATTTATTATAACATGCTTGATATAATATTTAATATAATACTTATATGTTTGATGTATTATTTCATGTAATACTTATAACATAATAATATATGTTTGATGAAAAATTTAATATAATACTTATAACACATGTGTGATGTAATGTTTAATATAATACTTATGTATGATGTAATATTTAATATAATGCTCATTATATTAAAACATAAATTGAGAGTAATTTAAAAGAACAATGTAGTACTAATATATGAATAGAAGACAGAACAATAGAAAAAACAGAAAGTCTAAAATACATCTAAATACAAACGAGGATTTAGAATATGATAGAAATGTTATTTCAGTTCCTTGGAGAAATATGGGTTATTCAATCAATGGTGTAGGGACAAGTAGGTGGCCATCTGGGAAAAATGTGAAGTTGAATCCCACCTCATAAGCAACCAACTAAATTCTGGATGGATCAGATTTAAAGATTAAAAAAAAAACTATAAAAATATTGGAAGAAAATATGGGACATTTAAAATATGTTGGAAGAGAGAAGGCCTTTTAAAGTATGACAGAAGCCAAAACAGAGAAGTTTGATTAATTCAGTAGATAAAAACAAAAAGTTACTTCAGTACAAAACTTCCTGCCAGCAAAGTCCAGGGCAAATGTTAAACCGGGAAAATTATTTGCAATTCCTGTTGGAGACAAGGAGGCTAATTTTCCTATTATTTAATAGCTCCTACAAAATAGTAAGAAAAATGGCAACAACACAATAGCAAAACAGGCATAAACTAGGAATATGGTTAATGGGAGAGAAATACAAATGACTTCCAAATAAGAGGAATCCAAATCAAAACCACCTGCTTTCATTTATCAGACTGGCAAAAGTAGAAAAGTTTGATAGCACCCAATGTTAGCAAGAGTGTGGGCAAATAGGCACTGTCCTATGTTGCTTATGGGAGTTGGACCTGGTATGACTTCTGTGGGGGTAATTTGGCAACATCTATCAAAATTACATTTTGGGACCCAGCAATTGCACATGCAGGAATTGATTCTGCAGATATATTTTTGTGAAAAGATAAAAGAATACTAGATGAACATCAAAGAGAATGAAGAAATTAGGTGCTGATATAAACCATCTCCAACACACAATGTTAATTTAAGAAAGAAAAGTAAAGCACAGCATGAGTAGTATGCTAGCATTTGTATAAAACAGGAGTGTGTGTGTGTGTGTGTGTGTGTGTGTGTGTGCATGTACATGCATAGAATGTCAATGGATAATTGTTGAAGTTGGGTGGTGGGTATGTGGAGGTTCATTATACCATTTGCTATTTATTGTGTATGTTTGAAATTGCCCATTATAAAAAGTTGAAAAATATACTTATATGATGACAGTAAAAATAACATCTCTAGAAGAATAAACAAAAACTGGGGAATACTGGTTGCCTCCACAGGCAATGTATTAATTAGGAACTGTGTTCAATGGAGTAACAGACAACCAGCAATGGGGATTTAAACACAAAAGAGTTTATTTTTTCCATGTATGGAGATGTATAGAAGTAGGCAGTTGCTGGCTTTGGTTAGTTGCTTAAGGATGTCAAGAGAGATCTTTACTATTTTCTTGGCTTTTTTTTTTTTTTTTTCCATATGCACCAACACAGCTGCTGAAGCTCCAGCCATTAAATATGTGTTCTAGGTTAGGAGAAAGAGAAAGTGTGGGGACCAAATGGGGCAGCTCCTGGTAATTCAGCCCACTGTCAGGAACTTTCCAGAAGCTCCACCCAATGACTTCCACTCTCATTTTACTGGCCACCCCTATCTGCAAAGGAGAATGGGAAATGTAGATTTGAAACTTGCAACACTACTACTCCCAACAAACTTTTTACAAAACAAATAATGGGAAGGGTCAAAATAAATGGATTTTAAAAAGGCCAGGAAAATACTAACAGAGAGAAAGCAAGTAGAACAATACCACTATCATGTAAAATGGAGCTCAAAGCAAAAAGCTTTCTCAGGGACAAATATGACTATTCCTATACGTAAAAGACACAAGCTTAAAGGGTTGGTGCCCAATATAGTTTCATAATATGTGAAACAAAAACCTGATAGAAGTTCAGAAAAAATTGACAAGTTCATAGTCAGAGTGAAAGAGATTTGCTATATTTCTCTCAGGAACTGATAGACCAAGGAAACAACAAAATAAATAATAATATAGAGGCTCTGAATAACGCAAGTTAGGAGCTTGACCTAAGAGGTGCACAGTGTGCATAACTGCATCTGACAATCAGATAACACAGATTTTCTTCTCAAATGTATATGAAACAGTATCCAAGACTGACTATATATTTGGTCGCAAAGAAAATCTCAAGTTCAAAGGCAGAAACCATATTTATTGAATACAAAGCACTAAAATAAGACATTAGTAACTAAAGGAAAGCCCCCAATACTGAAAATAATGATTAATAAAATAAATTGCAAAAAGCCCAGAATAGTTGAAAATATCAATATTTAAAAATGCACAAATTCATGGAGATAGTGATCAGGAGAAAAGAAGGTGAAAAAACAAATAAATATAATAAGAAACAGGACAGGGTGTAAACTTCAGATGCAGAGTCCGTTTTTCTAAAACATGTAAGAGAATACTATGTATAGGCCGGGCGCAGTGGGGGCTGAGGCAGGCGGATCATCTAAGGTCAGGAGTTAGAGACCAGCCTGGGCAACATGGAGAAACCCCATCTCTACTAAAAATACAAAAATTAGCCAGGCATGGTGGCACATGCCTGTAATCCCAGCTACTCAGGAGGCTGAGACAGAAGAATCACTTGAACCCAGGAGGCGGAGGTTGCAGTGAGCCGAAATTGTGCTACTGCACTCCAGCGTGGGTGACAGAGCAAGACTCTGTCTCACACACACAAAAAGAATACTATATATAGTTTTACGTGAATAAATTAGAAAATACAGATAAAATAGAAAATTTTCTAGAAAAATACAAATTGTAATAATTGGTCAAGAAGTAGAAAATCAGAATAAACCAATAACCGTAGAAGAAATGTAAAGATAGTCAAAGATTTATGCTTCAATATTGCATCAGGCCCAGGTGGTTATATGGTTAAATTCTGCTAAATCTGAATTGAAATAGGTAATTCTCATATTGTACAAATCCTTCTCTGCATTGGAAAAGATGGAAAGCATCCAAACCCATTTTGTGAGGCTAACTATAACTCTGATACCAAAATTGGAATAAGATTGCACAGTAAAAGCACTGTGTAGATCAATTTTCCTCCTGAACAAAAACACAAAGACACCTCATATCCATGAGGGCATTACAAGGATCCTTTATCATGTCAAAGTACAGGTTCCCTCCAAGAATGCAAAGATAAATCAATATTAACAGTTATTAATGTAATTCACTTCATTACTGGTTAAAGGGGAAACATAATATATTATCTCAACTGATGTAGGAAAAGCATTTGATAAAATTCAGCATCTATTCTCAGCATCCTTGCCAACTTTCTGTAATGGACTCAGCCTGATCAATGCGAGACAAGAAAGAAATACAGAGTATAAATGTTGGACGAGAAAAGACTATAATTATTCAGATATGTTGTGCTCATTTTCTAAAGAATCTAAAAGAAGCACCTGACAAATCTTTAATGTTCATATGAGATGTTTTCACAAGCTCTACCTTTCCAGCAATGACCAATTAACCAATATACTATTTTTAAAAACCTCGTAATCCTCAGAGCAACACAAACTATAAAATCATTTGAACTTAAAAGGCATAAAAATGCATAAGACTGATATAAAGAAAAATATAAAAACTCACTACAGGACATAAAAGTAGTCTGAATAAATGATAAGATATATCATGTTCTTGGATAGAAGGACTCAACTTTGAAAGACATGTGTTCTTCTGAAAGTAATCTATAACTTTAATGCAATCCCAATAATAATCCCCAAAGGATTTCAATAGAACCTGGGAGGCAAATCTTAAATCAATTTGGAAGAGAAATGTACAAGATTGGCAAAAAATCTTAAAAGAAAGAAACTACTAGATATCAAAACTTATAAAGCAATAGTTAAAACAGTAGAGTATTGAAGCAAGAATCAACATATTAATTGATAGCACAACAGAAATTCCAGAAACACACCCATGAAAATTTGGCTACTTAGAATTCATTCATTCATTCATCCATCCATTCAGTTGACAAATCATCATGTGCCAGACATTATTTTAGGGGTGAGGAAAACAAAGCCTCTGCCCTCACGGAAGCATGGAGCTTACTTTCTACGTGATGAACTTGGCATTTCAAATAATCAGGGGAAGGATGGTGTTGGGACAATTGGCTATTCATGTAAGGAAAACAAAATAATAGATCCTAACTATATATCATAGAAAAGACATATTCCTGAGTGAATAATAAAAGTTTAAACATAAAAAACAAAACTGTAAAAAGAAAACTATACAAGCAAATTTATAAAAACAAGACTAGAGGATAAAGAAGATGTTATTAAGTAAGGCACAAAATGCACACACCATAAAAGAAAAGCCTGATACATTTGAGGACATAACTGTGAAAAATATAACTTCTGTAGGACAATAAGTGTGCCATTAACTAAGTTAAAAATATGACTGTGGGACCGGGCACGGTGGCTCACGCCTGTAATCCCAACACTTTGGGAGGCCGAGGTGGGTGGATCATGAGGTCAGGAGATCGAGACCATCCTGGCTAACACGGTGAAATCCTGTCTCTACTAAAAATACAAAAAATTAGCCGGGTGTGGTGGCGGGCACCTGTAGTCCTAGCTACTCGGGAGGCCGAGGCAGGAGAATGGTGTGAACTCAGGAGGCGGAGCTTGCAGTGAGCCAAGATCGCACCACTGTACTCAAGCCTGGGCGACAGAGTGAGACTCCATCTCAAAAACAAAACAAAACAAAACAAAAACAAACAAAAAAGCACAAAACACAGTGGAGGAAGCATCTACAACATACATAACAGACAAAGGGTTACTATCAAGCATATAAAAAGAACTGCATGTCCATAGGGAAATCAGCAAAGAGTATGAAAGAGCAGTTTACAGAAGAGGCCATTGAATGGTCTGTAATAGTAAAATGATATTCAACCTGACAGCACTAGTAATCTGGGAAGTGCAAATGATAAGGAAGTATCTGCCATTTTTGCCCATTTGTTTTGGCTAGGGTGGGGGGACATGGGAACTCTTGCCACTTGGTACAGGCTTTTTTGGAGGGAAAGTTGCCGGAATCTACTTTTAAAATGCCTGTACCCTTTGAACCCAGTAAATGCCACTTCTGGGGATCTCTGGGCAAGACTGCTCATTGTCTCCCTGACCCAAGGGCTATTATTCCTGGGTGCTAGGCTGCTCAGCTAGACAAGATTATCCCAGCATCCCTTGGGGTGAGTGTGGTGCCCACTCCCCACTTGAGCTCCTCCTCAAGTGGAGCTGCTATAGCAGGGTCCCTGAACCACTGTGCACCCACAAATTGTTTGTTAGTGGTGGGTCCATGACCAGCGTTAATTTTTAAACAAATCTATAAATTTGGAAAGGAAAAAGGAGACTTTACTTCTTTTTAAGGGTTACAGCTTGCAAGGTGGTCATCCCACAGGCTGGGAAGTGTGCCTCTGGCCAAGACAAGAGACAGGCACTTCGAAGGAGGAGGGGTTGGGCTAGGATCTTAGTGCTGGACAGGTTAGCTAAACATACATATTCAACAGGTTACAGGAATAGCTATGAATATTCATAAAGGGGGTCCTGACACACGTGTACTGAACAAACATGCATGTAACATATGACCCATGTTCACTTTGGGGTGGAGACTTAACATTTAAATGTATTACAGTTAGGTCTTATACATCCAAAGGTCTTTTCAGGACATGAAGTCACTCAAGCATGAAATCTCTGTAAACTGGCAAGAATCAGCATGTGGCTGCTGGTCTTATCAGGAGAAACTTACTGAAATCAATCTCTTGTCCCATCAAAGCTGTAGTTACGTCTGGTGGAACAGGGGTTCAGTTAGTCCATGTCTGAAGCTGGCTGAGCTGCAATTATTTATAATCTTGCTTATTTCAAGGCCAGTGCTTGTTTAGCTGCTGGAGAAAAAGAAAAAGCTTGTGGCAGTGAGAGCACAGTTCATTCTGTAAGTGTAGGGGTGTGGGACTTAACCCTTGCATGGCATGGCCTTAGGTCATGTTTATAATTTCGCATCTAATTGTCATCAAGAGTCTGTTGTGTCAGTCTTATGATCTCTATTTTAACACCAATGCAGGTTAGTTGTTGTGATTAATCTCCAAAAGGGAGGGAGTACAATGAGGCATGTCTGACCTCCTGTCTCATTATGGCTGTGAACTCAGTTTTAAGGTTTTCTAATGTCTCCCTGGCCAAGAGGGGGTTTGTTCAGTCAGCTGGGGGCTTAGGACTTTATTTTTAGTTTACATTGGGTTAGTACAGATATTAAGGCTTTTATAGTAACAGAATATCACCATGGCATCTTTATTGTAAGTTAAAAAAATTTCACTCTACAATTGAATGACATAAACTGGCCTTTCACCATAGAGTTTGAGAAGTGCTGTCCTAGAGAAGAGAGGAAAAAGGCAACGTGAGGAGCTGGGGTTTCTGAGTGACTGTGTGGAGCAGAGAGCTGCCCCATCAACCAGGACTACATGGCTCAGACTTCCATGAGAAATGATCCTCAATTTTCTCTAAGCTACTGCTTTATTGCAGGTCTCTTTGTTGAAGCAATCTAGTGTCACTCTACCTAACTCAGCATCTCTTGTACAGCTCACACCTGTGCACAAGAGCTCTGAGCAAGGCTCTTTCAGCATTGTTTTTATTAGCAAAACCCTGGAAAATACCTGAATGTTTACCAAGAAGGGGAAGGGTCAAATAAACCTCACTATGCTCATGCTATGAAATACTGAGCTGTAGTTAACAACACTCTCCCAACATTCTCCCATGCTTAGTTATGTGAAGAAAGTTTCATGACAAGCAGACGGCATGATAAACTGTCTATTGTGTGTGTACATATATGCAGGTAAATAGGCAGAAAAACATCAGGACAGATCCTTTCAGAAAGGGGAGTGTGACTGGGAGGGGCCAGATAGTGACTAAATGGGGTTTTTATTTTATTCATATTTGTTTAATATTTTAAAATGAGATTATGTTCACGTTTTGTTTGTGTAATTAAAAATGAATATAAAATAGACAATATTCATATTTTTTTTTCGAGACACAGTCTCATTCTATCACTCGGGATGGAGTGCAGTGGTGCAATCACAGCTCACTGCAACCTCTGCCTCTCAGGCTCAAGAGATCCTCCCACCTCAGTCCATAGCTGGGACTATGGGTGCATGCCATCACACCCAGCTATTTTTTTTTTTTTTTTTGTATTTTTGGTAGAGACGGGGTTTTGTCATGTTGCCCAGGCTGGTCTCCAACTTTTGCGCTCAACTGATCTGCCCACCTCAGCCTCCCAAAGTGTTAGTGTTATAGGAGCGAGCCCCTGTGCCTGACCTGTTCATACATTTTTAATAACAACACAGAACAGAATAAAAAATCTCACTTGATGATTTGGCACACCAGCGTTTGTAGCATTGAATAAAGGAACTTTAAGAATGGAATTTAGTTTTTACTTGTTTGACTCCATTTAAGTCATAAGTGTCTTCAGAATGGGGAATTCTCATCTTGCAAGAAAAAAAAGGAGAACCTCCAGGAGGAAAAACTCCAAAGCTGTGTACAATTGTGTCTTTGATAAATTGTCTCTAATCCCCCCAAAATAAAGAATATAAAAATATAAAGAAAAAAATAAAGCACTGGAGAAAAATGTGGTTCTCAAACATGTTTTAAAAAACTTATTTATTTATTTATTTATTTATTTATTTATTTATTTTTGAGACAGTATGTCACTCTGTCTCTCAGGCTGGAGTGCAGTCAAACACATTTTTATCTCAACTACACAAACTTCAAGCCAGACTTTACAGAATGCTTTAGGAAAACACTTGCTGAAAAGTTTAAAGGAAATCTTGTGACTATGACCACTATAGATGCTGGCAGTTTTCTGTAGTTAAGGGCAAAGAATTTTTGAGATTTGACCCAACTGTTAATCCTAGGAGCCAGGTTCCTTCTGGAAAACATGCCACTGAAGTCTTTCTTCTGGAATCCAGTTGGCTGCTCCAGGAGCATCAGGTGTCATCCTGTGGCCAGCAGGAAGTGGGTAAGAGCCCAATACAGGGACCCCAGGAGTCTGCTTTGGGCACCAGAGGGCCAGCTCTGAAAGTGAGGATGAAGATGGATCATTGCATTATAGTAACAGTTAGGTTTGGAGATTTTAATACTCTGTTTTCACGCTGCTGATAAAGACATACCCAAGACTGGGCAATTTACAAAGGGAGGAGGTTTAATGGACTTACAGTTCCACCTGGCTAGGGAGGCCTCACAACCATGGTGCAAGGTGAAAGGCATGTCTCACATGGCAGCAGACAAGAGAAGAGAGCTTGTGCAGGGAAACGTCCCTTTAAAAACTATCAGATCTTGTGAGACTTATTCGCTATCATGAGAACAGCACAGGAAAGACCTGCCCCTATGGTAATTGAATAATTACCTCCTGCTGAGTCCCTGCCACAACATGTGGGAATTCAAGATGAGATTTGGGTGGGGACACAGCCAAACCATAGCATTCTGCCCTGTCACCTCCCAAATCTCATGCCCTCACATTTCAAAAAAAAATCATGCCTTCCCAACAGTCCCCCAAAGTCTTAACTCATTTCAGCATTAACTCAAAAGTCCACAGGCCAAAGTCTCATTTGAGACAAGGCAATTGCCTTCCACTTATAAGCCTGTAAAATCAAAAGCAAATTAGTTACTTGCTAGATACAATAGGGGTACAGGCATTAAGTAAATACAGCTGTTCCAAATGAAAGAAATTGGCCCAAACAAAGGGGCTACAGGCCCCACGCAAGCCTGAAATCCAACAGGGCAGTCAAATCTTAAAACTCCAAAATGATCTCCTTTGACTCCATGTCTCATGTCCAGGTCATGCTGATGCAAGAGGTGGGCTCCCACGGACTTGGGCAGCTCCACTCCTGTGGCTTTGCAGGATACAGTTTCTCTCCTGGCTGCTTTCACAGGCTGGTGTTGAGTGTCTGCAGCTTTTCCAGGTGCACAGTGCAACCCATCAGTGGATCTACCATTCTGGGGTCTGGAGGATGGTGGCCCTCTTCTCACAGCTCCACTAGGTGGTGCCCCAGTAGAGACTCTGTATGGGGGCTCTGACCCCACAATTTCCCTTCCATACTGCCTAGCAGAGTTCTCCATGAGGGCCCCACCCATGCAGCAAACTTCTGTCTGGGTATCCAGGCGTTTCCATACATCCTCTGAAATCTAGGTGGAGGTTCCCAAACCTCAACTTTTTTTTTTTTTTAGATAGTGTCTTGCTCTGTCACCCAGCCTGGAGTGCAGTGACATTATTTTGGCTCATTGCAACCTGCACCTTCTGGGTTCAAGTGATTCTCCAACCTCAGCCTCCTGAGTAGCTGGGATTACAAGCGTGCACCACCATGTCCAGCTAATTTTTATAGTTTTAGTAGAAACAGGGTTTCTCCATGTTGGCCAGGTTGGTCTCGAACTCCTGACCTCAAGTGATCTGCCCACCTTAGCCTTCCAAAGTGTTGGGATTACAGGTGTGAGCCACCATGCCTGACTCCAAACCTCAATTCTTGACTTCTGTGCACTTGCAGGCTCAACACCACATGGAAGCTCTCAGGGCTTGGGGCTTTCACCCTCTGAAGCAATAGCCCGAGCTGTACTTTGGCCCCTTTTAGTCACAGCTGGAGTGGTTGGGGCACAGGGCACCAAGTCCCTAGGATGCACACAGCAGAGGGACCCAGGGCCTGGCTCACAAAACTATTTTTTCCTCCTAGCCCTCCAGGCCTGTGATGAGAAGGGCTGCCACAAAGGTCTCTGAAACACCCTAGAAGAATTTTCCCCATTGTCTTAGTGATTAACATTTGACTTACTGTTACTTATGCAAATTTCTGCAGCCAGCTTGAATTTCTCCTCAGAAAAGGGAATTTTCTTTTCTATCACATTGATAGGCTGCAAATTTTTCTAACTTTTATGCTCTGTTTCCCTTTTAAAACTGAATGCCTTTAAAAGCACCCAAGTCATATCTTGAATGCTTTGCTGCTTAGAAATTTCTTCCACCAGATACCCTAAATAATCTCTCTCAAATTCAAAGTTCCACAAATCTCTAGGGCATGGGAAAATGCTGCCAGTCTCTTTGCTAAAACATAACAAGAGTCACCTTTGCTCCAGTTTCCAACAAGTTCCTCATCTCCATCTGAGACCACCTCAGTCTGGATTTAATTGTCCATATAATTACCAGCATTTTGATCAAAGAAATTCAACAAGTCTCTAGGGAGTTTCAAACTTTCCCACATTTTCCTGTCTTCTTCTGAGTCCTTCAAAATTTGGAATCCAACCTCTGCCTGTTACCCAGTTCCAGTCACTTCCACATCGTTCTGTGCAGGAAATGCATGAGGGGAGAAAAAAGACACACACACAATACTTTTAAGGGTAAACAAACTTTATCCCATGTAAATGGCAAGGCAGATGTAATAAGCAAATGATATAATAATAAGCAAATGATATAATAAACAGATTGATACAATAAGCAAATTACAATGGGAAGGGGAGAAGGGAATATATATATATATATATTTACACTCACCAGATTATGGAGGATTCACCACCAGACTGGGAAGCAACAGTCTGGGCTCCAGAGTCAGAAGCAACAGCCTGGGCTCCAGAGTCAGACACTTCACTCACCAGACCATGGAGGATTCACCATCAGACTGGGAAGCAACAACCTGGGCTCCAGAGTTGGCCACTCATCTGCGGCACAGAATAGGAGAGGTCTCATGAAGCTTTGGTGCAGTCTGGGACCCTAGCTCTTTTTGTAACAAGTTGTTTGGCATAAGGCCCAGTCACGAGGGCCCTTCACGACTGGGCTCAAGGAATATAAAAAGGTCAACTTGTTTTTGCAATTGTCTATCGTTTTTCAATGTATAGGAATAGACTGAAATGGAGGTTTCTCTGAAACAGCAGTGGATGAACATCTCAAGGTGCTCACACAACCTGTTCCGGGACTTGGTGACCATTGTTTGTGTCCATGTTCAATTGAGTTCAAATTTAACATTTAACTTTTCCTCCACACACATTTTCGGGTATCTTATCAGCAGTACCCCACTCTACTGGTGCCAATTTACTGTTTTAGTCTGTTTTCATGCTGCTGATAAAGACATTCCCAAGACTGGGTGATTTACAAAAGAAGGAGGTTTAATGGACTTACAGTTCCACGTGGCTGGGGAGGCCTCACAATCATGGCAGAAGGTGAAAGGCACATCTCACATGGCAGCAAACAAGAGAAAAGAGCTTGTGCAGGGAAATGCGCCTTTTAAAAACCATCAGATCTTGTGAGACTTATTCACTATCCTGAGAACAGCATGGGAAAGACCTGCTCCCATGGTAATTGGATAATTACCTCTCACTGGGTCCCTCCCACAATATGTGGGAATTCAAGATGAGATTTGGGTGGGGACACAGCCAAACCATACCAGAGATAAATTTCAGAATTACTATTGAATCTTGGAAGTTCATTCCCTGATGGTGAAATTTGGGCTTTGGCTTTGGTCATTGGCATTTGTTGCCCTTCCAAAGTGGGCTTGGTGCCCTGAGGCTTCTTGAGGTTCAGGGGCAACGCACCCATCCTCCACCATTTGGCCCCTCCCATTTGGCAGCTCCTGGCCTTGGGGACCTTCTGAGCCATGGTGGAGGCTTCATCCATCCCCATTCTCCAGGCACCTGCCACCCACCTGCCACCTCCAACCAGGAGGTCAGCACCTTTGTGCAGTGGCCACCCAGAGGCCTGGGAGGGACTTGGATCTGGAGGGTCTCCTGCTGTCAGGCCTTGCCTAAGGCTCTGCACCCTCCCTCCAGCCCTCCAGCCCTCCACCTTCCTCAGGTGGGGACCTCCCCATGTCTCTCTCTCCAGGTGTGTAAAGCCTGAGGACACCCTGGGGAGTTGGAGAGTAGAGGGCCCCCTGCTGCCCAGGTCCCCAGGCCCCCCCATCTGCATGCGCTGCAGAATCCTCCAAGTGCACCAGTTCCCCAGCTCTGCATATTTGCCTGCCAGTTCCTTGTCTGCCTCCCTGAGCTGCTCCGCCAGGTTCAGCAGCATCATGGGTAATACCATGGGCTCTGTGGCTGGGGACCCATGGAGCTGGGGCCAGCCCAGTCCTGATGAGTCCTTCCACACCCAGTGGACGATCTGATCCATCATCTCCACCACTTCCATCTGGGGGTGCAGGAGATGAGGTGAGGCCCAGGCTGAGGCTACATTCTGTCCCACCTGTCCCATCCCCAAGGACATGGCCCTGGGTGGGAGAGCCAATTCCTCTCATGAATTCCAAAGACATCTTCATCCAGGGCCCCGGTGTCCAGTGAGGTCAGGAAGATGTGCCCCACTAGGGGGCTCCCAGTCTGGGGGTGCAATCCCTCCCAGGCTATGGGGTCAGGGTCTGGCAGCACAGGGAGCCCGGGGAGTAGGGAGGGGCCTCTTCCCGGTTGGGGGCAGGGTGTAGTTAGTACCCTCTCTGTCTGGGCCTCTGTGGCATCCAGCAGGGGGGTGTTCAAAGGTGAAGGAGACTTCTGTGGGGAAGGGAGACACCTGTAGACACCAATGACAAACAGTTCAATAAGGGGTGGTGGTGCCAGAAGTCCTTGGACTGTAGAGGCCCAGAGGAAACACCTCAGGACTGCAGAATTTGCAATAGGGAAGAAAGGGATGAATAGACTTAAACTTGTGGGAGAAGCTGGCTTGTTGGAGAAGATGTGGCAGAGGACTGGGATGGACAGAGAACTAGCAGTACAGTATCCCGGGAGTGATGTAGACCAGCCAGCTCATAGCACCTGAGGTGCCGGCCCCACCCACCTTTGAAAGTGCTGAGGTGACAGGCTGACCTTTCAGTAAAGAACTCTCTGTAGCACGGTGGGGCCTGCTGGGCTTGGGTGAGGACCACCCCACTGGAGCTGCCTTTCTTCCCCAGAGGTCGACAGGTGCAGAGTGGAACATGGACTGGGCCCAGAAAGGCAAGGCAAGGCAAGGCAAGGCAAAGAGGCAGGGATGCCAAAGAGGCTGATGGAGCAGGGCTGGGGCAGGGATGGAGAGGTGCCAGAGAGTAATGTATTAATAAAATCCCATAGCATCTGAGGAGGGAGTGGGGGGATTTATCCACTAATGTTGTATATGCATTTGGCTTGGTAGTTGTTGTGTAACCCACCTCCACTCAAGTGCACAAATCCTACCTAGGAGCATAGCTTGGTGAACATTTACATAGGCCCCACTTGTGGTGACATTTTGGCTGCATGTCTGTTTCTCTCTGGCACTCTATCCTTGAGGGCAGGGACCTTGTCACTTGCTTTTACATCTCTGGGGCCCAGCACAGAGCAGGTGCTCAATAAATACTTGTTGAATAAAGGTCAGAAAAGGGATGACAGAGCATAGAGTTTTTCTGACACATTTTGCCCGAAAAAAATTTGAGGCCATGTTTTTTTTATTGTGCAGTGAGCTTTTGAATGAAATGCATTTTAGCCCAGAAGGTGCATCACGTCTACTGGAGACTAATGAGGGTGGACAAAGACACAGCTCTGGAAGGTTCAGGAAAATAGGCTGGGAGAGTGTTGGGGAGGGGAAGCTAAAATGCAGTTGGCATGAAAGCAGAAGCCCCCATTTCTACCTGCTGGCCTGTCCTTCCTGCAATGAGAGGTAGGCTGGGGCTGAGGGCTGTGATGGGGAATCTGGGCTAGAGGAATCGGGGCTGCAGACACTAGCCCAGAGATTAGGGGCTGGGGACTGTGAACTCTCAGGCCAGCAAGAGACTTCTAGGGTGTAGCACATGATCTTTCCAATAATCTTGGATTTTTAAATGTTCCACCAGGTGGAACATTAGGCACATCCCATTTCCTCAGATGCCTTCTTGTTTGTTCTACAGAGGGTGGTGTTGGAAGAGCTACAGTGCTCAGGCAGGCAGGGGCACTAGGAGAGGGGCAGGAGATAATATTCTCAATCCTCTACTAGGATTGAGATAATATTCTCAATCCTCTACTAGGATTGAGATAATATTCTCAATCCACCCATCTTAGAGAACAGAGAACACACTTTTAAACAGGTGTTCACGCAGTCAGGTGCGACTTGGCCTACTAGGGGCCCATAGGACCCCCAGAGGAAACCCCATGCTGTCCCCTCCTGCCTTGGGTGCAGTGTCAGCTGTGCAAATGGACCCATGCACATCTAAGGCTTGCCAGAACAGCTTGCACACGTTTTAAGAAAAAACAAACAGGTGGAATTCTCAGTAACAAGCACCATAATGATGCTTTTCCAGCAACTAAGTGACTTGCAAGTGGTGAGGGCTGGGCCACGCCAGGGCAGGCATTGGCTAGGGGTAGACGCACTGGGAGGTGGCTGCCTTGCCAAGTAGGAAGCAACCCTCAAGGGGGGGCAGTATCGCTCCACCCACCCAGAGCTGCACCTGGGGTAGAAGAATTGACAGTGGTAATGAGCATGGGTCCCTGCCAGAAGCCAGGGAGACTGGGGCAGTGGAGAGAGTCATGTTGTCTCCTCCTGTTGGCTCCCATCGGGATGTGCACCCCGGAGCCCAAGGGATGGGATGTCCTTCTGCAATTGGGCTGCTGGCTCCACAGCTGAGCCATTGGCATTTAGAAGGGTCAGGAAACTGGGGCCTGCTCCTGCCCCCGACTTCTCCGAGGCAGTGGTCACCAGGCAGAGGGCCAGCCACAGGCCACCAAGAGGACTGAACTCCTGCTCCCACCCCTATGCAGCCTAGAGAGGTGGGATGATTCTCAAGTCCCAAAGCCATGTTAATCCCATTCCCAGTCCCTGAGGGAGGAGCTGAGGATCTGGCCTTGTCTTCTGCTCCCACCTGGAATTACAACTTGGGGAGCCCTCGCTGCAGTGAGGGGAGGCTGAATGAAAGACCCCTTTCTGCCGAGGGAGAGCTCAGAGCTCCAGGCAAACCAGCCTCCCCATCAGGGTGCTTCCTCTTCCCTCCAAGTGCCCAGCAAGCACTGGAATAACCATTCCCAGCAGGGGCCACAACAGCACCTGGACCCTAGGAGGGGGCAGTTTCCAAGTGCAAGGACGAGTATAGAACCCTATGGCATGGAGAAAGGAGCAAGGGAAGTGGCAAACGAAGCTGTGACAAAAGACGTCAAGGAAGACCAATGCCATTTAACATATATTTATTGAAATCTACTTGATGCAAGGCACTGTGCTAGATTTGGTAGGGGATCAGACACGAAAGGCCACCCCTGTCTTCTAAGAGCTCACAATTAAACGGGTGGGGGAGGGCTGAGGAGGAGGGGGTGAAGCCAAGTCCACAAACAGCTCTAGTGCAAGGCTGATTATAGTGAGCGCCAGAACACAAAGGTAATGAGATGGGGGGAATGAGAAAAGAGTGCCAACAACCCAACAGAAAAATACAGAGATACGCAAATGACACTGAGGGCCAAGTTTAAAGAGACAGTTTCTGCTTTGCAAAGTAAACACCCAAAGTGATGCAATGAGAACCACAGAATGCAAGCACATTAGTAAGAGAGAAGTTAGCAATCCCCCCATCTGATGGACATGCTGGAAATTGTGAAACACTTCAAAAATAAGAGAACAGGGTGCGCTGTGACTTCACTCATTTTATGGCCTGCACGTGGTGGGTTCAGTAAAGGAACAACACCTAGACATAAAATCACAGGTTAAATTCACTGAGACTAGAAGGCATCAACTTTCACCAGTCTTAGAGAACAGAGAACACACATTTAAACAGGTGTTCACGCAGTCAGGTGCAACTTGGCCGGGAAGCAGTCAAGTGGCAAAATGCAATAGAAAACAGTAGAGACCCACTCAAGCTGACTCAAGTCAAGGAGTCTGTAGTGGGGACACACATGGACCAATGAGGGCTGCTGCCAGAAATCCAAGAACATACCATGGCCAGGCCTTCCTCCCAGCAGGTGCCACACTCCTCACTCCTCTGAGTACTGTGCTGCCCCCCACACCTTCTGATGCCTAGAAGCTTCTGTTTCCTTGTTTGCATTGCTGATCTGGAAGGCCTGGTGGTGTCCATGGTCCGTCGTGTTCTGCCAGCTCTATGCTCTGAAGATTGCCTGCTGCCCTTGGGTCAGGTGTTCAGTTCTGGCTGAATTAATGTGGCCTAGAAGGGGGCTGGCAAATCACATGGTATGCAACAGGGCCACAACCCAGGGCTGCAGGTAGGGCAGGCGCTGTGCCAGTTCTAGCACAAAATCAAGCACATGGAATGCAACACCACTGGAGAAAGATGCCTGTTGCAATCGGGTGGGGACTATTCTGGAAATGCAAGAGTGGGGTGACACAGCTAATGGACACAGCTCATCGTAATAAGCAGCAGAAATGGTAAACAATTAGTTTTTTTTGAAAATTTTCACAAGTATTCAAAACTCTAATAAAAGTAATGGAGGATTTCTTTTTTCAAATGGTAGGAAAAGAACATATTTCTTTTTTTTTTTTTCTTTTTCCATGTCAGGCGGGTAATGTGCCAACATAGTAACAAGGTTTGAAGGAGGTACATCTCACACATGTGCATGAAAACCCAATTGTCACGTGTATGAACTACAAAAGGATCAGGAAAAGAACACATCCCCTCGCAATAGGAATACATGAGAGTAGAAAGAAAACTGGAACGAGGTAGATGCATGAATGCACAGACAAGGATATGTGACAGGAAGCTGGGTGATATTTTGCATCTGACATAGTAGTACACCTAGAGAGCCCAAGGAAATCCACCCCAAGTTACCAGAGGCGAGAAATGAAGTCGGCGAAATTAAATGACACACGTTAAAGCCACAGACTGCGTTGAAAGAGAACACGGGTTTTACCGCAAACACTACGAACAGCTGTTCCATCAACCTTGACAGCAAAGACCAGATCTTTAGTGTTAACTCTAAAAGAGCATTTGTTTGAGAGAAAATTATTGAACTGAAGATGGGAAAGAGTCAAGGAGGACAGGAAGGGATGCCAAGACGCCACGTCCCAGTTGGGAGCAGTGACAACTTTATGCTACGTTCTGAGTTAATGCTGCATTCAATGGGATCCCTTCATAAAAGGGATCTACTTCAATGGGATCCCTCATGAAACGCAACAAACGATGAACGAAAGGGCAAGACATGGCAGAGTACTTCTAGGTAAAGGTGCCAGACTTGCCCTGGTCGAGGTCAACCTTCTTTATCAAATGACAGCTGTACAAAACACATTCTAACAACTCGAAAAGAGAAAACGGATCCGAGAAGAAAGTAGTGATTTCAGACACAGATTCACAACTACTCCAAGAACTGAGGCCCACAGGGCAAAAGGAATCACTATGTAACAAGTGTTTTTGGCTCCTCTCCAGCCTAGGGGTCAGGGTGGAGATGTCGCATAATGCCACTGTGGTGGCCTGGGTCCATTTGAGAGGACCTTCTGGCCAAGGTCACAGGGGTCATTGTAGGACCTTGCTTCCCAGGATGGGGGCCTGAGAAGCCCTTCCAAGTTGTGTCTGCTAGGAAGCTCTGCCTCAGCCTTGGTGGGCCCACAAGGGCACACTTTCTTGCCAGGCCCTCCTAGTGTCCCTGTCCCCAGCCATAGCTGCTGGGAAGTCACAGCACAGCCCTGGTGGGGCTGGCTTCTATCTGTGGCTTCTGTGGACCACTGGAGGGGCAGGTTCCTCACCAGACCTTGCTGCTGTTCCTCTTGGGGGAGCCCGCTAGAAATGGCAGCTCGGACCCAGGAGGACCAGCTTCTACTTGTATGCCACAGAGACTGTCAGAAGGGTTCCACTGCCCTCCAAACCTTTGCTTTAGTGCTCCTCCTGGTCATGACTGTTGCAAGTCATAGCCCAGGGCAGTGCTGCCAGCTTCCATCCACATAACAGGCAAGCCATCGGAGGGGCAGGGTTCCTCTCCAAGCCTCTGCTCTGTTGCCCTCGCTTAGGTGTGGCTGCAGGAAGTGATGCCACAACACATGGGTGAATTTTCCCCTAGCTGCCCAAAGCAGAAGCCTCTGAACCAATCTCTTTCTAGTTCTAGAGTCACTGGCTGAAAGGAGGATGTGGTCCAGGCGAGTCTTCTTGTGTCCAAGGAGATGTCTCGTGGGTGAATCTGCTGCTCAGTCACTGAATCCACTCCGAGCACTGCCAAAGCTCCCAGGAGCTCAAAGGATGGCTGGGCTGCTTGCTCCCAGATCAAGTTTGGACCACCCCATTGATCTAGGTGAGGCCAAGCCCTGCTGCTGCTGGCGGGGTCTATATTGATGAACAGTCACAGAGTTCTGGCTAACCTATGATGGGAGCATCTCCAGTGTGCTGCAGTGGCCAGGTTGGATAGTCAAGTGGTGTCCACAGATAGACACGGAGTCTGCATCTCAGATGAGGAAAGAGCCTGCTTCTCTGGCCCATTTCCATCCAGCCTGCCCACCTGGTGTACTCACCTTCTGATGGGCAGGGGTTGCAGCTTTTTGTTTGTAATTAAAATTCTGGAGAAAATGTCATCATATCTAGCTACAGAAGCAATGAAAGTTATGACAGAGTGGACAAAAAAATGAATGCTTGGATATGTAAAAATTAAAAGCTTTCACAACAAAAATGTAATAAAACTGCCACAAAGAGCAAAGCAATAAAACTGGAAAAGAGAACATCACCATCAATATAGAAAGAACTGCCACGTAAAGTCAATATATCGGAAGGTAACTTGATAACTAGTCAAAGGAGATGAACAAACAATTTGCATGCAACAGAAACAGCATTTAAGTCATTGCATAAGAGAAAGAAGATGAGACTGGTGGTCAGGAGGCCTGGGGTCTATCCCCAGTTCTGGTACTGACAAGCCACAGAATAATGGCAATAACTATGACAATGACAATGACAGCAGATGGCCTTCACTGAGTGTGTACCTCCGTGCCAGGCTGGTGGTCCTGGCACTCTGCAGGCACGATGGCAGTCCTCGTGATAACCTTCGGAGGTAGGTGCTGTGATCACCCCCGTTTTACAGAGCTAGAAACGGAAGGTTGGAGAAGTACCATCTAGGCCTGATACCAGGAGAGGCTCTTGTTTCCAAAAGGAGGCGTCACCCTGCACTGGAGTCCTTGAGATGTATCTCTTCTTAGGGGCATGCTCTCAACTATTTTGTTTTGAACAAAATAGTGCTGCTTGAGGACAAGACCCATTAGTTCAAAACAACCCCAATCGATGCTAGTTTTGGACATGTATAGGGGATACCAAATTGAAATGGTTTAAGAAAAAAAGATACAGACATTTAACCCAGATTCAGTAACTGTTACTAGGCGTTTGGCCTCACAACGACACTTTGGGTGCTTTAAAAGAAAAGACGTTTAAAGGTTGTTTGAAAAAGTACCACCTTAAGTGGTTATATTGTAGAGTCACAGGACAGATTAAAAAATGACAAGAGAAATAGTCCTTATGTTCTGCAAATATGGTCTTGTGGCTTGGGAGAAAATTTCTAATGAGAGCCTCATGAAGGGATTGTCACTGAGCTGCCATGCAGAGCTCGGATGGAAGTGACTGGGTGTGTCTTGAAACTGTCTGATGACTCAAACAGGGCTCCCATGTCGGTGAAGACCGTGAGGAGTCAGAGTAAAATGATTTCGTGAAAGGGAGGATGGCAAAAATGGGGCATTTTCTAAATTAATATATTATTTTATATAATATGTGATTTACAGTATGTATGTATAACTAAATTAATAAATTAAATATTTTAAGACATTTGAGTGTTCTATTTACATCCCTAAAAATTTATAAATTCAAGTAGGCCAAAAAACATGAGGGCAACGTTCTCTTCAGGAAAGTTGGGATCGTATTATAAGGACGCCACCGTGGAATAGCTCTGTGTATTTTTCTGGGGCGGGGGGAGCTTGGACTTGATGACCTCTAAGCCCCTCCCTACCCCACATCCAGATTTGTCCTCTCTCATTCTTGGATTCAAGGCATGTGTACCTTGATGGTACTTCCTACCAGTTAAACTAGGCAAACTAAGTTAAATGGTACAAGCTACTCTCGATGGGCATAACGTAACACTTATAAATTGCTGGTGGCAGTATAAATCGGTCTCAACCTTTTGGAAGACAAAATATATAAGCGCTACAAAAGTGTTCATCTCCTTTGACTCTGCCATCCCCTCTGGGGATTCCGTCCCTGTCCCGCGGGACCGCGGGGCATTTCTACTCGTGGTGGGTCGGCTGATGCTTCTGTAGCGCCGAGCGCCTCTTGAAGACACGGCCACACTGGCTGCATTCACAGCGCCGCGCCCCGCTGTGGATCCGCCGGTGACGACTGAGGCCAGAGCTCCGGCGGAAGGCCTTGCCGCACTTGTCGCACTCATAGGGTTTCAGTCCGCTGTGGATGCGCCGGTGCTTGATGAGGTCGGAGGGACCACGGAAGGCCTTGCCGCACTCGCCGCACGCGTAGGGCCGCTCGCCGCTGTGGATGCGTGCGTGCTCCAGGAGGCTGGAGCTCTGGCGGAAGGCCTTGCCGCACTGGCTGCAGGCGTAGGGCTTCTCACCCGTGTGGATCCGCCGGTGCTTGGTGAGCTCCGAGCTCCTTCGGAAGAGCTTGCCGCAGTGGGGACACCCGTATGGCTTGGCCCCACTGTGGATGCGCTGGTGCTCAGCCAGCCCGTTGACCCCTCGGAAGGACTTGCCGCAGTCGTCGCAGTCGAAGGGCAGGTGGCCAGTGTGCATGCGCTGGTGCTTGAGAAGCTCCTGGCGATCCAGGAAATCCCTGCTACATGCCTTGCAGGCGAAAGGCTTTTCCGAAGTGTGAAGTTTCTGATGTCGGAAGAGGTGGGTGTTGACTTTGAAGGACCGCCCGCACTCCTCGCAATCAAAGGGCTTCTCTCTGCTGTGGACCCTCAGATGTTGACTGAGGCCTGCATTCTTCTTAAACCGTTTTCCACACTCCTCGCACTCGAAGGGCTTTCCCTCCCTCTCCATCTGCTCCCTCTTCTCCACGGCATTCTCCAGGGCCCTACTGGGGCCGGGCCGGGGTTCCGCAGCTACATGGCTTTTCCTGTGCTCATTAAACTCTGCCACCCCCCTGAAGACCTTCCCGCAATCGCCACATTCCCAGCCCTTCTCCTCACTGTGGACTCTCTGGTGCTGGACAAGCAGGACTTTAAGCCGAAAGGTGTCCCCACACTCTTTACAAGCAAAATGATGTTCTATGGGCAGATTCTGTGGGCTCCCTCTCTTCCTGTCAGAGTCCCCATGCTGTCTGAATTCAGGACTGGGGCCACTGGCCCTTGGGGAGCCTGTGGACGCCATCTCCTGTGGCTGGGCGTCTTCCCCCATCGTCTGGTGTCGGGTCGCAGAGGTGCTTTCTGAAACGATAAACACAAGGCAGTGTAGTCTGCAGAGGAGGACGGAGGAAAGGGCCTCTCCTTTGTCAAGAATCTTTTTCTTTCTGAGACAGCCACTGAGCATGGGGCCTGGGCCCGGAAGCCACCAGAAGCAAGGACTGCAGAAGCCAGTGGCAGAGGGGCCTCATTCCATTCTGGACACTCTCTACCACAGTGGTGCTGAGGAGGTCACCCCTTCTGTGACTGGAGAGCAGCCACACACGTCCTCAGAGGCTCAGCTGGGCCCCCTAACCCTAACCCAAGCACCCCAAGAGCCCAGTTAATCCTCTCAAACCTAACCTGTACCCCAAGAGCTCAGCTGGGCCCCCAACCCTAACCTCAACCCCAGGAGTTCAGCTGGGATCCCCAAACATAACCTGAATCTCCAAAGGGCCCTGCTGATCCTCAACCTAACCTCACCGTCAAGAGCTCAGCTGGGGCCCCAAACCCTAACTAGAACCCCAAAAGCTCGGCTGGGACCCCAACCCTAACTTCAACTCCAAGAGCTCAGCTGGGATCCCCAAATATAACCTCAATCTCCAAAGGGCCCTGCTGATCCTCTCAACCCTAACCTCATTGTCAAGAGCTCAGGTGGGCCCCCCAATCCTAACTTTAACCCCAAGAACTCAGCAGGGTTCCCAAACTTAACCTCAACCCCAAGAGCTCAGCTGGGATCCTAACTTTAACCCGAATGCCCAGAGAGCCAAGCTGATCCTCTCAACCCTAACCTCAACCCCAGGAGCTCAAATGGGCCCCTCTACTCCTAACCTCAACCTCAAAAGTTCAGCTGGATCCCCTAACCCTAACCTCAACTCCAAGAGCTCAGCTGGGCCCCTCAACCCTAACCGGAACCCCAAGAGCTCAGTTGGAACTCCTCAACTCTAATTCAAAACCTCCAAGAGGACAGCTGATCTTCTCAACCCTAACTTCAACCCCAGGAGCTCATCTGGGCTCCCCAACCCTAACCCAAACCCCTGAGAGCTCATCTGTTTCAACCCTAACCTCAAGCCCAAGAGCTCAGCAGGGTCCCCAAACCCTAACCTCAAGCCCAAGAGCTCAGCTGGGACCCCAAACCCTAACCTGAAGCCTAACAGCTCGGCTGGGCCCTCCAACCCTAACCCAAACCCCAGCTCGGTTGGGCCTCCCCCAGTTTCCTCACATTTCTTTTTCACTCACCAGAGTACTTAGCTGGATCAGTGTTGGGTGATGGGTCTGATACCAACAGCACTTGTCCTTGTGCCAGGTGAGGGACCAAGGCAGGATTCAAAACAGGAACGCCTGCTCATGGGAAAGGAGACTGGTTATGGCGACAGCCAAAGATGACATGAGAATAGTGGAGGAACATAGGCAAGGCCTTTGAAGGGGAACCCCCTTCCATCTTCAAAGACCAGGCTGGCCGTAACCTTAGGCAAGTCATTCATTCAGTTCAAAGGTGTTTCCCAAGGTCAGGCTCCTTCCAGGAGCTTGAGGAAGGCAGGCTCTGGGCCCACCTGGGGGAGGCTCTGTGGAGGATCAAGTGGCCACCCTGAGGAGGTGATCCTCACCCTGCCTTTTGCCTGTCCACCCCCTCAGTGCTCACACATTTAACTTCATGCTCTTCCCAGACATGTGGACTTCCACAACTCCCAAATCTGACTCCCAACAGTCTCTCCTCCTAAAACTTCCTCCCCACTGCACACATGCAGACCCCTAATGGGTGAACAAGATCTTGATCACGTCAACCATTCTCTCACAAATAAACTCAAACCAAATGGTCATGCAATTTGCATAATTTGTGCATTAAAATGAAAAGAGTATTCTACATTACAGTGGCAGTGTTCTAATTTCTTTCCCAATAAAAGACTGAGAGGGGTTCTTTCCATGCCAAGAGGAGTTGGGGGAACTCATACTACTCTGACATATCAGATGTGGCAGACCCATTGTGTTTCCCCACAATCCAGGGAGAAGGTGAGCTTCTGTGGGGGTAGCCATGTGCCCCTTGCCCCACTCCAAGCAGGTGGTGAATTTGAGGAAGGGCTGGGACATCTTTACCCACATAGGTCATGTTCCCATAATATGCCAGCACCCTCTGTTCAGGGTCCAGCTTAAACCACTCCCCTGTGGTGAGGTACCATGCCACATCATCAAATGTCACCAAATCCTGAAAGAATTCCCAGGGCTAATCAGTCTTTCCATCTATTTTAGAATGAGGCAGGGGCAGCGCCAGTAATGCCAGGGACAAGAGGCGAGGGTCTGGAGTGGGTGTCTGTTGTTAACATGGAGGCCTAACCACAGCTCCAAGAAGTCCTGAAAAGAGAACCTGATCAAGCACTAGGATCCCTGGGCCATGGCCCTGGCGTGTCATCTTTCCAAGGGACCTCTATTCAATCACTTTCCTGGATGGAAACTCAGCTTCCCCACCTGGATGATTGGGACTTCAAGCCCAGTGGATATCCAATCCTTGGCAGCCTCTAGAAGAGAAGCAGTGGGAGGGCAGGAAGGCAGCAGCTGGGGTTCATACTCTGCCGTGTGTCATGCTGGGGCAAGAGACAGAGGCTGAGGCCAGATTCAGGGAGCGGTGAGAGAATCCCAAGCAAGGCAGAGGGAAGCACAGCTCACCTCAGCCTCCGGCATCTCCAGAGGGACTGCCAGGACCTGGTTTCCTGGTGCTCCCTCCTGGGGAGAGTAAGACCTTGGGGATTAGGTGGAACTAAAGAAAGTGAAAAAGGCCATGAGTGATGACAGCCCTGTCCCTGGATCCCCTGTGAAGAGACTGGTGATTTCCTCTGCCTTGGTTTCTGATCTTGTTGAGTCTTCTTTCACATGTTGGCTGAATGACAAGCCAGGGCATGGAGATGTGTGAGAAAACACACCTTGAACAGGGCCTGGCAAAGAATGAACAGAGGCAGGCCAGAGGGAGCCAAGACAAGACCAGCAGATGCCAGCCCAGGCACAGCCAGGTGAAGACAGACCTAGACAGAGATCCAAGGGCAGGAAGACTGGCAAGCCTAGAAGTCCATGCTGACGCTGCACAGGAAGGAGGCACACCAAGATCATCAGAAGAAATAACCAGGAAATGAGAGACCCTTTCCAACTTTGTAGAGGCAACAAAAAAACTGGATCAGGATGCCAGAGGGAAGACAGCAGGAATGGGGGCTTCTAGACCAGCAGTGAGGCCCTTAAAAGCCACAGCCCACTGACACAAGGAGCCTGGTGACAGCGAGACAGGTACACATGACAGCAGTTCTCTAATGCATTCAACCAAATGAGAAGTGGAACAAAACAGCTGGAAAAATAAGCCTCAAAGAAAAGATCTTCAAACACTAAATTGTTAAACAAAAGAGCTGAATGATTTCTACAAATTTTCTTCTTCTTCCAAATTACAAATTATGTGAAAGATCCTACCACCGATATCCATGCATCACAGGCCTCTCACATCAGTGAGTTCAAAGAAACAGCTACACAGTTCCTGTTGTGATGACAGTTCAATTTAATTCATAATTCAGTGAAAAGGAAGGCTTTTTACACTGGCTCAAGACCCACAAAATCTAGCTACTCCAGAAAGACTCTTATATAAAATTAAAGATGTTAATTAAAAAGAATGGACAGAAACTTCCACGTTTGGCTGTGATGGAGTAACAAGGAACAGATTTCACATCCTGCCATAAATAAGTAGAAAAAAATGGAGAAAATATATGTGAAACAAGTTTTCAGACACTGGACAGCAGGAAGTACAGAATCACGATCCCCAAGAGAAGAGAAACAGATAAGGGGAGCCCTATCATTGCCTCAGCTCTCTGCCTGGAGGCAATTTCCAGATTGAGACTGTGTGTTGGGGTGGGCAAAAACCAAAGAGAGCTTAGTGGCTTTGCCAAGTTGAGGAGACACAGGCCAGCATTCAGAGCAGCTGAGGCAGCTGGAAGTTGCAGAGTTCCAGAAAGGAGTTAGTTATGCAGTAAAAAGAGCTTCAAAAAATATGTATAAGCTTCCCTTTGAGTCTTTCCTGACTACTAGGCCATGCATGCATAGAGCGAAACTCCAAAAGCCCAGGAAAAGGTTGACCAGGAAGCTGTAAGCTGAACAATTCTCAGGACACACAAAGGTAGAGAGACATTCAAGGTCTGACCAACCAGTATAGAGTCCTCTGTGATTACCTGGGACACACAGTAGAGAATCCAGAGGCCTTAGTGGTAGGGCTGATGTATTCCTAGAGCCAAAGCTACACAAGACCTGTCTCAAAGAAAGCTTAAAAATAGGCCTCAAAGGGATCAAACTGATCCACAAATAACTACCACCCCAAATCCAGACACTCAACAATATAATCTTTATAATACCCAACATCCAATCAGAAGTTACTGAAATGCCAAAAAGCACAGAAATGTGGCCAGGGCAGGGAGAATAATCAGTTTATAGAAACACACAGAAATGACCAGTGACGACTCACAGACAAGGATAACAGCCAGTTTAATGATGTACAAGCATTAAAAGAAAAACAGGAATACAGTGAGAGAAACAGAAGATATAAAAAGAACCAAATAGAACTTCTGGAGGTGAGAACTATAATATTTAAAGTGAAAATTTTACTGGATGTGATTAACAGCAGATTAGATATCACACAAAAAAATTAGAGAACTTGATATTTTCAAAAAACCAGCTCCTGGATTCATGGATTTTTTGAAGGGTTTTTTGTGTCTCTATCTCCTTCAGTTCTGCCCTGATCTTAGTTATTTCTTGCCTTCTGCTAGCTTTTTAATGAGTTTGCTCTTGCTTCTCTAGTTCTTTTAACTGTGATGTTAGGGTGTCAATTTTAGATCTTTCCTGCTTTCTCTTGTGGGCATTTAGTACTATAAATTTCCCTCTACACACTGCTTTAAATGTGTCCCAGAGATTCTGGTATGTTGTGTCTTTGTTCTCCTTGGTTTCAAAGAACATCTTTATTTCTGCCTTCATTTCGTTATGTACCCAGTAGTCATTCAGGAGCAGGTTGTTCAGTTTCCATGTAGTTGAGTGGTTTTGAGTGAGTTTCTTAATCCTGAGTTCTAGTTTGACTGCACTGTGGTCTGAGAGACAGTTTGTTATAATTTCTGTTCTTGTACATTTGCTGAGGAGTGCTTTACTTCCAACTATGTGGTCAATTTTGGAATAAGTGTGATGTGGTGCTGAGAAGAATGTATATTCTGTTGATTTGGGGTGGAGAGTTCTGTAGATGTCTATTAGGTCTGCTTGGTGCAGAGCTGAGTTCAATTCCTAGATATCCTTTTTAACTTTCTGTCTTGTCGATCTGTCTAATGTTGACAGTGGGATGTTAAAGTCTCCCATTATTATTGTGTGGGAGTCTAAGTCTCTTTGTAGGTCTCTAAGGACTCGCTTTATGGATCTATGTGTTCCTGTATTAGATGCATATATATTTAGGATAGCTAGCTCTTCTTGTTGAATTGATCCCCTTACCATTATGTAATGGCCTTGTCTCTTTTGTTGGTTTAAAGTCTGTTTTATCAGAGACTAGGATCACAACCCCTGTGTTTTTTGTTTTCCATTTGCTTGGTAGATCTTCCTCCATCCCTTTATTTTGAGCCTATGTGTCTCTGCATGTGAGATGGGTCTCCTGAATACAGCACACTGATGGGTCTTGACTCTTTATCCAATTTGCCAGTCTGTCTTTTAATTGGAGCATTTAGCCCATTTACATTTAAGGTTAATATTGTTATGTGTGAATTTGAGCCTGTCATTATGATGTTAGCTGGTTATTTTGCTCATTAGTTGATGCAGTTTCTTCCTAGCATCGATGGTCTTTACAATTTGGCATGTTTTTGCAGCGGCTGGTACCAGTTGTTCCTTTCCATGTTTAGTGCTTCCTTCAGGAGCTCTTGTAGGGCAGGCCTGGTGGTGACAAAATCTTTCAGCATTTGCTTGTCTGTAAAGGATTTTATTTCTCCTTCACTTATGAAGCTTAATTTGGCTGGATATGAAATTCTGGGTTGAAATTTCTTTTCTTTAAGAATGTTGAATATTGGCCCCCCACTCTCTTCTGGCTTGTAGAGTTTCTGCTGAGAGATCTGCTGTTAGTCTGCTGGGTTTCCCTTTGTGGGTAACCCAACCTTTCTCTCTGGCTGCCCTTAACATTTTTTCCTTCATTTCAACTCTGGTGAATCTGACAATTATGTGTCTTGGAGTTGCTCTTCTCGAGGAGTATCTTTGTGGCGTTCTCTGTATTTCCTGAATTTGAATGTTGGCCTGCCTTCCTAAGTTGGGGAAGTTCTCCTGGTCAATATCTTGCAGAGTGTTTTCCAACTTGGTTCCATTTTCCCCGTCACTTTCAGGTACACCAATCAGACGTAAATTTGGTCTTTTCACATAGTCCCATATTTCTTGGAGGCTTTGTTTGTTTCTTTTTACTCCTTTTTCTCTAAACTTCTCTTTTCACTTCATTTCATTCATTTGATCTTCAATCACTGATACCCTTTCTTTCAGTTGATTGAATTGGCTACTGAAGCTTGTGCATTCGTCACATAGTTCTTGTGCCATGGTTTTCAGCTCCATCAGGTAATTGAAGGACTTCTCTACACTGGTTATTCTAGTTAGCCATTCGTCTAATCTTTTTTCAAGGTTTTTAGCTTCTTTGTGATGGGTTCGAACTTCCTCCTTTAGCTCGGAGAAGTCTGATCGTCTGAAGCCTTCTCTCAACTTGTCAAAGTCATTCTCTGTCCAGCTTTGTTCCATGCTGGCAAGGAACTGCGATCCTTTGGATGGGGAGAGGTGCTCTGATTTTTAGAATTTTCAGCTGTTCGGCTCTGTTTTTTCCCCATCTTTGTGGTTTTATCTACCTTTGGTCTTTGATGACGGTGACGTACAGATGGGGTTTTGGTGTGGATGTCCTTTCTGTTTGTTAGTTTTCCTTCTAACAGTCAGGACCCTCAGCTGCAGGTCTGTTGGAGTCTGCTGGGGGTCCACTCCAGACCATGTCTGCCTGGGTATCAGCAGTGGAGGCTGCAGAACAGCGAATATTGCTGAACAGCAAATGTTGCTGCCTGATCGTTCCTTTGGAAGCTTCATCTCAGAAGGGTATCTGGCTGTGTGGGGTGTCAGTCTGCCCCTACTGGGGGGTGCCTCCCAGTTAGGCTACTTGGGTGTCAGGGACCCACTTGAGGAGGCAGTCTGTCCATTCTCAGATCTCAAACTCCATGCTGGGAGAACCACTACTCTCTTCAAAGCTGTCAGACAGGGACATTTAAGTCTGCAGAGGTTTCTGCTGCCTTTTGTTTGATTATGCCCTGCTCCCAGAGGTAGAGTCTACAGAGGCAGGCAGGCCTCCTTGAGCTGTGGTGAGCTCCACCAGTTCGAGATTCCAGGCGGCTTTGTTTACCTACTCAAGCCTCAGCAATGGCAAGACTAATAAAGAAGAAAGGAGAGAAGAATCAAATAGATTCAATAAAAAATGATAAATGGGATATCACCATTGACCCCACAGAAATACAAACTACCATCAGAGAATACTATAAACACCTCTATGCAAATAAACTAGAAAATCTAGAAGAAATGGATAAATTCCTAGACACATACACCCTCCTGACTAAACCAAGAAGAAGCTGAATCCCTGAATAGATCAATAACAGGCTCTGAAATTGAGGCAAAAATTAATAGTCTACCAACCAAAAAAAGTCCAGGACCAGACGGATTCACAGCCAAATTCTACCAGAGGTACAAGGAGGAGCTGGTACCATTCCTTCTGAAACTATTTCAATCAATAGAAAAAGAGGGAATCGGCCGGGCACGGTGGCTGACGCCTGTAATCTCAGCACTTTGAGAGGCCAAGGCAGGCGGATCGTGAGGTCAGGAGATCGAGACCATCCTGGCTAACATGGTGAAACCCTGTCTCTACTAAAAATGCAAAAATTTAGCCAGGTGTGGCGGCAGGCGCCTGTAGTCCCAGCTACTTGGGAGGCTGAGGCAGGAGAATGGCGTGAACCTGGGAGGCGGAACTTGCAGTGAGCCAAGATCGCACTGCTGCACTCCAGCCTGGGTGACTGAGTGAGACTCCATGTCAAAAAAAAAAAAAAAAAAAAAAAAAAAAAAGAAAAAGAAAAAGAAAAAGAAAAAGAAAAAGAGGGAATCCTCCCTAACTCATTTTATGAGGCCAGCATCATACTGATACCAAAGCCTGGCAGAGACACAACAAAAAAAGAGAATTTTAGACCAATATCCTTGATGAACATCGATGCAAAAATCCTCAATAAAATACTGGGAAACCAAATCCAGCAGCACATCAAAAAGCTTATCCATGATGATCAAGTGGGCTTCATCCCTGGGATGCAAGGTTGGTTGGTTCAACATATGCAAATCAATAAATGTAATCCAGCATATAAATAGAACCAAAGACAAAAACCACATGATTATCTCAATAGATGCAGAAAAGGCCTTTGACAAAATTCAACAGCCCTTCATGCTAAAAACTCTCAATATATTAGGTATCGATGGGACATACCTCAAAATAACAAGAGCTATTTATGACAAACCCACAGTCAATATCATACTGAATGGGCAAAAACTGGAAGCATTCCCTTCGAAAACTGGCACAAGACAGGGATGCCCTCTCTCACCACTCCTATTCAACATAGTGTTGGAAGTTCTGGCCAGGGCAATTAGGCAGGAGAAAGAAATAAAGGGTATTCAATTAGGAAAAGAGGAAGTCAAATTGTCCCTGTTTGCAGATGACATGACTGTATATTTAGAAAACCCCACTGTCTCAGCCCAAAGTCTCCTTAAGCTCATAAGCAACTTCAGCAAAGTCTCAGGATACAAAATCAATGTGCAAAAATCACAAGCATTCTTATACACCAATAACAGACAAACAGAGAGCCAAATTATGAGTGAACTCCCATTCACAATTGCTTCAAAGAGAATAAAACACCTAGGAATCCAACTTACAAGGGATGTGAAGGACCTCTTCAAGGAGAACTACAAACCACTGCTCAATGAAATAAAAGAGGACACAAACAGATGGAAGAACATTCCATGTTCATGGATAGGAAGAATCAGTATCGTGAAAATGGCCATACTGCCCAAGGTAATTTATAGATTCAATGCCATACCCATCAAGCTACCAATGACTTTCTTCACAGAATTAGAAAAAACTAGTTTAAAGTTCATATGGAACCAAAAAAGAACCTGCATTGCCAAGACAATCCTAAGCCAAAAAAACAAAGCTGGAGGCATCATGCTACCTGACTTCAAACTATACTACAAGGCTACAGTAACCAAAACAGCATAGTACTGGTACCAAAACAGAGATATAGACCAATGGAACAGAACAGAACCCTCAGAAATAATACCACACATCTGATCTTTGGCAAACCTGACAAAAAAAGAAATGGGGAAAGGATTCCCTATTTAATAAATGGTGCTGGGAAAACTGGCTAGCCATATGTAGAAAGCTGAAACTGGATCCCTTCCTTACATCTTATACAAAAATTAATTCAAGATGGATTATAGACTTAAATGTTAGACCTAAAAACATAAAAACCCTAGAAGAAAACCTAGGCAATACCATTCAGGACATAGGCATGGGCAAGGACTTCATGTCTAAAACACCAAAAGCAATGGCAACAAAAGACAAAAGTGACAAATGGTATCTAATTAAACTAAAGAGCTTCTGCACAGCAAAAGAAACTACCATCAGAGTGAACAGGCAACCTACAGAATGGGAGAAAATTTTTGCAATCTACTCATCTGACAAAGGGCTAATATCTAGAATCTACAAAGAACTCAAACAGTTTAACTTACAAGAAAAAAACAAACAACTCCATCAAAAAGTGGGTGAAGGATATGAACAGACACTTCTCAAAAGAAGACATTTATGCAGCCAACAGACACACGATAAAATGCTCATCATCACTGGCCATCAGAGAAATGCAAATCAAAATCACAATGAGATACCATCTCATACGAGTTAGAATGGCGATCATTGAAAAGTCAGGAAACAACAGGTGCTGGAGAGGATGTGGAGAAATAGGAACACTTTTACACTGTTGGTGGGACTGTAAACTAGTTCAACCATTGTGGAAGACAGTGTGGTGATTCCTCAAGGATCTAGAACTAGAAATACCATTTGACCCAGCCATCCCATTACTGGGGATATACCCAAAGGATTATAAATCATGCTGCTATAAAGACACATGCACATGTATGTTTATTGTGGCACTATTCACAATAGCAAAGACTTGGAACCAACCCAAATGTCCATCAATGACAGACTGGATTAAGAAAATGTGGCACATATACACCATGGAATACTATGCAGCTGTAAAAAAGGATGAGTTCATGTCCTTTGTAGGGACATGGATGAAGCTGGAAACCATCATTCTCAGCAAACTATCGCAAGGACAAAAAACCAAACACCGCATGTCCTCACTCATAGGTGGGAATTGAACAATGAGAACATTTGGACACGGGAAGGGGAACATCACACACCGGGGCCTGTCGTGATGTGGGGGGAGGGATAGCATTAGGAGATAAACCTAATGTAAATGATGAGTTAATGGGTGCAGCACACCAACACGGCACATGTATACATATGTAACAAACCTGCACGTTGTGCACATGTACCCTAGAACTTAAAGTATAAAAAAAAAATTGGACAACTTGATGACATAGCAATACAAATGATCTCAAAAGAAGCTCAGAGAGAAAAAAGAGTTTTTAAAAACAAACAGCATCTCAATGACCTGGGGTAAGAGAAAATGGTCTAACACCTACATAACTGGAACCTGAGAAGGTGAGGAAAAGTGGGGGAGGGATAAAAAAAACACAGTTGAAGAAATAATGGCAGGGCAGTTTTCCAAATTTGATGAAAACTATAAGCTCACACATCCAAGAAAGTCAGTGAACCCCTAGCAAGACTTTAAAAGACCCATAATAATCAGACTGCTGAAAAACCAGTGATAAAGAGAAAGTCTTCAAATAGCCAGAGGAAAGAAATGATGTTGCTGCGTGGAGAGGAACAAAGAGTAATTACCAACTTCTTATCAGAGAATGTACAAGTCAGAAAACCAGTGCATGACATTTTTAAAGTGCTAAAAGAAAAACAAAACTGTCAACTTAGAATTCTATATTCAAGGAAAATTTCCTTCCAAAATGAAGGCAAAATAAAGTTTGTTTTCAGACAAAAGCTGAGAGAATTCATCACCGGCAGATCTCTACTATAGGAAATACTAAAGGAAATCTTTCAGGTGAAAGAAAATGATAGTAGGTGGAAAGATGGATCTACACAAAGGCATGAAGAACACCAGGAATGTAAATATGTGGGGAAATATACAATGCTTTTACCAATCTCACTTTTAAATGTTTTAAAAAACATTCAATCATTCAAAGCAAAAATAAAAGCAAATAATAAAAAGGTAGTGTGGGGTTTATAACATCAGAAGTGAAACATATGATTGTGTGTTTTGGCAAGTCCTCCAAGACTCTGATACATGCTAATAAGCCAACAGCAGAGATCAAATATATACTAAAAATAATCTGAAAGAAGAAGGGTAAAGAAAAAGAGGAGAAAAAAGAATGGAAGGGGCAAATAAAAACAAATAGCAAGATGGCAAACTTAAACCCAACGACGTGGATAGTTAAGATAAGTATAAATTGACTAAATACTCCGATCAAAAGGCAGAGATTGTCAGGCTGTAATAAAAACAAGACATACTGTCTACAAGAAACTTTAAATATAAAGGCACAGATAGGTTAAAAGTAAATGGATGGAAAATGGAAAACAGGATACTAGAACCAACACAAAGAGTCTAGAAAATCCCAATGTCATAAAAAAGTGGGGGAAAGAATGAATGACAAATGTGGCTAAGAGCTCTGGAGACACTACCAAAGAGCCCTAGAACTGAGCAGGAAGAAAGCTGGAGGGTTTCAATATAAAACCAACAGGTGCCAATGTAGGATGATATGCTGCAGATGACAAAAATGTGAATCCTTCATAGACGATACAGGCATAGATAGTTACTCTCCCTTGAAAACCCAAAGAGGGTAAGGGAAGGGGAGGAGACGGCTAGGTATATATTTGCATTTCAGGAGAAAAAAGGAAAGAAGTGAGAGTGACTTGTAGCTAGAATAAGCACATCTCTAATGTGTATGTGACCACATGGGGTTGGAGTTGGGGAGAGTCAAGGTCTAGAAAGATCTGCTTTCTTTTTCTGTAATGTGAGAATTTTTAGTAACCAAGCTGAATTTTGTTGGTATCAGAAAAGCATAACAATTGTAAAATATTTTGGTTTTAAAAGACTTTGAGTAAGAAAGATGCTCAGCATGTGAGAAGCCAAGGGCTGAGGCCAAGGAGTCAATGGGGAGTGGCCCTTCGCTTGGGTAAAAAACCCAGCATTTCCTGGGATCCCCACACAGTAGGGCAAGTGCAGGGGAGAAGGGCTGGCAGGAATCTGTGGGCGGTCCATGAAGGGCAATGACCAGAAAGCCTAGAGACAGGCCCATGGGGTTGTGACTTCCTGGGCTCCTCCTTGCAAGCTATCAGCACCTAAGAAGTGCGGGCAGAAGGCCTCATCTAGTCCCAGAATCCAAGGAAGCCCCATTCCCATCTTTAACTGGCTGTCTGGCACAGGGGCTTCCCCAGTGTGAGTTCATGTTCATCCTCAGGTGCTCAGCAGCCATACCCTCTCTGTCCCACTGTCACCTGGGCAGGGCCCTGCTGGTCCGCTGGATTCCTCTGATATACATTCAATGCCTGATTTGACTTTGGCTTCCAGTACAAAATGAACTGGTCATAAATTACTTACACAATTCATTAAAAAAAATTCACTTCCAATTGACATTGACATTTGGCTGCCAAATGGAATGGAGAGGGGGATATTGTGGATATACCTTCTGAGAAAGAGGATCTGTTAGAGACCTCTTCTCGCTGACTTCAGGCCAGAGACCTAAGAACTTAGCACTCTGACAAGGCTCTGCCCCAGCCCCCCAATCCCATATCTTGCCCTGCCACATCGCAGTGACATCCAGACACACTGGCCTTCATTCAATCCTAGATAGGCCAAGACTGTGGCCTTCAAGGCCTCTGAAACTGCTGAGAGTACCATGGGCTTCTCATGGATGGCTCCTTCTGAGAATTCGGGCCTCAACTCTATTTTTATTTTTCTGAGACAGGGTCTCACTCTGTCACCCAGGCTGGAATGTAGTGGTGCTATCACAGCTCACTGTAGCCTCGACCTCCCAAGCTCAAGTGATCCTCCCGCCTCAGCCTCCTGAGTAGCTGGGACTACAGCTGTGTGCCACCACCCCCAGCTAAATTTTTCAATTAAAAAAAAAAACAATTGTAGAGATGGAGTCTCACTATGCTGCCTAGACCAGTCTCGAACTTCTGGACTCAAGCCATCTTCCCACCTCAGCCTCCAAATGCTAAGACTACAGGTGTGAACGACTGCACCTGGCCCACATCAGGCTTCAACTCTAATGTCACCTCCTTAGAATGCCTTCACTCTCTAGTGTCCGTCATAGTCTACTCGGAACATTTTTGCTAACTAAAAACTATCCAATGAAATTGCTTGTTTCTAACTGACAGTCCCCAGGAGAAATGGAGCTCCAACAGCGCAGGGGTGCTTTCTCATTCTTGGTCACTCCTGAATCCCCAGTGTCTGCAGCAGCTCCTGGCCCTGAGTGGGCACATGATAAATTGCGGGGTGACTGAATCAATGTGTGTGGGGAGTGGCATGTTAAATGAAGCACACTTCCATTACCGGAGCATGCACTACACGTGTTTGGAGCCATGCATCTCCCTTCCTGTAATTCACTTATCACATCCTGTGGTTATTACCGCCTCCATTCACAGAGAAGGAAACCAGGGCTCCAGGAGGTTAACTTGCTTAATATCCATCTCCCAAGATTTGAGACTTTTCGAACCACACCAGAGAAGAGCGAAATAATATTCAACCTATAACACCACGCCTCAGCCAGAAGACAGACTGGGGGTGAGGCTTAGTGTCATCTAGGCCTAATGGTATATATGGGTGTTTGGGTGCTGCCTTTAAACCATCCTGCTAACATGCCCTCACTGCACAATGAGACATGTCATTCCTCTCTCTCTTTCTCCGTCTCTGTCTCTTACACACACACACACATACACACACACAGTCCTCCCGAGCCACCCACGTTTAATCGAGTGAATCCTCCCGAAGTGTTCCATTTAATAGGGCAAATCCTACTGAAGTGTTTTTACTTAATTTGCATGATTAACTGTTGAAATCCTGGAGCCACAACTCCCAAATGAATTGTTAATAATCCTTTCCTGTGCAGCAACAGGAGTGCCCCTTCCTGTAGCAGCTCACCCAGGGGACTCAGCCTGAGAGCACTTTAGCTCTCAGTGGCTGCGTGATCACCACCCACAGTGACAGAGCCCCTGGACATGGAGATCATTTAAAAGGTACTCATAAAAATGGGAGGAAAGAAGTGGGCCCTGCTTCCACAAAAGGAAATGAAACTTTGCATAATTAATCAATCAAGTATATCAGGTAAAAGAGCTTCATGAGAAGCAAAGGAAGGTCATTAAAAAAAAGATACATTAATCCCTACTGCAGATCAAAATAAAATTATCATCAATCCTAGAGATAATCGGATCATTTAGGATCTATGTTGCACAACTGTTCTATTTTAAAATGGTGGAACTAATCAGGAAAAGAAGCTGGGTGCTGTGACAAAAGTGACAAACGCAGGTGTCCACTGCCTTCTGACAGTGGATCTTGGGGAATCAAGGTCGAAGGAATTCCAGACAGAACATGAAAATCATTGTAATGCACACCCGATGGACACACAGGGTAATGCTGACCTGGAAGTAAGGCACTTTCACTCACAGCACAAAAGCATGTCCTGAATCTCGTAGGGTGCACTCCTACATACAACTGGGAAATATGAACGCTCAAAGAAATACTGTGGGAAAACACATTTCCAACCCTTAATATAAGTGGTATTACTCTCCTTCTTTCAATGGGATCTGAAGATAGTCTAAAGACTATAAACTCCCAGAAAGCAAGGGCCCTGTCAAGGTCAGCTGTGAATTGCACACTGGACCTAGGCAAGCACCATTACACTGCAGCTGTTTAACAAACATCTGCTAGAATAAATGGAAAATAATGATGTCAATGTCAACCTACTGCCTGATAATTTGAAAAATTATGCTTTCTAAAACACGAGCGCTCACGTGAGTGAACAAATCTTCCTGCTCACGTGCTTTAAATCGCAATGTAAATTTTAACCAACTTATTTAAATCAAATTTACTGCATGGAAGCAGAAAACACTAAGAGACTCAAAATAATCATTCCACTTCGATGTGGAAGAACAGAAATGAAGAGTTGAACTCAACAGAGACAAAAAACAACCCATGTCACAAAATGTAGTAATAATGAGATGTTTCCTGGTTGTCTTTGGATTAAAGACACTCCTGCCTCACTGCTGAATGTTTGGCTACTGGCTAACAGTAGCTTCTGAGCCTAAAGACCAGCATTCAACTGATTTTATCACACGAATAGCCAAGCAACATTCTCTAACAGGTGCACTGTCCTTCCCTGGGCAGGGGAAAGGCAGCGAGGCCACCCAAATAAGCCTCATCTGGAAGGTTCCAGAAGCTTCCAAGGGGTGCCAGAAACACCTGGACTCTCTGAAGCATCTAAATAAAGACCTGGAGCAGAATGTCCTCAGGCCCTAAAGCTTGAGTTTACCCAGAAGACAACAGGTGGCTTGTGTTCTGTTCAGTTCTAGGCCAGAGCAAATGTACCCCAAAGGGTGTCTTCAAAGGTTTCCACTCACAAGAGATCCAATTCAGATGCATGGCTTCTGCTCCCTCTCCCATCCAAAAGGGAGATTAGATTCCAAATTCTCTTTCCTGAATATCTTTTCCCCTGTGAGTTGTGTTGCTTGGATTGAGAGAACTGTCTCTGGGCAAAGACAGTTCAGCAACACTGGCATAGATGAAAATATAAGTGCTTCTGGAACCAAAACGATACTTCTCACCATGTTGTAACCCCACCTATAGGGTCTTCTGATAGCATGCCCAGCGTCGAGGCCAGCAGACACCACGCATAAACACCGAGACTTACCCAAAAGAGACACACACAGATGACTCATCATGGCTCAGAACTACTCCAACGGATCAGCCTGGCAGGTAAGGTCCCACCTGTTGGACTGCAATAATTCAGATGAACAGAAGCAGACCCATGTGTGCCTCCCAGCAACCTGGCCCCCACATTTTGGGGGATGTACTGAACTGGGCCAGATACAGGGTTCAACTGAATGTACACCACCACAATCTGGATCCACCCTAGCCAGGTCAGGATGTAACCCTTGAGCCAAGCCCAGGGCCACGCTGGGCCTGGCCTTCATGTTCTTTCCACCTGACAGGCCAGGAGGCAGAAGTGAAGGCCCCATGTGGGCCCACCCTGTCCTGTCCCAAAGCAGCAAACAGGCTGCTACTCTAAGTAGCAGAATCCTGAAGGGTCTAAAGAGAGGGTGTCTCACCAGGAAAGTCTGTCTCTCTTGGGGTATTTGTGTCTGTGTGTGCCTTTTTCTGTATGTGTGGGTGGGAAGGCATCTGTTTCCTCTCTCACTTTGCCTGGGCACCTGTCTCTTTCTGTTTGGGTTTCTATCTTATTTCCTTTCTATAAAAAGCCAGAAGGTAGACCAGAAGGGGATTTTGTAGTGTTTGTTGTACTTAATTGAGGAAAGTTTTGTGTTCCCATTTCTCCAAGAATATTCATGGCATCTTACTAAAAATCGAAATAAATTGTAAGTATAGCTGCCTTTAGGTAACACTGCCTGGATACAAAGGATTTGAAACTGGGGGTGGGGTGGGATGCTATGCAAATTGCAAGGTGCCCAGGGCCATCCAAGGAGCCCAGGCAGGTTTGGGTAAGGGCTGGATCATCGGGTGAGAAAGTTGGTTTGGAGTTCACTAACAACTCATATGGGAGTGTAGCTGGTTTGGGAGAGACCAAGGGATCTGCATTTTTTAACAAGCACCCCAGGAGATTATGATGCAGAGCTGCACCTCCTTAACACTGGGCCTGTCTAGAATCTGGAGGTTCCCAGATTCTCCAACTCTCAGAATCTCTGTCATTGACAGGATTCCTGCCCAGGAGCCTTGTGAAATGGAAGCCCACTATCTCCGAGTCTGTGTTGATGGTTAGAAGAGAATTCACACGTTCTAGTAGATTTTCAAGGGGTCCCTCACAGACCGAAGGCTGAAAATCACTACTCAATAGGGTTCTATATATAAAACTCACAGTGTCTGGCCCAGTTCAGTAGTACATCTCCCCCAAATGTTACTAGGGGGATATACTGAACTGGGTCAGACACTGTGCAAGTGGCTTCTACTTGAAGGTCCAATGTTGTGGGGTGGGGGGACTGTGGGGGTGGGGAAGGGCTGAGGCAGCATTAGTACCTAGGGGAGGTGCTGTTCCCGCAATCCTATCTGAAATTCTCTTGTAAAGGAAAAATGTCGGGCTGAGGTTGAAGAGGAAATGTTTCATTGACCAAGGAGACTGGAGGGGGGCCGCGGGCCCAGCTAGGCCAAGGCTGGCTGGAGGGCTTCAGTTGGAACAGGGTGGCAGGGTGGGACCTCTGGGAAGAGGGCTAGGAATGGGGGCAGGGGTTGTTTGAAAGGGACCGTGGACTTTGGGTGGCAGGCGAGTGGGGGCGGGGGGGGTTGTGGAAAAGACATGTAATTAATCACCCAAATATAGACTGGAGGAGCCAGCAAAGGAGTTTAAGGGGGCGGGGGCACTGGAGTGGGAGATGGCAGCCCCCAGTAGGGGAGAGAAAAAGACTGGTTCAGACAGAGGGCCTTGAGCTCAGCTCACGGCCCCCTTTCCCCTCCCTCCCCACAGTTCTCTCTCTAGGCTACCTACCTGCCCCCATCCTCCCCACCAAGCTGAGGCTTAACCCCCACCCAACCCACTCAAAAGGAAAGGAGGGGACTCCCCAGCGGGAATTGTTCCCACCTAGCCCACCCTCCCAGCGCTCAGACTGCGGCTCAGCCCCTCCCCTAGACCAGGGAAAAGTCCTTTAATCCCCACCCCTACAACGCCCCCTCAAGATCGGGCTCCTAGGCGTTAGGGGCGGGGGTCCTCTCTTTCTGCCCCTGAGCAGTTCCCATCTCCTAGCTTCCCCCAAAGAGCAGAGCAGGCCTCCGCACTTTAGCAATTCCCACCCGGGACCGCCGCCCCCCGCCCGCCTCGGGAAGGCCTTCGGGCCTCTTCGTACTCGTCATCCGGGACCCGTTCCCAGCTCTGGCCCGCCCAAGGCCAAGCAGCTCTCCAACGCCCAGAGACGCCCCCTCCCTGGACCGTGCACTCTTCTGCGGCCCGCACACTCGCTCCAGCCCCGCACACGGTCCTGCGCCTCCTGCACATCCTCTCGCGGCCCTGCACGCTCACTCGGGCCCTCAGGTCCTCCTGCCGCCGCCACGATCACCTCCGCCCTGCGGCCCCTCCAGCGCCCCCGCACATCCTCCCGCGGCCCGCACACTCACCCAGGCCCGGCGGCGGCCGACGCGCGGCCCTCGGTGGAGCAGCGCTGGCGCGGCCCAGGCAGGCCTGGCGTGGCAGGAAGCGCCACGGAGCCGCCAGTGCCCGGCAGAGCTAACAGCCCCGCGGCGCGTTTCCGGAGCCGTGAGCGCCGCCCTGGGTTCTGAGGGAGCGAGGCCCCGCCCCGGCCCCAGTCTCGGCCCCGATTGGCCAGGAAAGGGGGCGGGGCGGGAAAAGGGCGGGGTTTGGGGCGGGGCGGACTGGGCAGGCAAATCTGATCAGCCTGCGGGGGAGCTGCGCGCGCTGGCTGAACGCTTGTGGGGAGGTGGGGAGGAGTGGAATGAGCGTGAGAATGAATGAATGAACGAGCAAACAAATCGACCAGCAGACGAAGGAGGGAACGAAGGAATGGAAGAGACCTCTCCCCTTTGGGCGTCTTCAAGATGGTGGTGGGGGGAGTGAAGGGTCGGGAACTGAAGGCGATAGACCAGGAAAGCCACTATTCTGTATGAATGGAATCAGATCGTCTGTACTATTGCGTGTCTGGGTTCTTTCTTTCAAAGTGATGTTTTTAAGATTTATGTATGTTGTTGAATGTGCTATCGCTGAGTAGTATACTGTTGTTTGGATATATCAGAGTTGGTTTGTTTATTCACCAGGTTATGATCTGGGCTGTTTCCAGTTTGGGTGATCATAAATAAAGCTACTATGAATATTCATGTACACATCTTTGTGTGGACATATGCTTTCATTTTTCTTGGGCAAATACCTAAGAGATGAATTGCCACATCATAGGATAGTTTTATGTTTTATAAGAAACTGCCAGAATGTATTCCAAAGTGGTTGTGCAATTTACATTCCCACCAGAAATGTATGAGAGATCCTTTTCTTTCACATCCTCATCAACATTTGAGGTTGTCAGCCTTTATTTTTAGCCATCTGAGAGGGTGGGAAGTGATATCTCATTGTTATTTCAATTATCATCTCCCTGATGACTAATTATGTTGAGTATGCTTTTATGTGCTCACTGACCATTTCTATATCTTTCTTTGTAACGTGTCTGTTCAAGTAGTTTGCTCAATGTTATGTGCAGTGTATATATGTGTGTGTGTGTGTGTGTGTGTGTGTAGAGACAAAACAGGAAGCTAGCTCATTATGTGCTATGTGTGTATATATGTGTGTGTGTATGTGTATATATATATATATATACACACAGACATTTAGTTCCTAAGAAATTTTATGTTTTAGATTTAGGGGGTACATGTGCAGGTTTGTTGCCTCGGTATAGTGTGTGATGTTGAGGTTTGGGGTACAAATGATCCTGTCATCCGAGTACTGAACATAGTACCCAATAGTTACTTTTTAAACCCTTGACCCCTCCCTCCCTGACCCCTCTTGTAGTTCCCATTGTCTGTTGTTCCTATCTTTATGTCCACAAGTACCCAATGTTTAGCTCCCACTTATAAATGAGAATGTGTGGCATTTGGTTTTATGTTCCTGCATTAATTCACTTAGGATAACATCCTCTAGCTGCATCCATGTTGCTGCAAAGGACATGATTTAATTCCTTTTTTTGTGGCTGCATAGTATTCTGTGGTGAATACCTACCACATTTTCTTTATCCAGTCCACCACTGATGATCACCTAGGTTGATTCCATGTCTTTGCTATTGTGAATAGTGCTGTGATGACCATACAGGTGCATGTGTCTTGGTGGTAAAATGATTTATTTTCCTTTGGGTATATACCCAGTACTGGGATTGCTGGGTCAAATGGTAGCTCTGTTTTAAGTACTTTGAGAAATCTCCAAACTGCTTTCCACAGTGGCTGAATTAATTTACATTCCCATCAGCAGTGTATAAACATCCCCTTTTCTCCACAGTCTCTCCAGCATCTGTTATTTTTTGACTTTTAAATAATGGCCATTCTCACTGGAGTGAGACACTGTCCCATTGTGGTTTCGATTTGCATTTCTCTGATGATTAGTGATGAGAGCATTGTTTTCATATGTTTGTTGGCCACTTGTATGTCTTCTTTTGAGAAGTGTCTGTTCACATCTTTTGCCCATTTTTTGATAGGGTTATATTCTGGATATTAGACCTTTGTCAGATGATTTTCTCCCATTCTGTAGGTTGTCTGTTTATACTGAGATATATTTGACAGACAGTAAACTGTGAGTTTGTCATGTTTCAGCTAAACAACTTGATAAGCTTTCACACACATACACACACACAAACATATGAAACCATCACCACAATCAAGGCAATAAGGATTTCCATCACCTTCAAAATTTCCTGATGCCCATGACTATCCCTTTCTCTTCTCCTCTCCTGTCCCTAGGCAACCAATGATCTGCTTTCTGTCACTATAAGGTATTTTCTAGAGTTTTATATAATAAAATATTATAATAAGTCTTTTGTGTTTGATTCCTTTCACTCAACAAAATTATTTGGAAATTGTCTTAATTTGCACTGCCATGACAAAATACCTGAGACTGGATGGTATAGTTTGAATGTATCCCTTCCAAAATTCAGGTGTTGCCAATGTGATATTATTAAGAGGTGAGGCACTGTCATTGTCTACTTTATGTAGTATTAAATGGACAGAAGGGAGAAAAGAGAGAGACCTAGATCTATTAAAAGGTGATTAGGCCAGAGGGCTACTACCTCAGAACGGAATTAAGGCCCTTATGAAAGAGGCTTCGTGCAGCATCTGGTTAACTTGCTGTTTTGTGTCTGCCTTCCACCATATGAGGACATGGTAAGAAGGCCCTCAGCACACACCAAACTCTGAGATGATCATTAGCATTTTTAGCAATAAAATATTTTAAAATTAAGATGAGTACATTTTTTCAGACATAATACTATTGTACACTTAATAGGCTATAGTTTTGTATGCACTGGGAAACCAAAACATTTGGGTAGCTGGCTTATTGTGATATTTGCTTTATTGTCCTGGTCTGGAACAGAAGGCATACTATGTCGAAGGTATGCCTGTATCTATTTCTTTTTGACTGAGCTTTGCTATTTGTATCTTTCAAGAAATTTGCCCATTTCATGTAAGTTGCCAAATTTATTAATATAAAGTTGTACATGATGTTCTATTATTATCTACAGTGATAACACCACCCTGATTCCTGATATTGATAATCTGTGTGTTTTGTTTCTTAACCTGTGTTTCTCTTCTTTCTTCTGTCCATTTAATACCATATAAAGTAGACAATGACAATCATTTTTATATTAACCATTCTTTGTTTGGGGCATTGCCCCATCCCACGAAGTAGAATTTGCCTCCCACTGTAGATCCCGAAGATGGTTAGTATTCACTCTCCCAGCTTCCCTTGTAGCTACAGCTTGGGCACCTAACTCAGGTTCCACCAATCACATGAACCCACTACCCATTGAGTCTGAGGCCCGAGGTGGGAAGAAGCAGGGTCCCCACAGATTTCACTCAGGCTGGGCTGCTGGTGGCAGGCGTCACGCCACCCATTCTTTGAGAAGCACTGGTAGCTGTGGTTCTCTTGGCAGCGTCTGCAATGTCTGCCCAGTCATTGGTGGGAGCAACAGGGGAGCCCGAACTGCTGAACACTGCGGTGAGGTTTGTAACCTTGTTCCTCTCTGCAAAGGTGAGTTTCTTGCTTGTCTGCATGTGAGTGTGGGCCACAGAGGATGCTGTGCTGGGTGGCTAAAACTCAGAGACCCAGAGAGCAGATTTTAGGGTGGCCATGGCAGAGGGAAAGCAGGAGGGGCAATATCTGGGAGCAGAGAAGCACCGTATGGACGAGCTCCATGTTTGGCCTGTACACTCTGCCCAAATCTCTGGTTGACCCTGGAGCTATGCATGCACAGGGCAGAGTCCAAGAAAAGAACTGAGCAGAGGTTTCAGCTGATGCCCAATACCATGGAAACGGAGTCTGGAGATTGCAGTTGGTACCCAATACAGGGGAGACTTAGTGTGAGTTTAGCTAGGTTAGTTGTCTACTAAGACAACAAACCACCGTCACCACCACCACCACCACCACCACCACCACCACCACCACCGCAACAATAACAAACGATGACCCATCTCTGGAGAAATATAACAGAAACTAAGAAGCCAAATCTACTAGAACTCATTATGGACAGTGTCCAGGATATAATGCTAGATTACTAGAAGAAACAAGAATTGTTCTGGTACTCAAGGGAAAAAGCATCCAAGGGAAACTCACCCTGGGCTGACAATAGTCAAGAACATAAAGCATGCTCATAATGATTTTTATATTGATATATGTGCTTCTTCATTAACGCATAAAATAGCAGTACTTAAAAGTTCTTTACCAATATCATAAATTGTTGAAATGTTATTTCCAGCGAATGTGTCTAGCTATTGGCAATAACTGTAATGTGATACGAAAATATTTATTTCTGTTGGTGACAAAGTCACATGTACTGCCGATACTGTTGTGGTTTGTTGCCTACATTCATAATTGAAGGAAACACTAAAGTTTAGTTAGTTTAGTAAAAATAAGGATTCATTTTTTGCCATCTGATTCATAGATCCTTTGAGATCTTAACACCAGGTTAAGGTCTTAAGACCATAGATATTGATTTCTCCCTGATAGTACCAAAAAAAAAAAAAACATGCCTGGCACATAGTAGATGCTTCATAAATATTTCTCAAATAAATGAATGCATCTGTGTTACAATCTAGTGATTAAGGGGTTAAAATTAATTATCTAGTTTTTCATATCCATTAAAACAATAAATTGATAACAAAGGCTATTATTTGATGATTGTTTGCTATGTGCCAGACATTGTTTTATAAATATTATCTCATCTAATTCTTACAACAGTCCTGAGGCAGACACTGTTATTACTTCTGTTTCATGGTTATGGAAATTGGTTATTGAGCCAAACAGAGTTTAAGTAATTTGTTCAATGCCACATGGCTGGCCTTAGAACTTTGCTCTGTCTGAGTCCAGAGTCTGCGTCCTTAAAGTATAAAGGTAAAACTTGTTATGAATGTCTCAGGCTTGGCTTCTGGCCCTTAGTTCCAACAAATTATTTTCTGATCTCCTTCACTGACTAAGGCTCAGAACAACTCTGTTTTACCCACATCCTCTTAGGATACCTGTGGTGCCATCTGGGGATATCAGCCCCTCACCCAGTGATATGGTTTGGCTGTGTCCCCACCCAAATCTCATCTTGAATTGTAGCTCCATAATTCTCACATGTTGTGGGAGAGACCTAGTGGGAGATAATTAAATCATGGAAGCAGTTTTCCCCATACTGTTCTCATGGTACTGAATAAGTCCCATGAGATCTGATGTTTTTATAAGGGGTTTCCCCTTTTGCTTGATTCTCATTTTCTTTCTTGCCTGCTGCTATGTAAGATGTGCCTTTCACCCCCTGCCATGAGTGTGAGGCCCCCTAGCCACGTGGAACTGTGAGTCCCTCAAACTTCCGTTTCTTTATAAATTACCTAGTCTCTGGTATGACTTTATCAGCAGCATGAAAACAGACTAATACACCCAGCTTCACACAACCACCTTAAGGCTAAATGCCATCAGGTTTGGCTCTCTGGGACCAACTTCTGCTTTCCAAATCTCAATGTCCACCTGCTCACTGGACACCTCTCCCTAATGTTCTTCAAGCCATTTGATGATTGTTTGCTATGTTTCTGATACGTACCTCTATCTTTCCTCCTCTATCCTAATGCAAGGTGTACCTTCCCTGTGAGGACTTTCCTGATCCTTTCCAGGTATGACCTTCCCACTTGGTATCCCCCTGTACTATGTACATACCCTATCACTACCCCCAGTAAGTTGTGTTACTAAATTTGTTTACATGCCTGTCTCTTCTTACCATTCTGGCAGCTCCTTAAGAACAGGGACTATTTCTAATTTGTCTCTAAATTTCTAGGACTTAAAATAATGTCTGACACAGTAGGTACACTGTAAATGCTTGTTGAATGGGTAGATCTATGAATAAATTAATGAATGAATTATATACACCAACCCTACTTATCACTTTGGCTGTTGTGTTTACTGTGATTTACACAAAGCCAATTGTATAGTGTAGAAATGTAAATGTTATGTGTAAAATGTAAAAGGTAAAAGTGTAAAAATGTAAAATATATACAAACATGACCCAAGGGGATAACAATGAATTTTTAAATAGGAAATTTTAGTATAGAAAAAGAAACTATTGAAAAGAACCAATTGGGGGAGTGGCCAAGATGGCTGACTAGAAGCAGGTAGTGTGTGTGGCTCTCACAGAGAGGAACAGAAGGGGCGAGTAAATACATCACCTTCAACTAAAACATCCAGGTACTTACATTGGGATTAATCAAGGAAACAACTTTACCCACAGAGAACGAAAAAAAGCAAGATAGAACAATGGCCCACCTGGGAGCAACACGGAGCGAGGGGATCCTCCCCTACCCAGGAGAGTGGTGAGTGAATGAGCGACCCTAGGAAACCATGCTTCTCCCACAGATCTTTGCAACCCTTGGGTCAGCAGATCTCCTTGTGAACCCACTCCACCAGGGCCTTCAGTTTTCAGTCTGACAGAGTCACGTGGAGTCTTGGCAGAGCAGCCGCTCAGGCATGTGAGGAGAACCTGGAGCCTTAGATACTTGGGCTTTCTGGCAAAAGTAGCTGCAGCTTCGGCAAAGGGGAAGGTTAGACTCCTGTACCTACCCCCAGGAAAGAGGCTGAATCCAGGGGTCTGAGCAGCAACAGCACGGAGGCCCCACTTCCACAGCACCTCACAAGATTAAACCCACAGGCTTGAAATTCCAGGAGTTGGTTTTTTGAAAAAATTAATAAAATAGGCCACCAGCTACATGAATTAAGAAGAAAAGGCCAGGCGCGGTGGCTCAGGCCTGTAATTCCAGCACTTTGGGAGGCTGAGGCGAGTGGATCACGAGGTCAGGAGATGGAGACCATTCTGGCTAACATGGTGAAACCTCGTCTTTACTAAAAATACAGAAAAAAAAAAAAAAAAAAAAAAATTAGCCGGGCGTGGTGGCGGGCGCCTGTAGTCCCAGCTACTCGGGAGGCTGAGGCAGGAGAATGTTGTGAACCCGGGAGGCGGAGCTTGCAGTGAGCGGAGATCGCGCGGCTGCACTCCAGCCTGGGCGACAGAGCGAGACTCCGTCAAAAAATAAAAAAAAAAAGTAAAAAATAAGAAGAAGAAGAAGGAGAAGGAAAAGGAGAAGGAGAAGAAGAAGAAGAAAGAAGATAAACACAATTAGAAATGATTAAGGGAATGTTACTACTGACCCCACAAAAATAAGAACAACCATCAGAAACTACTACAAAGACCTTTATGCACACAAATTAGAAAACCTAGAAGAGATGGATAAATTTCTGGACCCATACATCCACCCAAAACTGAGCCAGGAAGAAACTGATTCCCTGAACAGATCAATAACAAGCTCTGAGATTGAATCAGTAATAAATAGCCTACCAACCAAAAAAGGCCTAGGACCTGATAGATTCACAGACAAATTGTACCAGATGTACAAAGACAATCTGTTACCATTCCTATAGAAATTATTCCAAAAATCGAGGATGAGGGACTTCTCCCCAACTCATTCTATGAGGCCAGCATAATCCTGATACCAAAATCTGGCAGAGACACAACAAAAAAAGAAAACATCAAGCCAGTATCCCTAATGAACATCAATGCAAAAATCCTCAACAGAATACTTGCAAACCAAATCCAGCAGCACATCAAAAATCTAATCCACCATGATCAAGTAGGCTTCATCCCTAGGATGCAAGTTTGGTTCAACATATGAAAACCAAAAAATGTGATTCATCACATAAACAGAACTAAAGACAAAAACCACATGATTATCTCAGTAAATGCAGAAAAGACTTTTGATAAAATTTGACATCACTTCATGTTAAAAACTCTCAATAAACTAGATATTGAAGGAACATAACTCAAAATAATAACCACAGTCAACATTATACTGAATGGGCAAAAGCTGGAAGCATTCCCCCTTGAAAACCAGCACAAGACAAGGATACACTTTCTCACCACTTGTGTTCAATGTAGTGTTGGAAGTCCTAGCCAGAGCAATCAGGCGATAGAAGGAAATAAAGGGCATCCAAATAGGAAGAGAGAAAGTCACCCTATCTCTGTTTGCAGACAGCATGATTCTATATCTAGAAAACCCCATAGTATTGGCCCCAAAGCTCCTTCAGCTGATAATAAACTTCAGCAAAGTTGCAGGATACAAAATCAATGCATGAAGATCAGTAGCATTCCTATACACCAACAACAACCAAACTGAGGGCCAAATCAGAAAGGCAATCCCATTCATAATTGCCACAAAAATATAAAATACCTAGGAATACAGCTAACCAGGAAGGTGAAAGAGCTCTACAATGAGAATTACAAAACCCGGTTAAATAAATTAGAGAAGACACAAACAAATGGAAAAACATTCCATGCTCATGGATAGGAAGAATCAATATCATTAAAATGGCTATACTGCCCAAAGCAATTTACAGATTCAATACTATTCCTATCAAACTATCGACATTCTTCAGAGAACTAGAAAGAATTATTTTAAAATTTATATGGAACCAAAATAGCGTATGAATGGCCAAGACAATCCTAATCAAAAAGAACAAAGCTGGATGGATCACATTACCTGACTTCAAACTATGCTACAAGGCTACAGTGACTAAAACAGCATGGTACTGGTACAAAAACAGGCACATAGACAATTAGAACAGAATAGAGAGCCCAGAAATAAGGCTGCACACCTACGACCATCTGATCTTTGACAAAACTGACAAAAACAAACAATGGTGAAAAGACTCCCTATTCAGTAAATGGTGCTAGGATAACTGGCTAGCCATATGCAGAAGATTGAAGCTGGACCCATGGTTTACACTGTATGCAAAAATCAATTCAATATGAATTAAAGACTTAAATCTAAAACCCCATACTATAAAAACCCTGGAAGACAACTTAGGCAATTACCATCCTGGACATAGAAACAGACAAAGATTTCATGACAAAGACACCAAAAGCAATCAAAACAAAAACAAAAATTGACAAGTGGGATCTAATTAAACTTAAGAGCTTCTGCACAGCAAAAGAAACTATCAACAGAGTAAACAGATAACCTACAGAATGGGAGAAAATATTTGCAAACTATGCACGTGACAAAGGTCTAATATCCAGAATCTACAGGGAAATTAAATAAACTTACAAGAGAAAAACAAACAACCCCATTAAAAAGTGGGCAAAAGACATGAACAGATACTTCTCAAAAGAAGACATACATGTGGCCAAAAAGCATATGGGAAAAAAGCTCAATATCACTGATCATTAGAGAAATGGAAATGAAAACCACAATGAAATGCCATCTCACATCAGTCAGAATGGCTATTATTAAAAAGTAAAAAAATAACAGATGCTGGCGAGGTTGTGGAGAAAAGGAAACCCTTATACACTGTTGGTGACAGTGTAAATTAGTTCTACCATTGTGGAAAACAGTATGGTCATTCCTCAAAGAGCTAAAGCAAAACTACCATTCAACCCAGCAATCTCATTACTGGGTATATACCCAGAGGAATATAAAGCATTCTTCCATAAAGACACATGCACATGAATGTTTGCTGCAGCACTATTCATAATAGCAAAGATATGGAATCAACCTAAATGCCTATCAATGACAGACTGGATAAAGGATATATGCTACATATACATGATAGAATATTATGCAGCCACAAAAAGAACAAGAGCATGTCTTTTGCAGAAACATGGATGAAGCTGGAGGCTATCATCCTTAGCGAACTGACACAGGAACAGAAAGCCAAATACTGCATGTTCTCACTTGCAAGTGGGAGCTAAATGATAATAACTTACGAACACAAAGGAGGAAACAACAGACGCTGGGGTCTACTTGAGGATGGAGGGTGGGTGGAGGGAGGGGAACAGAAAAGATAACTATTGGGTACGAGCTTAATACCTGGGTGATGTAATAATATGTACAATAAACCCATATGACATGTGTTTATCTAGGCAACGAACCTTCACATGTACCCCTAAACCTAAAATAAAAATTTAAAAAAGAGAAAAAAAAACCAACTGTAATTCCAGAACTGAAAAACATAAAGTGAAAAATTCAATGGGCTATTTTAATAACAGATTGCAGATGACAGAAAAATCATGAACTTGAAGCTAGATCAATAGAAATGATCTATTCGGATAAACCAAGAGGAACAACAGTAAAAAGGAATGGAAACTCAGTGGTCTGTAGGACAATACATAAAGTTCAAATGTGTATTTTGAGTGCCAGGATGGGATAGAGAAAATGGAGAAGGAAAGCTATCTGAATAAATAATGGCTGAAAAATTCCTCTAGTATAATTTTTCTTGGGAAATCCATTATTTACAAATTTAATGAAACTCAATGAACCACAAAGAGGATAACTACAAAGGAAAGCAACATCTAGGTACATTGTAGTCAAGCTTCTGAAAACAAAGAAGGGTAAGAAAGTAGTCAGAGGAAAATGAAACACTACATATGGGAGCATATTAAGAACTTAATTCTCATCAGAAACAATGGAAGCCAGAAGACAGTGGAGCAACATCTCTAAAACAGTGAAAGAAAAAAAAAAAAAAAATCTTGAATCCAGAACTCTATATCTAGGGAAATAGAAAAAATTCAAGAATGAAGGTGAAATAAATATCTTTTGAGATACATGAAAGCTAAGAAAATTCATCAACAGAACTGCACTAAAAGAAATATTAAAGGAAGTCTTTCAATCTGAAGAAAAATGAAACTAGAGGAAATCTTTGATCCTTGGGTAGAAATGAAGAACACAGGAAATGGTAAATGTGTGGGTAAATATTAATGAATAGTTATTTGCTCTTAATTTCTTTGTAATAATATGACTTTAAAGTAAACAGTTTAATAGTATATACTAGGGCTTGGCAACTATAGCATAAAGGATGAGGTGGAATGGAAGTGAATCTATATGATGGAGAGTTTCTTACATTTATGTACAATATTAACTCTAAGTAGACAGTAAAAAGTTAAAGATATACATTGTAATCTCTAGAGTGAGCACTACAAAAATGCAAAGAGGTATAGCTAAGAAGATAATAGATACATTAAAAGTGAATTATAAAATATATTTGATTAATCTGGGCAGGAAATGGGGAACATGGGATCAAAATCAGATGGAGCAAATAGTAAAAGGATAGACCTAAATCCAAACATATCAAACATAACATTCAATGTAAATGGGCTAAACACTCCAATTAAAAGGCAGAGACTGTCAGAATGAATAAAAGAGCAAGACTTATGCTGTCTCCAAGAGATGCAATTTTAATATAGAGACTCAGATGGGTTGATAGTAAGAGGTTGTAAATTATATACCATGCAAGGGGCAAGCATAAGAAAGTGGGAATTGCTATGTTAACAGCAGACAAAGTGGAGTTCCAAAGAGTATTGCCTCAGATAGAGGTAATAATTATGTAAGGTTCAATTAATCAGAAACACATGGAACTCATAAAAATGTTTGCACCCATTAACAGAGCCTCAAAACATATGAAACAAAAATTGACAGTACAAAGGAACAACTAGGCATTTCCACAATTGTAGTTGGAGATTTCATCATCCCTGCCTCAGCAATTGATATAACCACTAGACAGGAAATCAGTAAATATATAAAATATATTTAACATTGAATATAAATCAGTAAATATACAAAACATTCCACCTAAAGAGACTAGAAAAGGAATAGCAAAGTAAATCTCGAATAAGTAGAAGGAAGGAGATAATAGAGATACAAGAGCAGAAATCAACAAAATAGAAAACAAACTAAAAGTAAGCAAATCATATATATTTTAAAAGAGCAACAAAATGTATAGCCCTTAGGAAGGCTAATCAAGAAAAAAGAAAATAATCATTAATATCAGCCAAGAAAGAGGGGTATCATTAGAGGTCATATAGGCATTAAAAGAATAGTGAGGGAATATTAACTTTATGACAATGATTTTGACAACTTAGATAAAATTGACCCATGCATTGGAAACAAAGCAATTTACCAAAACTTCCAATGGATTGAATAGAAAAAATGAATAGCCCTATACTTCATAAATATATTTATTAACAGAAAACATTTCTAAAAATAAAACAAAAATCCAGGCCCAGATGACTTCATGGGTGAACTCTAGCAAATATTTATGGAACAAAAATTGCCAATTTTACACAACAGTTTCAGAAAATAGAGGAGCAGGGAACAATTCTTAGCTCAGTTTATGGGACCAGTACAAACCTAAATCCTGATAAAAAGATGATATAAAACCAGAAAATTACAGAAAAATATCCCTCATGAACAGTGTAGCCAAACTATTTATTAGAAACTCATAGCCAGCAATGTATAAAAAGGAAAGTGTTTTATTGCCCATTTCTAGATGATGGGCATACATGTTCACTGACAGATATAGGCCACCCAGCTGTTAGGTGAGGCTGCATCTGTCTGATCGAAAGCCTACACACTTTCCTATGCAATGGCTGCCCAGGTGGTTGAAGGCCAGCCTCCAGGTGGTAAAGAGCTGTGATGAGGAACACAGCCAGCAATCAATCTATGTTGTAGGGATTCCAGGCCTGAGCAGGGCAGGCTGTGAATACCCTGGGGACCTGGTCTTAGGATCTCCTGCTCCTGACTTCTAGTCCACCCCATCCCAGCAATTTGCCACAGTTACTGATGGAGGTCATTTCGATGGTAGAGGGCCAATCGGTGGGTCTGTTGCTCCCAGAGGCTCCAAGCCTTGGAACATTAAGCCCTTACCATGCAGGTCCTGTTGCCAGGGCAACACAGATGTCTCCTCCTGTCTAGCCACTTGTCTTCCACAGAGACTACGAAATTTTTCTTCCTCATCTACCTGGGGCTTCTGGGAGAAGCGGGAAGCCCTGTGGTCTTAGCACATCGGGCCTGGGAGACCCCTGCACTGCGCAGCGCGGCCGCGTGACTGAAGCGAGATCTTGCACCCTCCTGCTCCAGGGCCTCTTGGCGGCCTCCAGAGTGGGCTCCACAGCTTGAAGGCGGCATTTTTCCGCGGGTGGTCGCAGCGTCCGCAGAATCGGAGAAAGTGAGCAGGCGCTGGCGGGACCCCAGAGTGACCGCGGGTGCTCTGGGCAGGGGCCAGATCGCTGCCTCAGCAGGCAGTGGTCGCGAGAGAGGGTCCTGGTCCGGCCCAGCGCCCGCAGAGAGAGGAGGAGGGGGCTCCTGGCTGCAGCAGTCTGGTGGGGCGGGAGGGGGGCTCCTGCTGCAGGGGTGCAGGGGACGATGGGAGAGAGGGGGCTCTGGCTGTGGGGGGAGGAAGGGGACTTCTGGCTGCAGGTGTGGGGGACGAGGAGGGGGTTGCCAGGTTACAGGGAAGATCAAAAGAGGGAGGGGGCTCCTGGTTTGGAGCTGGGAAAGAGAGTGGGGGAGGTCTCTCTGCTTCCCTTCCGCAGTTTGGGTAAGGAAGGACTCCAGGCTGTGAAGATCTGTGTAGGGGAGGACTCCTGGCCGCAGGGACTCTGGGTGGGGGTAGAGCTACCTGTTGCAGGGGCTTGGATAGGGGAGGACTCCTGGCTGCAATGTTACAGATGATGGTGGGAGGGGGAGGTGCACTCGTTGTGGTGTGATAAGGGGACATCAGCTCAGGCAAAAGGGGGTCTCCCAATAGAGGTTGTGGGTGTGTGCCAAGGGATTAAGTGTCACCAACTGGGGGAGGGCTTCGGGGGTGCATGGGCTGCAGCAGTGGGAGGGAGTGGATCCCTGGCTGCTGCAGTGCTTGGGAGGGGAGGGCGAAGGCCTGTAGTGGGGGTGGGTTGATTGGCAGCAACGTCCCTCTCTCCCCTTTGCACTCACAGGCTGCGTCAGAGACTGCAACAGTCAGCACACATTCCTGTCTGATCAGGCTCCCTCCCTCAAATCCTCTGCGATGGCTCTGGCGATGCTTCGGGACTGGTGCAGGTGGATGGGTGCAAACGCAGAGCGCTCCCTGCTCATCCTGGATATCCCTGACGACTGTGAGGAACATGAGTTCCAGGAGGCCGTGCAGGCTGCCCTGTCGCCCCTGGGCAGGTACCAAGTGCTCATCAAGCACTTCAGAAAGGAGCTCGGGGCCAGGGCAGCCTTGGTGGAGTTCACTGAGGGTTTAAACCGAAGCTTGATTCCTCGCCAAATAGCAGGCAAAGGGGGACCCTGGAAAGTGATCTCCCTGCCCCAGGTTCCTGATGCTGAGTTTCAGGATATGCCCAGTTTCCCTGCACAGCCCCAGGGGCAAGCAGTGGCCAGAGGCGCAGGTGAGGCGGGAGCTGCAGGTGAGGCAGGATCTGTCAGTGAGGCAGGAGGTGTGAATGAGGAAAGATCTGCAGGTGAGGCAGGAGGTGAAGAGGCAGGAGGTGCAGGTGAGGCAGGAGGTGCAGGTGAGGAAGGAGGTGCAGGTGAGGCAGAAGGTGCAGGTGAGGAAGGAGGTGCAGGTGAGGAAGGAGGTGAAGATGAGGCAGGAGCTGTAGGTGAGGCAGTAGGTGCAGGTGAGGTAGAGGCCTGGACCCAGTCATGGAGCCAGACCCTGCGGCCTCTGATGAAAACTATGGCCTACCGGGAACTGAGACCCTTTTCCGGGAGGGAGCAGCCAGGCTGCGTGGAAGAATCCTTTGAGAGCTGGTTGGAGGACGCCAAGGATATGCTGCAGCTGTGGTGCCATGCGTCGGAAAGGGAGAGAAGGAGGCGGCTGCTGGATAGCTTGGATGGCCTGGCCCTGGATATCGTGAGCGGCCTCCTGGAGGAAGAGCCTGACTTCTCTACGCAGGACTGCCTGACGGCGCTGGGGCATGTGTTTAGGAGCCGGGATACGTGGATGACCTCGCGGATGAAGTTCCTGACCTGCACGCAGGGGCCCCAGGAGGGGCTGTTTGCCTTCGTGGTGCGCCTGGAAGGCCTGCTACAGAAGGCCGTGGAGAAGGGGGCCGTCCACCCAGCCATGGCCAACTACCTGCGACTGCGGCAGGTGCTGTCTCGGGCCCACCCCAGCGAGGCGCTTCACGACACCCTGAGGAGGATGCAGCTGGAGAGGAGGCCACCCGGCTTCCTGAGGCTGCTGCGGCTCATCCGGGACATGGAAGCGTTGGCGGCCTCCCCAGCGAGGAGCCAGCAGTGTGCGGCCTGGCCAGCAGCCCCAGTGGAGAGTGAAGACCCAGCTGCCATCCAGGCGTCCCCTGCCGGTGGAGATGCCGCCCAGGCATCCCCAACCCAGGGGAACGCCAGCGAGGCTGATCCCAGAGCGGAAGATGCTGCTGAGGCTGCTTCTGCCACCAAAGAGGCTGCCAGGGGCGCCCCTGCCACTGGGGAAGTTGAAAATGCCCCTGCATGCCTTGAAGGCCTAGGTCAGGCAAGGCCCCCCGACGCCCCTGGGGGCCTCCCAGCCCGGATGGGCAGTGGAGTCGACATGGCCCCAGGAGGTCCCAGCTGGGAGCCAGAGGGCCTTGTCCAGGTTGGAGGCCAGGAGGCTGAGGAGCCTCCCCAGGAGGGGCTCAAGCCCATCTTGGAGGAGTCAGAAAATGAGGATGAGGACGGGGCGGGGGAGGTGGGCAAGCCCAAGTCCCCCCCGGGCAAATAGGCTCTGAGGGCCCCGAGGGCTCCTCTCCTCCCAGGCAGCAGCACCCTGGAGGCAGATGGAGGCCAGGCCAAGGCCAGTCCCTCACCCCACGTTTGGAGCTGTGCCTCCCACCTCCCCCAAGGGGCCCTGGCCACCATCACCAGTCCTTCCCAGTGACCCAGATGACCACGTTTGATACCAAATGGGGTGCTGGCCTGGAGGGAGCCCTGAGCAGCCAGCCTGAAGATGTCTGCCCCCACCCCTTGTCCTGTGTTGGGAGAGATAGGGGAAAGAGGCTCTCTCAAGGGTGCCACCTGCCTGCATTTCCCAAGAGGTGGCCCCCACTTGCCATCCCTGGGGCAGGCTGCCCCCTGTTCCTGGAAGCCCACCCTCACCTGTGTAGGCCCCATAGTGACCCACACGTCCAGCAGACACCCACTCACCCACCGCTAGCCGTTGTTCCTACACAAAGTAGTGTGCTGTGCGCACATCGGTGCAGCCACCTCTGGGCCCGGGGCACATGCTGTGAGCTTCCTGCGAGCCCAGGCTCTGCTCGCTGCTGTCTGTCCCACATCATGAGCACCATCTCTGCTTTCCCAGTGTAGACCTAGGCCAGGGGCTGCTCTTTCTCGTGGAGCTGTGTGTGTTCTTCTCTGAGCAGTTCCTCCCCGGAGGCCCCCAGCACAGTCCTGGGAGATGGTGGAAGGAGGCGCCAGGGCACGGTGGACGCTCGTCCTGTGACTGCTATGGTGAGCATGACCATGATGGTGACTGTGACCATGATGGTGACCATGACTGTGTGAGGAAGAACCGGACCTGGGACAGAGCAGACTTGCCCTGCCTGAGGCTCCCCGGGGAGCTTTGTGCTTTGGCGTTCTACTCCTGTTGTTACTCGTGACTCAGTTTCTTTGACTCGGGGGGGGGTGTTCCCTGCTGTGTTTTTGGTGTCCTGTGAGGGCCATAGGACAGGGCCCTGCCCCAGCGGATGGGCTTGGGAGGGGGCTCCCTGAAGCCGGTGGACTCTGCCAGAGTCCACTGTCCTGGCAAGAGGCGGACCCTGGGGCCCTCAGGAAGGAGGGACGTGGCAGCGGGGTCGGCAGGAGGAGGGCGGGTAGATGAGGCGCCTTGCCAGGAACCCCAGGAGGAGGAGGCGGCCTGGGACCTATGTGGGACCTGTGTCCTGTGGTGGCCATTTGCAGTTTCTCTCTGTGTTGTGATTCCCTTCTCTTCAATGGTTTCAGTACATGTTTCTCTTCAATAAACTTCATTCAGTGTTCCAGCCGGCCTCGCCTCTGCTGTGGGAAACTGGAGGTGAGGTTTGTGGGGGATGGAGTTGGGTGGGGTGAGGGCCACAGTGGCCAGGCTGACACTGGTGTGTGGGCAGAGCAGGGTCCCTGAGGGCCTGTGTGGTTCTTTGGGCTGCATGGAGCCTGGCGACAGGATTCTGGTTTTCATGGGCAGTGGCTGATTGAGTCCCCAGGGCAGCAATCCTCCTTGAACACTGGCCGGAGGGGCAGTCCTCAGTGGGGGCCTGAGGATCCTGGAACCCGCCCTCCTGAGCCCTCCTGGGACTGGCTCTCTCTCCCAACAGGCCAGGGAGCTCGCCACAAATTGAAGGTAGTCCTCGATCAGCCATTTAACCCAGAGTCTGTGGGCAACAGGACTGGGACAAGTGATAGGCCCCTCCCTGCACAAGTGCGGGGAGGGGACAGGATCAGTGACTTGGACCTGGCGAGGGTCTCCCGGAGCTCACTCAGTCTGTGCCCATACGCTTCCTCCAGCTGTTCTGGAGCACAGAGCCTCCGACCATCCCCTTGGCTCAGATGATAGCCAGGGTGCCCCAAAGCAGCCTGGGAGCCAGTGCTGGGAATGGGTGGCTGCCCGCCTGAGCTGAGGAATCCTGGATCTAGGCGACCTGTCTGCTTGAGCAGAGCTGCAGTCAGCAGGGCTGCAGGGCGGCAGGGGCCCTGGGAGACCCTAGGCATACACAGGCGAGTGCAGGCGTCGGCGGGGGGTAGTTTTGCGGGGCTGTCGGGGAGGGGCAGGGGCAGCAGGTCCCTGGGGCTGGGTCTGCAGCCTCCTCGGCCTGAAGGTGCCTAACCAGTGTCTCAGGGACCCTTGTAGTGTGTCCCATCAGGGTGCCTTGCAGGCATGCCTGGGGCCCCCACTGTGCTCTGCTGTCCCTGCCTTCTTCAGGCTGGGCACAACCCCAGCATGTCTGTCCCTTGTGTCTTAGCAGGTCCAAGTCAACTGCTCACTTTCCAAGGGCCCCTCCAGATTTCAGGGACAGGACAAGAAGAGAGGGCGAAGAGCTTGGCTGACCTTGCCAGAGCCTGTCAGGGCTCCTTGGTTTTCCCTGTTCAGAGTGGACCTGTGTGTGCCGTGATTCCCGAGCAGGTGTGAGTGTGAGTGTCTGAGTGGGTGTGTTTGCGCATGTGCGTGTGTGTGTCAGTGTGAGCATGTGCATGAGTTTCTGAGAAAGTGAGTGTGTGTGAATCCAAGTGACAGCATGTGACTGCATCACTAAGCATGTGTGAGTGGGAGTGTGTGGGGGAATGAGGCTGTGCCACTGAAGGTGAGCATGCATGTCGCTGCATGTGTGTGACACTGTGTGTCAATGTGTGTCAGTGTGTGTGTGTTTGTGAGTCATTGTGCGTGAGTGTGCTGACTGCAAATGTGGGTGTGTCGATGAGCAGGCATGTATGTGTCATTCAATGTGTGTTTGTCACTCAATGTGTGCGCACATGTGAGTGTGTCTGGAACGTGAGCGTGTCACTGAACGTGTGCGTGACTGTGTCAGTGAGCATGTGAGCACACATGCTGGATAGCTGGGTTGTGAAACCTGGAAGGGATCTAGCCAGGGAGTCTGGAAGGAGGTACCGGGAGGAACCAGTTGCTTCCCCACCAGCCTGGAGCAAGGAGACTTTGTTGGGCCTGAAGGACGGGCCCCACCACTTGGCCCCCTGTCCCTTTCATCCTGGCCAGGCCCTTGGTGTGTGCCAGCTTGCAGAGCTCCTACCATGCATTGTGCTTCACTGCACAGTCCTCACCAAGTGTCCCTGGGGGGTGGGGGCATGGGGCATGTGTGGCCTGGGGACAGAAAGGTCCATCGAGGTGCCTTCCTGGGTGCCCAGGGGCTGACCAAGCCCATTCAATAAGCAGCAACCTCCTGGGCTCACAGACGGCTTGAGCAGTGGAGGAGGGAGCGGGATCAGAGCCCAATCATGGGGGGTGAGGCTGAGCAGAAAGGACTCAGAGAAGTCCCATCCTCAGGACTGTCCCAGAATAGACAAGACTGAGTGGGGTCCCATCCTAAGGCCTGTCCCCTGAGCAGGGAGGACTCAGAGAGGTCCCGTCACCAGGCCTGTCCCTGATCAAAGTGGTCTGAGAGGGGTCTTGTCCTCAGGTCTGTCCCCCGAGCAGAGAGGAGTGAGAGCAGTCCTGTCCACAGGTATACCTCTGAGAAAATTAACTGAGATGGGTGCCATCATAAGACCTGTTCCTTAATGAGAGAGGACTGAGTTGGGTCTCCTGAGCAGAGAGGCCTCTCTCCGAAACCTGAGCAGGGGGAACTGTGAAAGGTGCTGTCCTCAACTCTGTCCCTGATCATAGAGAAATGACAGAGGTCTCATTTTCAGGCCTGTTCCATGAGCAAAGAGGATTGAAAGAGGTCCCATACTCAGGTGTCCCCTGTGCAGAACAACTGAGAGAGATCCTATCATCAGCCCTGTCCATGAGCAGAAATGCCCGACAGAGTACAATCCTCAGGTTTCTTTCTGAGCAGAGAGGACTGAGAGAGGTCCCATCTTCTAGTTTGTCCCCTGAGCAAACAGAACTGACAGAGGTCTCATCCTCAGGCATCCCCTGAGCAGGACGACTGAGAGGACTCCTGTCCTCAGACCCATCCCTGGGCAGAGAGTCATAAGAGAGGTCCTGTCCACAGGCCCATCCTCTGTGTAAGAGGTCAGAGAGGGATCCCATCCTAAGGTCTGTCCCCTTAGCAGAGAAGACGGAGAGTGGTCCTGTCCTCAGGCCTGACCCTGAGTAGAAAGCAGTGGGAGAGGTATCATCCTCCGGTGTCCCCGGGCAGAGAAGACTGAGAGAGATGCTGTCTTCAGGCATGTGAGGCCTAGTGGGCAGAGAGAGGTCCTGTGCTGCGGCTTGTCTTCTGAGCACAGTCGACTGAGAAAGATCCCATTCACGTGTCTATCCCAGAGCAAAGAGGACTTAGAGAGGTCCTGTCCTCAGGCCTGTCCTTCGAGCAGAGACGATTGAGAGAGGTCCTGTCCTCATATCTGTCCCCTAAGAAGATGGACCGACAGGGGTCGTATCTTCAGGCCCGTCCCCTGAGCTAAGGGGACTGAGAGAGTTCCTGTCCTCATATCTATCCCCTCAGAAGATGGACCGACAGGGGTCCCATCCTCAGATCCGTCCCTTGAGCAGAGAGGACTGAGAGACATCCTGTCCTCAAGTCTATCTACTTAGAAAATGGAGGGACAGGGGACCCATCCTAAGGCCTACCCCCTACGCTGAGAGGACTGAGAGAGGTCCTGTCCTCACATCGATCCCCTTAGAAGATGGACCAACAGGGGTCCCATCCTCAGGCCTGTCCCCTGAGCTGAGGGGACTGAGAGAGTTCCTCTCCTCATATCTATCCCCTCAGAAGATGGACCGACAGAGGTCCCAAACTCAGGTCCGTGTCTAGAGCAGAGAGGACTGACAGACGTCCTGTCCTCATATGTATCCACTTAGAAGATGGACCAACAGGGGTCCCATCCTCAGGTCCGTCCCTTGAGCAGAGAGGACTGAGAGACGTCATGTCCTCAAGTCTATCTACTTAGAAGATGGAGGGACAGGGGACCCATCCTAAGGCCTATCCCCTGAGCTGAGAGGACTGAAAGAAGTCCTGTCCTCACATCGATCCCCTTAAAAGATGGACCGACAGGGGTCCCATCCTCAGGCCTGTCCCCTGAGCTGAGGGGATGAAGAAAGGTCCTGTCCTCACATCTATCAGCTCAGAAGATGGACCAACAGGGGTCCCATCCTCAGGCCTATCCACTGAGCTGAGAGGACTGAGAGAGGTCCGGCCCTCATATCTATCCCCTTAGAAGATGGACCAACAGGGATCCCAACCTCAGGCCTCTCCCTGAGCTGAGGGGACCCAGAGAGGTACTATCATCATAGCTATCCCCTTAGAAGATGGACCGACAAGGGTCCCATCCTTAGGCCTGTCCCCTGAGCTGAGGGGACAGAGAAAGGTCCTCTCCTCATATCTATCTTCTTGGAGGATGGGCGCACACAGGTCCCATCCTCAGACTTGTCCTCTAAGCTGAGGGGACCGAGAGAGGTCTTATCCTCATATCTATAACCTTAGAAGATGGACCGACAAGGGTCCCACCCTCAGGCCTGTCCCCTGAGCTGAGGAGACCGAGAGAGGTTCTGTCCTCACATATATCCCCTTAAAAGATAAACCGACAGGGCTTCCATCGTCAGTCCTATCCCCTGAGCTGAGAGGACTGAGAGAGGTCCTGTCCTCATATCTATCCCCCTAGTAGATGGACCGACAGGGGTCCCATCCTCAGGCCTGTGCCTAGAGCAGACGGGACTCAGAGATGCCCTGTCCTCATATCTATCCCTTTAGAAGATGGAACCACAGGGGTCCCATCCTCAGGTCGGTCCCTTGAGCAGAGAGGACAGAGAGGGGTCTGGACCTCACATCAATCCTTAGAAGATAAAACGACTCGGGTCGCATCCTCAGGCCTGTCCCTTGAGCAGAGAGGACTGAGAGAGGTCCTGTCCTCACATCGATCCCCTTAGAAGATGGACCGACAGGGGTCCCACCCTCAGGCCTGTCCCCTGAGCTGAGGGGGCTGAGAGTGTCTGTCCTCATATCTATCTCCTTAGAAGATGGACCAACAGGGGTCCCATCCTCTGGCCTGTCCCCTGAGCTGAGGGGACTGAGAGAGTTCCTGTCCTCATACCTATCCCCTTAGAATATGAACCGACAGGGGTCCCACCCTCAGACCTGTCCCCTGAGCTGAGGGGACCCACAGAGGTCCTGTCTTTATATGTATCACCTTGGAAATAGACCGTCAGGGGTCCCATCCTCCGGCCTGTCCCATGAGCTGAGGGGCCCGGGACAGTTCCTGTCCTCATATCTATCCCCTTAGAAGATAAACTGCAAAAGTCCCATCCTCAGTTCTGTCCACTGAGCTGAGAGGACCGAAAGAGGTCCTGACCTCATATCTATCTGCTTAGAAGATGGACCGACAGGAGTGCCATCCTTAGGGCAATCCCCTGAGGTGAGGGGACTGAGAGTTCCTGTCCTCATATCTATCCTCTTAGAAGATGGACTGACAGGGGTTCCATCCTCAGACCTGTCCCCTGAGCAGAGAGAACTGAGAGATGTCCTGTCCTCATATCAATCCCCTTAAAAGATGGACGGACAGGGGACCTGTCCTCAGGCCTATCCCCTCTGCTGAGGGGACTCAGAGAGGTACTGTTTTCATATCTATGCCCTTAGAAGATGGATGGACTGGGATTCCATCCTCAGATTTGTCCCCTGAGCTGAGGGGAAACGGAGAGAGATCCTGTCCTCATATCTATCCCCTAGGAGATGGACCGACAGGGGTCCCATCCTCAGCCCTGTCCCCTGAGCTGAGGGGATGGAGAGACTCGGTCCTGTCCTCATAGCTATCCCCTCAGGAGATGGACCGATAGGGGTCCCATCCTCAGGTCTGTGCCTGGAGCAGAGAGGACTGAGAGACGCCCTGTCCTCATATCTATCCCCTAGGAAAATGGACCGACAGGGGTCCCATCCTCACACCTGTCCCCTGAGCTGAGGGGATGAGAGAGGTCCTGTTCTCACATCTATCACCTTAGAAGATGGACCGACAGGGGTCCCATCCTCAGGCCTGGCCCCTGAGCTGAGGGGACTGAGAGGATTCCTCTCCTCATCTCTATCCCCTTAGAAGATGGAACGGAAGGGGTCCCATCCTCAGATCTCTCCCTTGAGCAGAGAGGACAGAGAGAGGTCCTGTCCTCATATCTATCCCCTTAAAAGGTGAACCAACAGGGGTCCCATCCTCAGGCCTGTCCCCTCAGCTCAGGGGACTGTGAGCGTTCCTATCCTCATATTTATCCCGTCAGAAGATGGACCGACAGGGGTCCCATCCTCAGGCTTGTCTCCTGATCTGACTGGACCGAGAGAGGTCCTGTCCTCATATCAACCCCTCTATGCCCTTAGAAGATGGACTGACAGGAATCCCATGCTCATGCTTGTCCCCTGGGCTGAGGGGACCTAGAGAGGTCCTGTCCTCATATCTATCCTCTTAGAAGATGGGCCGAGGGGGGGGTCCCACCCTCAGGCCTGTCCCCTGAGTTGATGGAACTGAGAGAGGTCCTGTTCTCTTATCTATCCCCTTAGAAGATGGCCCAACAGGAGTCCCATCCTCAGGCCTGTCGCCTGAGCTGAGAGGACCCAGAGTTCCTGTTCTCCTGTTTGCTGAGTGACATGTATGTGGAGAGGTGTCCCTTTATGAATTGTTCCTGAGTAGAGAGTACTGAGTGAGGTCATGTCCTAAGGTCTGTCCCCCGAGCAGAGAGGACTGAGAAAACTCCTGCTCCCTCATTGGCTTTGATCAGAGAAGACTGGGAGAGTGGGCTTAGCTCTTTCCCTTAGCAGTGGGGACTGAGTTAAGCCCTGTCTTCAGGTCTGTTTCCTCAGCACAGTGGATTGAGAGACGTGCCATCCTTGGGCCTTTCACCTGAGCAGAATGAACTAACAGGGGTCCTATCCTCAGGTCTGCCCCTGAGCGGAGAAGGCTGACAGGGGTGCCATCCTCAGGCCTGTGCCCTGTCCTTCTGTGGATAGGCACCCGGGGTCTGTGGAGGGCCAGCATGTTTTGTATTTAATTTTAGGCTCATCTGAGAACCTGTCGATTCACTGCCTCGTAAGTCTATGTCCCATTGCAGTTGATTGGGAATGACAAGGCTAACCTAGGAACACGGCTGGGACCCCCTGCTGCTTCTCCTGCAGGCTGCAGCACTCTCTGTGGCCTTTCTGGACTCCCGGCCTCCACCTGTTCCTGGCCTGGGATCACCTCCTCTTAGTGAGCCGTGTGGCATCTTCATTTTTCTGAAGATGAAGATGCCACAGAGCAGTCACTTTCCCGGCCCCTCCCATGGCAGGATGCCAGGAGGAAGGTCACGCCCTGGGCAGTCTGGCCCTAGGTGGGCTCTGGGAATGGGCCCTCTGGCTGCCAGACACAAGAACAGGACCTGGCACAGAAGTGTGAGACCCCTGGGGGCCACCCTTTTCCCAGTCCTCGGTCCTCTTCCCTGGAGTAAGATAATTTGGAAAGAGCTGAATGTGACCTTTTCCCTCTGTCTCACCTTTCTCTTTGCCTGTGCAAGCGGGGCCACCATCCAGACCCCGACTCCTTCACCCACAGTGGGTTGTGCAAAGGCCAAAACCCAGGTGCCTGTCGGATGCTTCCCTGGGCCTGAATGGCAGACCCTGTTCCCCTGCTGCTGTGGTCCCCTGAGCCATGGGCCCCAGAGGCTCAGCTGGTTCTGGGCCTGGACTTACACTCTGCCATCTGAGCTTTTCCCCACTCACAGACCCCGGCATTTAGGGGGCAGACTCTCTCAAGGCTACCATCTTCCTTCAGATCCTACCCCTTCCTCAGGGAGCCCAGAGCAGGGCCTGCCTCCCAGGCCTGCAGTCCCTGTACACAGCAGTCAGTCCCCTGAGTGTTTTGGCCTCCAGCACCTCCAGCTGCCCTGCTCCTGGCTCCACGTGCCTGCTTGTGCTCAAACTCATGGCTCCCATTCTCCTCCTGGAAAGCCCCAGGTCCTTCTATCCCCAGAACCTCATTGTGAGCCACAGCACCTATCACAAAGAGAGAAGAGCAGCCCCCAAGCAGATCAGTTTCCTGTCCTGGCACTAGGGGTGGGTGGATTTCTCTCCAGCAGGGCTGACAGTCAGCCCAATCACCAGTGAGTACCCTGGGGACCTGTGACCCTGTTCCAGGGCACATTGTACTGCTGGAGACTGGGCCCTGAACTTTTCCCTGAGCCCCAGATCCAGGCGTCCTAGCGCACACACCTGGGTTCTGCATAGTGTGGCCACATTGCATGCCCACCACGCTGCACTTTCTATGACATTGCCTGTGGTCTTGCCTTCTGTGGCACTCCCGTACCTTGCTTTCAGTCCCCCATGGTCATTTGACAGCCATGATTCCATCTGGCCAAATCAGGGACAGCAGAAACCTGGTCATAATGGCCCTCCCCACACACCAGCCATCCACCCCGAGGTGCTGAAGGGTTTGGAGCCTGGGAGAATAGTGAGCCTCTCCCTCAGAGAACTACCTAGGGTCAGGCACCAGGCTGAGAGCCTGCATTGACTCCTCAAGCTGTCAGAGGAGGGGAGGTGGGCAGTGTCATGGCCACTCTTCTCCAAATGAGGACACTGAGCACAGGAAGGTTCAGGAAGTTGCCTACAGTGACACAGCTCATCAGTGGATGTGTTGGGATTCCAGCCCAGGCTGACAGAACTCACAGCTTGTGCCATGGAAACAACCAGAGGACAGGTGGCATGTGGTTAATGGTGACAACCCTTGAAAACATGGCCAGAGGACACAGGGCCTGCAGTGAACAGCGATCAGTGCTCTCTTGGTGGTCAACACATGCTGCTTCTGTAATCAGAAAAACAAAAATCCCAAACCAATGTCAATGTCTTTTTAAAGACTCTGAGAAAGAGACCAGAAGGACATGGGCCATATGTTCTCAGTGACTGCCTCCATCCGCTTGGGAAACTGAGATGGTTGGGAGCACTCAGCTTCTTTCTACTCAGTGTCTACAATGTCCCCAGGGCCCGTAGGAGCCTGTGCTCCTTAGGGTGGGGCTCCCAGAGCTGGGGCTCAGTCTTCTGCTCCAGTCTGTTCCCAGGCAGGGACTTGTCAGGGCGTCTCTTCAGTGTCCCCTGGGCTGGCACATGCTATCCTAGTCCTTTGGTCCATAGACAGTGACAGCTGAAACACAAGTGATGCTGGCTGACCTCTTGATACTTGCTAGGCGCCTCCTTAGGACTTTCTGTGCATTGCTGCTGGCTTTACCTGCAGAGTCTGGAGATCCTTTGCTGGGACAGGCACATGGCACTTGGGCTGCGTGTGTTTGGTTTGGGGTGGGGACATGTGCATTGAATGAGACTGAGAGCCACTTGGAAGCACAGAACTCAGTCTGGGGGACTCCACAGCAGTCCTTGGAGGAGATGCTTTCTGAGTTTGGTCTTAAAGGCCAAGTCACTGTTAAAGGGTGGAGGGCTGGGGAAGGAGGTGTCGCCAATGCCAGCAGCAGGATGCACGTGGAGGAGGCCGGGAGTGAATGCCAGGAACAGGGCAGTAGTGAGAGGGCAGTAGTGAGGCGTGAGGCTGGAGAAGCAAGCAGGGGCCCATGGTGAAGGGTTTTTCCTAACAGGTAGGGAGCTGTCTTGGAATATGCCATGGAAAGAAGCACATTCTGTGGAAAAATACTCAAGTGTGGTCTGTATTGGGAGAGAGGTGGCCAGCTCCCGCCATTGCTAAGGGAACCACTGTGATGACAAGTCAACTGTTGCTTAAAAGCAATTTGGAAGGGTCGAGAGGTTTTGTGAATAGACCAGAAAATAATCCTCTGGTGGATGAAAACTAGTCTCCAAAGATTGCCTCCCCAGAGACACAGGGCTACCATGACCTCCTTGTGTCACACCCATGAATCTGTAAGGTCACGCGGCAAAAGGGACTTTGCAGATGTAATTAGGTTACTAATCAGTTGTCCCTAAAATAGAGAGATTATCTTGTGTTCTCCGCTATGTCTGGTTTAGGATGCACATGAACCTTTAGAAGCAGAGCTTTCTCCTTGCTGAGGGCAGAAGGGGGAAATCAGAGAGATTCAATGTATCAGAAGAACTCAAAAGATTATTGCTAGTTTTGAGAGTGTGGGGGAAGCACATGCACGGACTGGAGAGTGGCCTCTAGGAGCTGAGAACAATTCAGGAGGCAGCTGGCAACAAAATGGGGACCACGGCCCTACCACCTCAAGCAAATGAATTCTGCCAGCAACTTTAGTGAGCCTGGAATCAAATTCTCCTTCAAAGCCTCCAGATAACATCCCAGCTAGCCAACACTCTAATTGCAGCCTTGTGAGCAGAGACCCAGTTAAGTTAGGCCTGGACCCCTGACCCAGGGCAATTGTGTGATAATAACTGCATGTTGGTTTAAGCTTCAAAATTTGTAGTAATTCGTTATGTGAAGCTGGATTAGGTAGACAGCATGGCACTCCCCCTTTAAGTGCAGCTCTTTTTGATGACCATGGCCTTTCTCATCAAGGCCATGAGAAATGGTGGGTGCTGGGCTCCCTTTGGTCAGATTCTGCCCATATTCCTGGCTCAAGTCATTACCATGGTTGCAACAGTGCAAAATCTGGCAGTGTTTTCTTCCTCACTTTGTCTTTCTTTACAAGATTTCGTTCCCTAAATTTACTAACCAGACTCACTTGATTCCTAGCAACATTTTTCATCACTGCAAGCTAATAGCTTTAAATGGCGGTGAGGTCTGTAGTCGTAGAAGATGTTAAAGTTCTGGAGAACTCTACTTTTCTTTTTTGTCATTCCCTGTACATTCCATCCTCCTTTGGACTTTGGTGCAAGAGTCTTGGAATTGATTCTAAAACTTGTAGGTCCAGATCATTCTCCCCACCTGCATTGTCTGAGCACGGCTGTTTTAAAGAAAGTAACCCCCCTCCCTTAGCCCAACACAACTTTCCCCGCCTCCGTGAGGCCCAGCAAGGACTTTCACAGCATAAAACCCAGTTCCCTGAGTAACAGTCTCATGTGTATGGTGACAAAACACAACACAACAAGGTCTTGTAAGGTTTTGCCCTGGAAACCTTCTCTAGTTCCTTATTACCATGGACCAAAATATGCTATTTGCTTCCTTGATTTCAGCCCCATAATTTTATCCCACACCATTTTCCTTTATAATTTCTCAAATTTGTGGCACTGCCCAGTCTTATGGGTTGAATTGTTTCCCCTCCTGCCCTCCCTCCACCGCAAAAAAAGGTATGTTGAAGCCCTAATCTCCCAGCACCTCAGAATGTGAGATAGGGTCTTTACAGAAGTAATCAAGTTAAAATGAGTGCATTAGGATTGGCCCTAATCTGATATGACTGGTGTCCTTCTAAGAAGAGGAAATTTGGAAAGATGTGCATACATATACACAGAATGCCAGGGTGAAGCTTGGAGTTCTGGTGCCATGAGCCAAGGCAGTACTTGGAAGTTAGGAGAGGGGCCTGGAACAGATTTTTCCATAGAGCCTTCAGAGGGAGTGTGGCCCTGCCCATATCCTGATTTCTGACTTGCAGCCTTTGGAATGGTGAGGCATCTATTTCTGTCAGTTCAGCCTCCCAACCTGTGGGGTCTTTGTCACAGCAGCTGGAGCACAGTCTTACCCTCCGATTCTTGATCTCAGGCAGTTTTCAAGCTGAACCCACAATTCCTTATTTGTGCTGCATCAATATGACCCTCTAATATAAAAACAAAGAAGAGAGATCTTAAAAATCATGGCATAAAAGTTGTTAATGTAAATACCTGATGTTTCACATGGATTACAAAAATCTTCCACACTTGCTTTCCTAAGTTTGCGTTCTGTGGTACCTGCACCATCATCACAGAAGAAACAAAGCAAAGTTGTCTTTAAAGATAAAGACCCTGTCCCCAACCTAATATGCCATGAACGGTGTTTTTTTGTTTGTTTGTTTTTGTTTTTTTTTTTTTTTACTGCATTCCATTTTGGAGCATCAAATGAAGCAAGATTAATTGACTAGTTCTTTAATACCAGCAGCTTTCAAACCTTTGGGTCTCAGCACCCTTTGCACTCTTACAGTTTATTTAAGACCCCAAAGAATGTTTGTTTATGTGGAAATTCTATCTCTTATCTATACACACAGTATAAATTTTGCTGTATTAAAATTTAAAAGTAAAAATAAAAATTTCACTTATTGAAAGATGACTGTAGTAAAAGCATTGCACATTAACACCAATAACATGCTAGACAGCTGAATTTTCATCTGCTTCTGACTTCCACGCACCTTGGCATCACACTCAGGCAACCTCTGGAAAACTCCACGGTATTCTCAGGCAAGAAGAAAAGAACCAAGGCAAAAATATCTTCGTGTCATTATGACAAGAGATTTGATCTTGTAAAGCCCTGCCTGAAAGGGTCTGGGGGACCCTCTGGGGTCCCTGGACCCAGATGTGAGAACTGCAGTGTTAGCCTATACTTTTTGGGTCCTCAGGACATGTATCTTACTCTGACCCTGGTCGCTGTTAGCATTAACCATGCCTTTCATGTCCATGGGTGCTCCTTGCTGCACCTGTCCTGTGTGATGCTGTTACTGCATGCGAAGCAATCAGGAGTAGCATGGGTGAGTCAACAGAATGCCCAGAAATAATGATGGAACAGTGGTTAGGCCAGGGCTGTGGAGGGCCCTGCAAATTAGGCAATACAGAGCAGTCTTTAGCAAGCATTTCTGTAAGCCTGTGCTTGCTGGGCATAAAAAGATAAGTAGGACAAGGTCACTTTCCCTGGAAAAGTAAGAACCCAGCATGGGATACAGATAAAGACAAAACAAAGTATGCACAGTAAACTGAGATCATTGCTACTGGAGTAGCAAATAGAATGTTAGGGTGGATTGTTGCAGTGTAAGGAGGACGAGTCACAGAGACACCCATGTACTGTGAGCATATCTGGAGAATTTCCCAAGGGAGTTCGGGGAGGAGGACATTCCAGACAGGGCAAAGGGTGTGCCCCAAAGCATGCAGGCAGGACAGAATCTCCGGGATTTGGAGAACTGCTGGGCTGGTGCTGGGCGGAATGATGGGAGATGAGGTGGAGACCTGGGGCCACAGAGGTTTGTGTGGCTGGCTGTATTCTAGGCCCAGTTCTACCACTCAGTACCCTGGTGACTCTGAGCAATGGTTTTAACCTTTTGGAACCTCAGTTTCATCACCTATAAAATGACCATAAAAAAGATATTCACTGGGAGTGCAGGTAACATCAATGGGGTAGTGTGTAGGCAGCACTCAGTCTCACACAGCCCTCAGGGCTTGCCCACGGCTGCCTCCATGAGCACTGTCAGACTCGGGAGTCCTCTGCAGCCTGCCCCTTGTCGCCATCTGGCACCACTCCCTCCCCATCTTCCGGCCTCAGTTTCCTCATCTGCAGAATGGGAATCATAAAATGCGCTCTCTGGGTGGAGCAAGCAAGTGAGATTACAAGAGACAGTCTCTCCTGCACCTCAGTGGCCACTCCTGTCTGTCCTTTCCATTGCTGCTGGGATTGCTCTCCCAGGTGTCCCCAGCATCACTCTGTGCATCTCCACACTCTGTGCTGTGCAAAGGTGGAGTGGGAATCAGCAGTGCAGTTTTCCCTGAGGGGACATGACCCACAGTCAGCCCGACTCCTGCCTGCTTGGACCCTGCCCTGGGACGCAAAGGCTGGGCTGCACTTCATGGAGTCCCACCAGCTCCTGTGAGGGGGCAGGGTGGTTGGGGCGTGGCTGGCAGGGATCCGCAGGTGCAGGAGCCCGTGGTCACATAGGCAAAGGCCAGAAGGCAGGGGCCTGGAGCCACCGAGCAGCACAGTTACAGGTGTTCCACAGGCACAGTGAGCACCCTGTACCCTGCACCCTGCAGGCACCTAGGCTCTGCTCAGATGCACCGCAGGCCTGGACTTCCACGCAGTAGCCCCTCCCCAGCATCTGGGTCCTCAGGGAGCCTAGGGAAATGCAAATGCTTGGGCTTCCGTCCCATTCTCGGAATCAGTCTTAGGGTGGGGCCTTGGAGTCTGCATTTTAGTCACATGGCCAGGATAATACTGAGAAACATGTCTGAAACTGGGGTGGCAATACTGCCATTCCGGGATCAGGGATAGGGAACCACGCAAGATTAAGGCTGTTGAAAGATCCAGGCAGCTCTGGAATTGACCAGGACTCCAAGGTTTTCAGTATAACTTTGAGCGTAATTTTAGTTTTCCATTGTATCCCAATCCTTTGGAATGAAAAATCTGTAAGTGTTGTGCGTAGTGGCCCAATAACTAGAAGCCATTCTCAATAAGTAGCTGCTCAGGACACCTGGTGTGAATGTGTGGGGTTTAGCACCTAGGCTGAACGTCACAGGCTGTGAATGAGTAGGTGGATGAGGAGGAACTCAGACGAAAGGGTCATTGGATGGTGAACTCATTGCTACTGACTATGTGGGGGAAGAGGGGAGAAGTTAGCCAATAAAGTGGCTTGGAAACAAGGATGGGCCCTGGTGACATGGGCCAGGAGGAGACTGAATTCCATGAGCACACTCATAGTGATTACAATAACTGAAGCAGACGCTGAGTGATCATGACACAGGTATTAAACATTCTGTGTTGGTTATTATTTCACAGACACCTCACTGGAATCCAGTAGGATCATTTCTTCAGGTGAAGAAACAGAGATGGACAGGCTGGGTGACTTGCCAAGGCCACACAGCTGCTCTCTGGTGGGACCAGGAATTCAAATCCACTTTCTCCTCACATGTGGTGCATCACCATCGCTTTCCTTTGCAGATCTGACTTGTTGAGATCATTTGCAGTGGAGTCATTTGAGAATATATGTAATTTAATAAGTCCAACTCCACGAATATCTAGTTACTGAGGGCTTATTGTGGTGCTTGGCACTGTGGGAGATATAAAACAAAGAGATGATGCTGCCTGCTCACTTTCAATTACCAGCAAGGATTTCTTATTGAGCACTCCTGCGTGCCAGACACTGCAGTGAGTGTGGCCCACACAGTCCTTTGCCTCATGCAGCCTGCAGGCTAGTGGCAGTGAGACACATTACTCCAATAACCACAGAATGTGATTGACAACTGAGACTGTGAAATTCAGAGCTTCTAAGGACAATGGGGGCGCATTAATCTACCTGGGGAGCCTTCCAGATCTCCCACACCTGGCCTAGTGTGGGCGGTCTGGAAGGCTCCCCCAGGCAGACTTGTACACACATGTATGGTGCATGCATGTAAAGGTAGAACCAACTTCTTTTTGTCCATTCTCTGAGCACCCTCAGGTCCTAGTCTCCACTTCTGGCAAAACATGATGGCTTCTCCCAAAGAGCCCACCAGCTAGTGGGGAGGCGGATGTGAAAACCTGGAGAGGGCTGTTCAACTGGCCTGTGGGAGTCAAGAGAAACAAATGATTAACTTGACATTCAAGGATGACTTCACAAGGCTACGACAAGAGAGAAATGTCAAGGATGTCCCAGTTGGCCACGTCTGCTTGTTCCTGCCATCCTCTCTTTTTTTGGCTCTCTGCTGAAGATGTACCCATGACCTCTTGTTCTGTGCCCCCCTGGCATCCTGTCCTTTGCAGAGCGCTGCCTATACCAGCAGATGGTAAACTCTTTAAGATGGCAGTTGGCACAGTGTCTGTCACATAGTAAGTGCTCAGTAGAGCTTTGTGAAATGAATGGATAGGATGAGGGGTAGCTCATTTTCAGAGGTTCACAGGAGTGACAGAGCATGAAAGCTTCTGGGGATAGCTTTGGAGGATTGCTGTGTCAAATCACAAAGAACTATGGAGACTACGTTCAAGATTTTAGACTTGTGTCCCATAGGCACTGCAGATGTTTGGAAAGCTTCGAAGCAGTTCTATGTCAACAAGGTTTGCTTTTCTGAAAGCTCAGTGTGGTGGTCGGGTGGAAGATAGGATTGGCATGGGAGACGGTGGATTCTGGGGTGTTCCTCGGGGCGATTGCAAGAACCTACAGTGACTTGCCTGTGTTTCAGGGTAGTGGGCCTGGAGACAAATGGTTGTGTTCTAGTCCTATTTAGGAGGTGGGATTGCCAGGACTTGTTCAGGATTGGGTGGCGGACGTGAGGGAGAGGAAGGAGTCAAGGGTAATAATGGCTAAAATCTGTGGACTACCAAAGGGGTACCAGGCACCTACCTCAATTATTTATACCCCTTGTAAACCACCCTTCAGGTTCTGAGTTATTACCCCTGTTTTAAGGATGAGGAAACTGAGGCTAAAGAGTAAGCGAAAGAGTGAGATTTCAGCAGTGCTAGCCAGAGGAGCTTTGGAGGTGAGGTTACCATCCCCTGGTGTCGAGAATTCAGGCAAGCTGGAGAGCTTACAGGGAACTAATGAGGTCAGTTTTAAGCATGTTCAGTGGTCAGGAGGTATCCCAAAGGAAATGCCTTCTAGACAGCTGGAAATGTAGGATGAGAGGTAAAGAGAGAGTTTGAGACTAAGGGAAAGATTTGAGAATCACAGGCAAATGGGCGATGGTTGAAACCTCAGTGCAAAAGCCATTCTGGGAAGTGGTGGGGGTGAGTGCTGGTCCCAGGAGAGAGACAGAAATAGGCAGTGAGGAAACAGCACAGGCCAGGACCAGTGCAGACTCTTTTCTTAGAAGTTTGGCTCTAAAGGGGAAGGGAGGTGGGGCAGTTGCTAGATGGATGCAGGATGAAGGGAAGGAGCATTTCATGGTGTTTGTTCATTCATTTGTTTTTAAAGCATGGGAAGCCTTGGGTGGGTTAATGTTCTGAGGAGAGTCACTGGCTAGGAGGCCATAGGTTTTTCTCCAGTGGACATTTGAATTGACGAATGTCCTCTGTACATGCTTGAATTGGGTGACCATGTCAGAAGGGCTCTGGAGGTGGTAGCAGTCACCTGCATTCATGCATTGGTTCCCCAGTCCTCACATGCATGTCTCTCAGGAGAGTGAAGGACTTCCTCTTTATGGACAATTAGGTAGCTGGATGGTAACTCAAAGCTTCCAAAGAGGGCAGGAGGCTATCATCCCTGGAGACAGAGGGCTTTAAAAGCAGCATGGAGGCTGGTATCCGGGAACTTCTTGCCTTCTCTTCACATATGAAGAATGCATGGCTTTTCATCACTAGCGTCCTTCTGGCAGGGCATTCTGAGTAGCAACACAGGGATTAGCACACGGTCTCAGTGCCATGAGCCATCCTGCTCCCCATTATGCTTCACATCCGTTCCCCAAAAAGGATTGGGCTCCATCTCCATGCCTGACACTGGCGGAGGCTGTGAGGATATGGTAGTGAACAAAACAGATTTGCCTCTTGGAGCTGACATTCTAATGGAAGGAAGTAGACAACAAAAGAGTTAACAGGGAAATTTACACTAAACATGCCAGGTCGGGAGATGTGCTGTGAACTGATTGTATAGCAGAGTAAGGGGCTGGGGAACATGGGGAGGGGGTTGCTATTTTACTTTGTAAAAGATAGTCAGGGAAGGTCCCTGCGAATGTGGTATTTGATCAGAGAGCTGTAGGAGGTGTGGACAGCTGTGGAGATATTGAGAGAGGCATGGTCTAGCACAGAGGGACAATAAAGGCAAAGGCCCTGGGGCAGGAGCTAACTACAGCAAGAGCCAGTTGAAGCCCCCAAAAATGTATGTGATCCACTTGTCTCTTGGCTTCAGTCTGGCTCTGTGGTTCTTAAACTTGCTCCCAATTTGTGAATCCATGGGGCAGAGCTTTGGAGCACATGAACCTGGATTCAAATCCCAGCTTTGCTCCTTTGTACTTACTTTGCCAACTGGGCACCTACTGGGGAGAATCACAGGCTCTTTGAGTGCCTTTCAGTTGGAGGGGAATCCTGGGCATCTCCCTAGTGCCCCTCATTCTACTTGCAAGGAAACCAATACCCGAAGAGAGTAGTTCCTTACCTAAGGTCACACATGGTGGACAAATAACCCATTTTCTCAGTTTTGTTAGAAGACAAGATATCTTAACTGGCTCTTTCATCATTTCCCTGATTTTTATTTATAGTCAACACCAAAAACTCTACAGCTTATTTAGGTCTGTAAAAGCCTGTTCACCATTCTCCAGTGAATACAGAAAAGAACCACAAAAGATTCCCTGCTCCCTGCCTCCCACACTGGCTCCATGGGTTAGAAACACCTTGGGGCCAACCAGCTAGTAGCCATCTTCAGAGTGGATAGATGGATGGGTTAAGATAATGAGGCAGCACACACAGTTCTTTTGAACATTTAAAATCACCTCACTACCTTGTAAGACACAAAAAACAGCCATTCACACCAGGGGTCAGCATGCTTTTCCTGAAGGAGAAGATAGCACAGATTTTCTGTCACAATTACTTAACTCTGCCCTTGTGGCACAGCCATCAAAAATACACCAGATTTCCAGAAGCGTCTTCAATCATAAAAAGCTAGGAATCACCAATTTTTGCCCTAAAACCAAGGACATATTTCCTCATGCCACTTGGGAGGGCCCATCCTGGGAGAGCTACTGGAATATCATGGAAAGTTTCCACTTGGACTACTTAACCACAAGGGTGGGACGGATGCCAAGTCTTTCCTTACATCAAATCTAATCTCTTACATCTCTCGTTGAATCATAGAATTAAAACCAGTAGCTTCAAAAGCATCATGAAGACAGATCTTATTCTAACTCTTTCACAAACTCAGCCTGGAGAGTCTGAGCCTCCGACCTGCCTTCCTGCCTTTCTTGTCTGTGCTGGACACGCCTCAGCCACTTCTGGACAATGTGTTTCCACCAATTTCAAACTTTTCATGAGTCTCCACCCACTATTTGTTTTTAATTTAAAAAATTTAAATAGACACACAATAATTGTACAGATTTATGAGGCACATAGTGAGTTTCAAGACTTACGATGTATAGTAATCTAATCAGGGTAATTCACATATTATTCATCTCAACATTTATCATTTGTGTTGGGAACATTCCAAATCCTCTCTTCTATGTAATAAATTATTGTTGACTGTAGTCACCCTACAGTGCTATAGAACACTAGAACTCATTCCTCCTATCTAGCTGTCATTTTGTATCCTTTAACCAATCCTTTCCTACTCTCTCTCCCTTCCACCTTTCCCAGCCTCTAGTAACCACTATTCTACTCTCTACTTCTTTGAGATCAACTTGTTTAGCTTCCATATATGAATGAGAGCATGTATTATTTACCTTTCTGTTCCTGGATTATTTCACTTAACATAATGTCCCCCAGGCTCATCATGTTGCCATGAATGACAGAATTCTTTCTTTTTTATGGTTGAGTAATATTCCATTGTGTATAGATAACACATTTTCTTTATCCATTTATCTGCTATTGGACATCTAGGTTGATTCTATATCTTGGATATTGTGAATAGTGCAGCACTAAACATGGAGGTGCAGATATCTCTTGATATACTAATTTCCTTTCTTTGGGGTATAAACCCAGTAATGGGATTGCTGGATTACGTGGTAGTTTTATTTGTAGTTTTTCATATACTCAGTAATGGGATTGCCAGATCATGTGGTAGTTTTATTTGTAGTTTTTTTGAGAAACCTCCATACCGTTCTCCATAGTGGCTGCACTAGTTTGCATTCCCACCAATAGTGTATAAAAGTTCTGGTTTCTCTGCATCTTTATCAGCATTTGTTATTTTTTGTCTTTTTGACAATATAGCCATTCTAACTGGGGTGAGACAATATCTCATTGTGGTTTTGATTTGCATGCCCCTGCTGATTAGTGATGTTGAGCATTTTTTTTGTACATTTGTTGATTATTTCTGTTTTTTTTTTTTAGAAATGTCTATTAAGATTTTTTTATTCATTTTTAAATCAGATTATTTGCGTTTTTGCTGTTGAGTTCCTGTATATTCTGGATATTAGTCCTCTGTCAGATGAATAGTATGCACACATTTTCTTCCATTCTGTAGGTTGTCTTTTCACTCTGTTGATTGTTTCCTTTTCTGTGTTGAAGCTTTTTATTTTGATATAATCCTATTTGTCTACTTTTGCTTTTGTTTTCTATGCTTTTGAGGTCTTATTCATAAATTCTTTTCCCAGATCAATGTCCTGAAGTGTTTCCCCTATGTTTTCTTCTAGTAGTGTTTCATAGTTTTGGGTCTTAGGTTTAAGTCTTTAATCCATTTTGAGTTGGTTTTTGTATAAGTTGAGAGAAAAGAATCTGGTTTCTTTCTTTTGCATATGGATATCTGGTTTTTCTGGCACCATTTATTGAAGAGACTGTCCTTTCCCCAATGAATGTTCTTGGTGCTTTTAAAAAAATCAGTTGGCTATAAATACGTGGATCTATTTCTGGGTGCTCTACTCTGTTTCATTGGTCTATTTATCTGTTTTTATGCCAGTACCATGCTATTTTGGTTCTTACAGTGCCTTATTTCCTTTGTGTTGCTATGAAGGAATACCTGAGGTTGGGTAACTTATACAGAAAAGAGGTTTATTTGGCTTAAGGTTCTGCAGGCTGTATAAGAAGCATGACACTGGCATCAATGTCAAGTGAGGGCCTCAAGCTGTTTTCAATCATGGCAGAAGGGGAAGGGGAGCTGGCATGTACAGAGATAACATGGTGAGAGGAGGCAAGCAAGAGAGGGGAGAAGGAGGTGCCAGACTCTTTTTAATAAGCAGTTCTCATGGGAAATAATAGAGCATGAACTCACTCACTACTGTGAAGACGAGGGTGGCAGCCAGTCATTCATGAGGGATCTACCCTTATGACCAAAACACCTCCCACTACTTCCCACCTACTAACACTGCCACACTGGGGATTAAATTTTAAAATGTGATTTGGAGAGGTAAACAAACCATATCCAAACAATAGTACATAGCTTTGTAGTATATTTTGTAATATGGTAGTGTAGTGCCTCCAGCTTTTTTCTTTTTGCTTGGGATTGCTTTGGCTATTAGGGGTCTTTTATGGTTCCATACTAATCTTAAGATTGCCTTTTCTACTTCCGTGAAGAATGTCATTGGTATTTTGATAGAGATTACATGGAATCTGTAGATCACTTTGGGTAGTATGGTCATTTTAACAGTATTTAATTCTTATGGTCCATGAACATGAGATGCTGATATGGTTTGGCTGTGTCCCCACCCAAATTTCATCTTGAATTGTGGCTCCCATAATTCCCATGTGTTCTGGGAGGGACCCAGTGGGAGATAATTGAGTCATAGGGACAGTTTCCCCCATTCTGTTCTCCTGGTAGTGAATAAGTCTCATGAAATCCGATGGTTTTATAAAAGAAACCCCTTTTATTGGTTCTCTCATACTCTCTTGCCTGCGGCCATGTAAGACATGCCTTTCACCTTTCATCATCACTGTGAGTCCATTAAACTTCTTTTTCTTTATAAATTATCCAGTCTCAGGTATGTCTTTATTAGCAGCATGAAAATGGGCTAATACAGATACCTTTTATCTTTGCTGTCCTCCTCAATTTCTTTCACCAGTATTTTACAGTTTTTCTTGTGGAAATCTTTCACCTCTTTGGTTAAGTTTATTCCTAAGTAGTTGATTGTTTTAGTAGCGATTGTCAATGAGATTGCTTTGTTGATTTGTTTTTCAGCTAGTTTGTTGTTGGTGTGTAAAAATGCTACTAATTTTTGTATGTTGATTTTGTATCCTGCAACTTTACTGAATTCATTTTTCAGCTCTAAGAGTATTTTTGTGAAATCTTTATATATACGTGTGTGTGTGTGTGTGTGTGTGTGTGTGTGTGTGTATGTATGAGCATGTTATCAGCAAAGAGGGACAATTTGACTTTCCGCTTTCCAATTTGGATGCTGTGTATTTATTTCTCTTGCCTAATTGTTCTGGCTAGTAATTCCAGTACTATGTTGAATAAGAGTGTTGAGAGTAGTAGGCATTCTTCTCTTGTTCCAGTTCCTAAAGGAAAAGCTTTTTAAATTTCCCCATTCAATATGATGTTGTGGGTTGGTTTGTTATGTATGACCTTTATTGTGTTGAGGTATGTTCCTTCTATATCTCATTTGTTGAGAGTTTTTGTCATGCAGGTCTGTTGAATTTTATCTAATGCTTATTCTGTGTATATTGAGATGATCATTTAGTTTTTGTCCTTTATTCTGTTGATGTGTTGTATCACATTTACTGATTTGTTATGTTGAAACATCCTTGTATCTCTGGGCTAAATCTCACTTCATCGTGGTGAATAATCTTTTTGAGTGCCGTTGGATTTGGTTTGCCTGCATTTTTTTGAGGATTTTTGCACCTCTGTTCATCAGGGATATTGGCCTGCGGTTACCTTTTGTGTTGTGTCTTTATCTGGTTTTGGTATTAGGGTGATGCTGGAATGAGGCTCCACTGTCTAAGAACAATAGGGTGTTGCAGATTTTATCATTGTTCTTGCCTCAAGATGTGACAGTGCCTCCTCCTGAAGCAGGAGAGAGAAGGGAGACTCTGGCCTTTTTTATGGGCAACAATGGCAGGTCTCTGTCCTGGGTGCTGGGAGGGAGTTGTGGTAAATAGGCATACAAAGGGTTTATTCTCCAGTCCCCCTTATCATACCATAAGACACTACCAAGGAGGGTGGTCTAGTTGCATTGGCCTCCAGGTGTGCTCCTGGCTTCCTGATGTGAATAGATGCCATTTAGGCCCACGGAAATTTCCTTTAATTTTTACTGGATCCCATGACTACTGACTTGCCCATTACCTTATGCTATGTGTTTCTTTAGTTCCTATCTCTTTAACCTGGAGAACTTTTCTGTGCTGTGTTTTTTTTTTTTTTTTTTTTTTTCATCACAGTACCATTTTAACCGTAAAATATCAAACGCAAACCAACATCCAACAATAGGAGAATGGCTAAATAAATTATCCATTCAATGAAATGTCATGCAACCATTAACATGACATTTAAAACTATTTTTTAACTTGGAATATTGTTCAAAATATGTTAAATAGAAAAAAGGCAGGATATAAGATTGGATGTATTGTGATTTTCTTTCCGTAGGTCTTGCAGGAAGCAGGAGGCACACTTGAGCTGGGTAATTGAGGGGAGTGTGGGCTGCAGGTCGGGAAACCTCAAGGGATTCAACCATATCCTGGGGCTGCAGATAGTGAGGATGATAAGATGTGGTTGGCAGTGCAAAGGGAAATGTTACAGATGACTCTACTGTTTCTAGCTTGGCACTTGGGTTGGAAGGTGCCACAAACGGAGACAGGGACTATGGGAGAAACCACATGGTGGGGGGATGAGTTGGTTTTCATCCTGTTGGTGTTGAATTGTCCTGGGGCTATTCAGGGAGTCTTTGGAACCATGGAATTAGAGCCCTCTTCCATGATCTTCTGAATATCAGTTTCTTGGCTATTCTATTTTCTCTTTTCCCATGTTGCCACATGCTGTCTGTGCCTGTTGTGATTCACGAAACAGGGCCATCTCTCTCAAGATAGAACTACAGTGTGTCTCTTCATTCGCAGGACCAGGATCAACAGCTTCCAACTGTAAGTGATGTTAGGCCTGGTGCAAGGAGAAATCCAGTGGATTCTTGAGTTTTGGAAACATGTATAGACATGCCTGGCCAGGGGAGGGAGAAGAGACAAACAGGGATGTGGAAGTGAGAACAGCTTAGCTTGGGTAGGGAGCCCCATCAATCACCTCCTTTGTCTTATACCCCTTTCTCTTCCCTGGAGGTGAGGATAGGGGTGGTTTGGGATGAAGCAAGGCGTGCCGCCTTTCCCATTTCCTCTCTCCTTGTGTTGTTTCTTCTGTCACCTATTGTTGAGTACGATGGCTTCAGCATTCTATCCCTGCAATGTGACTCACACTTTAAAAATGGTCTCAAGGATATCTCTATAACCTTTAGGGTTGTTGGGACAGTGGAAGTCTCAGCAGGCTGGAGTGTTCCCTCTGGATCTTATCCTTCTTGTTTATGTGATTTCTCCAAAGTTAAGTGGATTTGCATCTGGTTAGAGTGATGCAACTGAAAGAGAGAGAGAGAGACAGAGAGAGGAGAGAGAGAGAGAGAGAGAAGAGAGAAAGGGAGAGAGACAGTGAGTAAACAAAGCTGAGGGCAGAGCTAGGCTTGGTGAAGAGGCTCATCTCTGGTACTTCCTAGACATATGATCTTTGGGTACATTTTTTCATTCCTCTAAGCCTCAGTTTTCCCCCTTGTAAATGGATACAATAACCAGTCTCTCCCCAGAGAAGCTCATGCTTGAGGAGGGAGCAGGCGGCATGGCCTGGTATGAAGTAATGCACATAAAGTCAGCCATACTTATTTGGAGCATGACCAAGAAGACCCTTAGGCAACCACCAAACATAAACATAGACAAGGAAACAAAAAGTATTTACCAAAACAGGCTGTATCTTTATTGTTTGCTGGTTATGTAAGCCATTCATGCTTATCATGGAAAACCAGAAGTTATTTATTGTCTTGAAACCTAACTCTAATGTCATTAGTGTATTCTTTCCTTTCAGTCATTTTTTTTTAGCAGGGCGAGTGTGTATCTTTAAACATACTTAGGACCATACTGTATATTCAGGTTTGCTTTTTTCCACTGAATCATTTTTTTATGACAATTAAAATTCCTTAAAAATTGTTTTTTCATATCTAAATAATAATTCTTCACATTGTAGTGTAGTTCTCTGATGTACATAACCAGTCAGTTCGTTGTTGATCATTTTGGCTTTTCACCTGTTTCAACTGTTTTCAATGATGTTGCAGTGACCATTTTTACATTTAAACCCTTATTTTCAGCCTCTGGTTTGTTTTAGGATAGATACTAATTGTTCCTTTACCGGCTCAAAGTATTAAAGCATTTTGAGGGTCTCATTCAATATGGACAGATTGCTTTCTACAAAACCTTTACCAAATTACACTCGATGGGCAGTGTCTGAGTGAGAGTTCCTTCTGAATGTGCCTTGTCCAGCGTTCCTTATTGCTTTTGTACAACTTTCACTAATTTGATAGGTGAAAAATGACATATCATTTTAATTTGAATTTGTGTTTGATGACTGGTGAGTCTGGATATTGTTTGAAGCATTAATTGGTAGATTACTCTTCTTAGATTACTGTTCTATGAATTGTGCTTTCATATTTTTTCTTGCCTATTTTCCTTGTCAGGTCTCGGTGGGTAGGCTGAGACCTATATGTAGGACTCATGTGAGTCCTATACATAGGACCAGCAGTAGGAAACATAGGTTGATCCCATATCTTGGCCATTGTGAATAATGCTGCAATAAATATGGAAGCATAGCTATTTCTTTGATCTACTGATTTCCTTATTTTGGATATATACCCAGTAGTGATATTGCTGTGCTGGATGGTAGTTCTACTTGTAGTTTTTGTTTTTGTTTGTTTGTTTGTTTGTTTTTGTTTTTGTTTTTGTTTTTTAGAGAGCCCCATACTCCCATACTGTTTTCCATAATGGCTACACTAATTTACATTTCCACCAACAGGAGAAACATGGGTTTTTTGGTGCACAGGAACATGTGGGTGGGGCTTTAAACTTGTATCAGTGCCTGGACACCATCCCAGAATGCATGTACTTCTTTCTGTTTTTCTTTCTTTTTCTTTTTTTTTTTTTTTTTGAGATAGAGTTTTGTTCTTGTTGCCCAGACTGAAGTGCAATGGTGTGATCTTGGCTCACCACAACCTCTGCCTCCCGGGTTCAAGTGATTCTCCTGCCTCAGCGTAGCTGGGTTTACAGGCATGTGCCACCACGTTTGGCTAATTTTGCATTTTTAGTAGAGACAGGGTTTCTCCACGTCGGTCAGGCTGGTCTCGAACCTCCAACCTTAGGTGATCTGCCCGCCTCGGCCTCCCAAAGTGCTGGGATTACAGGTATAATCCCAGGTGGGATTGGAATGGAATCTCAGGTTTTGTGCCTATACATCTGAAAATTTTTGAAGCTCCAAGGAGGATCTGATGCATTTAGCTTGTGGAAGACTACACCTGTTTTCTATGTAGAAGGTCTCTAGGTTGCACTTGAGGAAGTAAGTGTGGTAAAATGGAGTTATGCAAGGATGCTTGGTTAAAATGCACAGACCTAGGCCCTATGTCCAGATACTTCATTTATTTCTTTTTCTTTTTCTTTTTTTATTCTTTCTTTTTTCTTTTTTTTTTTAGACAGAGTCTCGCTCTGTCAGCCAGGCTGGAGTGCAGTGACACGATCTCGGCTCACTGCAACCTCCGTCTCCCAGGCTCAAGCAATTCTCCTGCCTCAGCCTCCTGAGCAGCTGGGATTACAGGCGTGTGCTACCACACCCGGCTAATTTTTGTATTTTTAGTAGAGATGGGGTTTCACCATGTTGACCAGGCTGGTCTCAAACTCCTGACCTCAGGTAATCCAGCCGCCTCGGCCTCCCAAAGTGCTGGGATTACAGGCGTGAGCCACCGTGCCTGGCCGAGATTTCATTTCGTCAGAAACAGAGTTGAACTGGGACCCCATTTGGAGAAAGCTTGGGGCAGTGAGTGGCAAAGTGCAATCTGGCAGAATCTCTCAGGAGCTGGTTCCCTGGGCCACTTAACCTTTCTATGTCTCTCTCTCTCTCTCTCTCTCTCTCTCTCTCTATTTGTAAAACAGGAACAATGATACTTACCTTATAGGAAAGTGACATGCAGGCAAGTACTTAAAGTAAAGCAGTATATGAAACCTTCTAAGATATGAGGAAGCAGGAAATGACACTTGTGGCTAACACATTCACTAGAGTTTTGCCTGTGTGTGTGTGTGTGTGTGTGTGTGTGCATGTTGCGTGTTTCTTTTTGGAATATGTCTTCAACTGTCAGAATCTCCTTACAATTCCAGATTAAACATCTTTGGTCTCTGATAGTCACAGCCAGGTTCCTACCTTGGAATAACTAAACAATGTTCCATGTGTAACAAACTGCAGTTTGAAGTTTCCGTTATATTGAGCAGTCCTGTGCATCCAGGTCTTCTGTTCAAGCGTGAAGTTTGATTAAGATGCTCAAGCTCATGAAATCTGTAGTTGTCACAAGGCTTGGAGGGGCAGTGAATACCTAGCTTTACTTTATGGGACAAGTGCAGTGATGCATTTATAGTCTAGAATGACAACTGTACAGATACAGAATGGGCAGCACTTTACCCACTTGATAAATTTGCATTACATTTATAAACATGCAGGCATTGGGGCTGTAAAACATGAGGTTGTCCATTGACAGATGAATGGATAAATGAATTGTGGCATATCCACACAATGGAATCATATTCAGCTCTGCAAAGGAAGGAGATTCCGACACATGCTTCAACATGGATGAACTTTGAAGACGTTATGCTGAGCAAAACACGCCAGTCACACAGGGTAACATACTCTATGATTACACTTATATGAGGGTCTAGAGCAGTCAAATTCATGGAGACAAAAAGTAGAACAGTGACTGCCAGAGACTCAGGGGAGGGACAGAAAGGGAGCTAGTGTTTAATGGGGGGACATCATTTCAGTTTGGAAGGATGAAGGTCTCTGATGATGGATGGTGGTGATGGTGGCACAACAATGTAAATGTACTTAGTGCCACTGAACTCTACAATTAGACATGGTTAAAACAGTAAATCTCATGTTATGCATATTTCACTACAATTAAAAAAAAAAAGTCAAGGGAGTCAGTCACAAAGGTTCACATATTATAGGAAGCCATTTCTATGAAATGCCCAGAGAGGCAAATCCACAGAGACAGAAAGTGGATTCGTGGTTTCCAGGGGCTGGGAGGAGGAGTGAATGGGGCGTGACTGCTAATGGGAAGAGGAGTCTTTCTGAGGATGATGAAATTCTTTTTGGAACTGGGTAGAGATGGTGGTTGTACAACATTACAAATGTCCTTAATGACACCGAGCTATACACTTTAGAGTGGTTAAAATAGTAAATTTAATGTTATGTCTATTTTACCACAGTGAACGCAACCCCCACCCCTGCAGTGTGGTGCCGATGTGCATCTGCAGGCAGGTGGTGTTTTCGTTCCCCGTTGCTGCCGTAACAAATTATCACAAGCCCGCCTGCTTCAAGCAACACAGATCTATCGTCTTGCAGTTCTGGAGGTCAGAAGTCCAAAATGGGAAGTTCTAGGGTAAGAATCCTTTTCCTTGCCTTTCCTGTCATCTTGAGGCTGCCTGAATTCCTTGGCTCATGGCTCCTTCCGTCTTCAAAGCCAGCAATTTCCGGTTGAGTCCTTGTCTGGCGGCATCATTCTGACACTGACTCTTCTTCCTACCTCTCCCTCACTTAAGGACCCTTTTCCTTCAAGTGTAAGGACCTGGCCAATCCAGGATAATCTCCTCACCCATCTCACATCTGCCAGATCGCTATTGTCAAGCAAGGTAACATATGTGTAGCTTCCAGGGGTTAGGCCACGAACATCTTTGGCGGCTGTTACTGTGCCAGCACAGGCGGTAATGAGCTGAGTCTTGTACACCCTGCTCAAGGGCTGGGTCCTGCAGATGAGGTGAGGAGATACTTCTGGCATCCTTATGGCTCCCTGTTTGATTCTGGGGGCCCCTAGGCAAAGGCCAGGCTCTGCTAATCTGGGTCAGGAGCTCTTGTCTCTGCTCTCCCTGACTTTTGTGCTCACTGGCCCTGCAGGGGCAAGGAAAAGGATTCTTCCCCTAGAACTTCCCATTTTGGACTTCTGACCTCCAGAACTGTAAGGCAGGGCAGGGATATCAGAGACTTCAGAACCAGGAGGTGCCCACGAGGACACTAATCATGCAAAGACTTCCAGGCAGTCAGCTCTTCGTCCCCATCACATTCTTTCTAGCCGAGGGAAATCCTCCAGATGCAACAAGTGTGGCAAAGCCTCCCGCCGCCACTCAGGCTGGACTCCAAGGCAGAGGGCAACTCCCGAGAAGCACAGCCATGCACAGGCTGAGGCAGGACCAGTGTCATGGCTGAATGGTGCCCTCCATTCCCCTCCCCTAAAAAACAAACAAACCACACGTGGCCTCATCCTCACCTTCCAATCTTGCAAATGTGACCTTATTTGGGAAAAGGGTCTTTGCAGAGATCATGAAGTTGAGCATTTTGAGAGGAGATGATCCTACATTACCCGCATGGGCCTTAAATCCAATCACAAATGTCCTTATAGGAAACAAACAAAGGAGAAACGCAGACATGGAGACCCAGGGGAGAAAGCCACATGAAGAAGGAGGTGGAGACTAGGGCCAGGAGGCCACAGGCCAAGGGACACCTGGGGCCACTGGAAGCTGGGAGAGACGAGGAAGGATCACCCCCTGGAGCCTCCCCAGGGAGCATGGCCCTGCAGACAGCTTGGTTTCAGGCTTCTGGCCTCCCGAACTGGGAGAGAATAACTTTCTGTGGAGTGATTACAGTCAACTGGTTTGTGGTGCTTTCTTATGGCAGCCATGGGAAGCACACAGAGGCAAATGTATTTAGAGGGGTATCCCCTGCTGCAAGCCTCCTGGGGGCAGGGGCCATGCCGCTCTCCTTCTTGAAATCTGCTGGCCACATCGTGCTCACTCAGGAAACGGGCGCTGGGTCTACTGCTGCTTGAGGCAGAGCTTACGGATTTGTAACGGCTTCTGTGTGGTGGCAAGCCAAGTGACATCTGTCGATAGGCCCTTGCAGTTCCTCAGATGCCATCCTTCCTCCCCGCACTCCCACCCTCGCCCAATCTAACCGCAGGCCTGGTTAGTACTAAGTCTCTCTCACACTTGCATGATGGTTGCCCTTTCTTCCTCCCCGGGAGGAAGGAGACGGCCTAGCTCCTCCTTTCCGAGCTCATCATATATCAATGATGCTGCCTGCCACAAAACATCCCCCCAACCCAGCCAAACTCCTCCTGTCTACCTGCACCTCTTACCTCTGCTCACCAGGGAGCCCCTCCAAGGGACCGCCTTTGCTTCCATCTCCCGCTCTGGGCTGGCAGACACTGGCACTCCTAAGGCTCTTTTGGCATCCCCAGAGGACCCAACAGACACCTCCTCCCCCAAAGAAGTGCACACTTAGATATGTCTAAATCACACACGTCACTGCTGTAATATGGTACTTACTATCCTATGAAACATCCACAAAGTAGACACTCAGAAAGTGATATTGGAATAAGGGATGTTCTATGGCCCTTCTTCTCCTGCCCCCCACCCATGCATCGCCCACCATTCCTTTCTGTGGACCACTGACCTTGAAGTTTGAACACAGAATGAGCAAGTGGCCTTTGGAGTTGAGGGTGGGATGTGGCCTGTTGAGAAGAGCAGGGCCAAGGGAGGACGGAAGCCCGAGAGACACTGGCAGGGGGTGGAGAAAGGGCTCCTCTCTGCCTGGCACCTCATTCATTCACTTATCTGTTCATTCATTCTCCGGGCCCAGCACCGCCTGTGGGCCTATGACGCCAACTCCAGAGCATGTATCCTGTCCTCTGAGCTGTTGTTAATGACCTAGATTTATCCTCCCCTGGGGAGCTCTCTTCCTCTGGTGTAAGCATTATTTTTTAGTATTTTTTCAGTGCCTGGCACTGTGCTAGGCACCAGGGATCCGTATATGGCTAAAGCATCGTCCCTGCCCCTGGGGGAGGCTCTCGAGGGAAACAGGCACTGCACAGGCCATTGCCCTGGAGCACAGAGGTGCGGTACTCAGCGCCTTGTGGGATTTAAGAAAAGGGTCCCTGTAGGATGCAGAACTCATTGTCTCCCTTGCACCCCAATAAAAGAAGGAAGGAAAGGAAGCTGTGCTCTTCCTTCTACATTCCATGGCTTACCATGGCCATGCATACAGTGACCCAGCTGGACAAGCCAAAACCCTGGCCTGCTCCTGGACCGCACCCTCTCCCCATCACATAGCTCCACTCAGAAATGCTTCTTGGCCCGCCCCAACTTCCACACCCTGGTCCTGGCCACAAGCTGGTCTCTTTGGGGCCATTTCAGTCCCTTTCCAGTCCCTCCACCACCCTGTAGCCAGAATGAGCTTCATAAATTACATGGACCTACGACCAGGTCACTTCCTTGCTGAAAACACTTCCGTGTCAGCCCTCCATTGCATTTAGGATCAAGTCCCTGTGTTATACAGGTGTAGTTAGCCACGAGTGGGCCAGGCGAGGGTTCTTCCCCCTACCCACTGGAAATGTCGGGTGTGATGGTGCAGCAGTTATCGCATCGCCTCTCTAAAAGTGGTGCCGGCGTCAGGGAGAGGCCAGTTCCCGATGGTCCGCACCTGTTAACATTGAAGTGTTGATTAAAGGCAGGCCCCAAGGGAGAAGCAACATTCTGGGCACGCACATTAAGAGACAAAAATGCCAAAGTATTTTATGATCTTCCAGATACACTCCACTGGAAAAAGGGAAAAAGCCTGAGGTAAGCATGCGCACAAATCCCTAAACACACTGGGTGGGCGCAGTTCTCAAGGGTAAGGAGGACACTGTGCATGCAGAAAGCCCACCCTAAGGGAAGAATCATGGGAAAGACCTGAGCCTATAAAGTCCCAGGGTCACGGGGAAATGTCCTTTTCTCTCTGTCTCTTTGACTTTCAGGTGCCCACTTGGATCTCTTCCAAGGGTTCTTTCCTCTCTTTCCTGTTCTAAAACCTTTTTAAGAAACTTACACTCCTGCTCTGGAACTCACCTTGGTCCCCTTTTCTGCCTTATACCCCTCAGTTGAATGCTGTCTTCTGGGGAGGCAAGAATTGCTGTTGCTGCAGACGCGTACAGATTCGCCACCAGTAACTCGGGGCAACTTGGATCTCTGCCACCGCTAACACCTGTTCCTTCAGAGATTTAGAAAGTCTCTTCTGTAACAGAAAGGTACAAAGCCAAGCCAAACCTTGTGAGTGGCAAAGCGAACCACCATCAGTGATGTCGTTTGGATCTGTGTCCCCTCCCAAATCTCATATTGAATTATCATCTGCAATATTGGAGGTGGGACCTGGTGGGAGGTGATTGGATCCTGGGGGTGGATTTTCCATGAATGGTTTAACACCATCCCACCTGGTGCTGTCCTCGTGATAGCGAGGAGCTCTTGTGAGATCGGGCTGTTTTAAAGTGTGTGGCACCTCACACTCTCTCTCTTGCTCCCGCTCTGGCCAGGTGATGTGCCTGCTCCCCCTTTGCCTTCTGCCATGATTGCAAGTTTCCTGAGGCCTCCCCAGAAGCAGAATAGATGCCAACACCATGCTTCCTGTACAGCCTGTGGAATGGTGAGCCAATCAAACCTCTTTTCTCTATAAATTACCCAGTCTCAGGTATTTCTTTATAGCAATGTGAGGACAGACTAATACAATCAGCAAAGTCAAAGGACAAATGCCACACTGGGGATATCTCCAACTCCTATCTCAATATGCAATGAACTCTTACAGAGAAAAGGATGAACCACCCAGTGGGAACAAGGTAAAGGATGTGAACAGACCGTTAACAAGAAAGGAAATAAAAGAGGCTCTTGAACCCATGAACAGATGCACATCCCCAGACATGCACATCAAAAGACGCTGAGATAATCACTTTTTGTTTGTTGGTTTGTTTGTTTTTACTGATTCAATGGGCTAAATTCTAAGTGTCAGATTACACAGTGTTGGTGAGCCCGACGGGACATAGATGCCCCCACTGGTTGTTGGCAGGAGTAGACATTGGCACAACTCCCACGGAAGGCAGTTTGGCAAGACCCATTAAAGATTCAGATGCACAGAACCTCTGATCCCTCCACTGTGTGGGAGGAATATCGAGCCGACAGATAAGCCCTCTCATAGATGAAAGAAATATGTTTAAGATCTTCTTCAGTGTAGCATAGCTAGTGATAGCATAAGACTGGGAAAGTTCCAAGTGTCCAGCCCGGGGAGACTAGTTAAATGACCAAAGGGAGAGTGATATTATCTCAGGACAGGCAACAGTGATGGGAAATGCAGATGCCACTGTCCAGGAGTCAAGTTGCCATGATCCTTCATCTCTGCGTTGTGCCTGTGGGGCAGCTTTCGGGCCACAGCGGCCAAGTTGAGGTCGCAAAGCTGAAAATATTGACCCTCTGGCCCTTCCTGGAAAATGTTCGCCATCCCCCGCCTTCCACTGGCTCTGCTCCGTTCTGTCTGGAAGTGCTTGTCCCTGCCTGGTATTCCCTGCCCACCCCTGTCCTCGGCCTGGGTAACTCCTACTCGTAGTGCCTTTCTCGCTTAAATGGTTCCCACGGGACGCCGTCCCTGCCCACTCAGTAGGGGCAGGCGCCCTTGCTGTTGCCTCCCGTAGTCCCGTGGCTTCCCCCGTCTGGGATCTTAGCACGCATCCCACTGACTTCCAGTTGCTGCTTTTGGGACACCCTCTGGGGGGCTGTCGTCGTTTGTGGCACACATTGACTGGGGGTGTTTTGTAATCCTGGCTCCCAGCCCTCTTATTGGCATAGCGTGGGTGCTCCCAAAGTGCTTCTTGAATGAATGAATGTGTCTCTGTGCTCACATTACATAGGCTTTCAGCTAGATAAACACCAGAACCCCACGTTGTGGCCGACTGGAGTAACTCAGTTTACGTTCCTGCTTCATCATAGACTGGAAAAGAAATAGCAAATGCTCCTGCTTGTGTACACTCCAATTATCCTTCCCATCTAGCATGAGCCAATCCCTAGGACAAATATGGTTTTGGACTCCACGTGCGTGTGTATATTTTCACTCAGCACCCAGCGCAGTGTTGGGGGAAGGGGGATTTATTAAAGCTGCAGCCAGTGGGAGAGCAGAGAGGAGTCCCCACAGGCCCACGCAGCAGCGGTGATCCCTGCTGGGGAGACTAGACTGGGTGTGCGAGTTGGGGCTGCCAACAGAGCCAGTGTGCTTGCAGGTTCCAAATCCACACGCTGGGGCCGTGAGCCGGGCTAGGTCAGGTCAGATCGCTCAGCTGAGCATTCTGGGTACGCTAGAAGAAAATACTTGCTTTTCCGTGATTGCCGAGGAATGGATGTGCTCAAGTAACTTCTAGCAGGTCAGTGAGGTGACTATTTCCGGAGGCCCTCTCGCCTCTCTCGGTTCCTCCCTGTGGTTGCAGGAGGCTGGCTGCGGGCCACTGGTGGAGCCGGCCCTGGATACCGAGAGTCTCGCCTCCGGGATGGGCTGTGGGCCACAGACGTTGGCGTCTGGTGACTCTCTCTGGTGGCCAGCGTCTTCAGGTTCTCAAATCCCGGTGGTGGAAGTCCCTCGTTCTGACTGTGCCATGGAGTGTCAGTGTGCCAAAACTAAAATGCTTGGCCAGCTTTTCTTTTCCTTTCTACAATTTTAATTGTGGTAAAATACACATCACACAAAATATTCCACTTTAAAATACCACTTTAACCGTTTTGAAGTGGATAGCTAGGAGGCATTCAGCACATTCACGGTGTTGTGCAGCCATCACCACCGTCTGTCACCGGAGACCTTTGTCCTCCCAAACTAAAGCCCTGTCCCCGTTCAGCACCAACTGCCCGCACTCCTCAGCCCAAGGCAACCACCATTCTACTTCCTGTCTCTATGAATTTGACTACTCTAAGGGCCTCATGGAAGTGGAATCTTACAGTATTTGTCTTTTTGTATCTGGCCGACTTCACTTGGCATAATGTCCTCAAGGGTCATCCATCTTGTAGCTCGGCTCAGAATTTCCTCCCTTTCGAAGGCTGAATCGTATTCTGTGGCGCGTGTGGACCGCGTCTGCATATCCATCCATGGATGGGTGCTTGGGCTGCTTTCACCTTTTGGCTGCTGTGGATAGTGCTGCTATTGGCCAGGTGCGGTGGCTCACGCCTCTCATCCCAGCACCTTGGGAGGCTGAGGTGGGAGGATCCCTTGAGCCCAGGAGTTCGAGACCAGCCTGGGCAACATACTGAGACGTCCTCTCTACAAAAAATAAAAAGGGTAGCTGGGTGTGGTGACGCATGCTTGTAGTCCCAGCTACTTGAGAGGCTGAGGCAGGAGGATCGCCTGAGCCCAGGAGGTGGAGGCTGCAATGAGCCAGGACCACACCACTGCACTTGGGCCTGGGCAACAGAGTGAGAGCTTGTCTCAAATAATAATAATAAAAATAATTAATGCTGTCAGTATGGATGTTCAAATACCCCATTGACTCTGCTTTCAATTTTGGGGGGTATTACCCAGAAGTGGGGTTGCTGGGTAATTTTATGTTTCATTTTTTGAAGAGCCATCACAATATTTGCTTGCTTCAAAAAAAAACAAAAACAAAAAACAAACCAAATCTCTCCCCAACTTTGAAATAGAAAATAAAATTATTTTACTAGACAAAGTCATTGATTGTTTTGCTCCGATTCTTCCCCAGGTCCTAGTACAATGACAAAGTATCATCATGGAAATAACATAGAGCTTACCTTCGGAAGTCAGGCGCCAGCTGGGACCACAGATGGGGCCAGGGTGTCTGTGACTGCCCGGCCAGAGAAGGCACCCTTCTGGGGGTCTTGTGCATACATGTCTGTTTCCACGGAAGGGCCCTTGCCCCCTTCCGGTTCTCAAAGGGGTTCATGATCCCCAAGGCTGAGGACGTGCTGGGCTAAGGGACGCCTCCGTCAGGCCCAGGCTTGGGGTCCCTCTCATCTGCCCCAAGGCCTGGCCTTGTGTCAGAGCCACAGCTGCTCAACTCTCAGGGCCCGACATCCTGATAAGCTTCTCACATCTCAGCCCCTCAGTGACCCTGGGTGTGCAGTCACCACTGTTTGAACATGACAGACTTCATTCATTTATTTGCCAGCCATTCCTTGAGCCCCTGCACAATATGTGTATATGTGTGTGTGGGGGTGGGGGGGAGGGTGGGATTTGGTGAGGATTCCCTTTTTCCCTCAACATGACCCATGTTCCAGGAAAAGGAAATGCATTGTTTGGGAATTAGACTGGATTTCTAATATGGGAGGCAATAATTATAGCCCTGCACGGCTGATGTAGTGACTGCAATCAACAACTGTTTGGAGGCTGTTATGGGTGTAATTGTGCAACCCCCCTACACACACACACACCCTCCCCTGCAAAAAATATGCTGGAGTCCTAATCCCCAGGATCTCAGAATGTGGCCTTATTTGGCAATAGGGTCACTGCCAGTGTAACTAATTAAGACGAAGCCGTTAGGATGGGCCCCGATCCAATATGACTGGTGTCCTGAGAAAAAGTGGACATTTGGACACAGACACAGAAAGAGGGACGATGATGCGAAGAGACACAGGGAGAAGATGGCCACCTACCAGCCAAGGAGAGAGGCCTGGGGCACATGCTGCCCTCACATTCCCCCGGAAGGAATCCACCCTGCCATCATCTGGACCTCAGGCTTCCGGCGTCCACAACGACGAGACCATCTGTTTCTGTGGGGTCCCCCAGTTTTTGGTACTTTGTTATGGCAGCCCCAGGAAGCCTGTATAGGAGCTTACGGAGCAAGATGTGTCTGTACTGCGAGGTGCTGAGAAGCCCAGCTAAGAATTCTTTCCCCACCCAGGGAGTAGCGAACAATTCACTGGGGATGTAAGATGGACATAAAGGAAATTAAATCACATTAGCAAAGGTAAGTTGTGATATGAGAGGTAAGTCCACAAGGCAGTATATAATAATCATCATCATAATGACAATACAACACATCTAGGGAAAATAGAGGAATGTTTCCCATTGATACCCAGCGCTTTATTCTAATGTAATCTCCACTTACCTTGATTAGAATACTCTCAGCACTTGATCCAGGCTGGTAATGTGGAAGACCCTGTGCCGGGTGCCAGGGAGAGGCCGGGACCATGGATTTGGTTCTGCCCTCAGAATCCCCTGATACATCTTGAGATAAGTAGAAGATCAATAATCACTTCTCTGAACAGACCCTGTATTAGTTTTCTGTCACTGCTGTCACAAATTGCCACAGATAGAGTGTCTTAAGATGACACCAACATAAAATCTTACAGTTCTTGAGGCCAGAGTCCCGCATGGGTCTCACTGGGCCACCATCAAGTTCTGGGCAGGGCTGCGTTCCTTCTGGAGGCCCTGGAGGAGACTCTGTTCCTTGCCTTTCCCAGTTTCTAGATTCCTGCTGTAGTCCTTGGCCCATGGCCTCGTCATTCCAACCTGTGCTTTTGTGGTCACATATCTGCCTCTGAGCTTTCTGCCTCCCTCTTCACCATTTGAGGACCCTCGTGATGATTCTGGGCCCACCTGGATGCTCCAGGAGAAGCACCATCTCGAGATCTTTAATTTAATCACACCTGCAAAGCCTCTTTTGCTACATCAGGTAACAGGCATCGGACATAGACACTTTTGAGGGTGGGTGGGGAACATTATTCTACCGACCACCCCTACGACACTTTCGGGACCCTGAATGATCTTTGTGTTTCTTGAAGGAAACGATGGGAAACCCACCATACCCTCACGGATCACACGATTTCAGTCCACCTTTGGGCGGCAGCATCAAGGATGGCTTTTGGGCAAAGGTGGTGGTTTTCCAGTTGAAATGAAGTGAAACCCAGCATTCGACCTTTACATCAGTCATGTCAGGAAGTGGAGGATTGCCCTGGTCACGTACCAAACTCGACCCCATAGGCTAACGTTAAGGCTGAAGACAAGAAAAGGGCGTGGAGCAGTGCTGAGGCTATCAGTTAGGCTGCTGCCTCGCTGGAAGGAAAGATGATTGTGGACCGATGCTTTGTGGAAAAAAAAAAAAAAAAATAGTTTCAAGCTTGGGATCACTTTGCACCTACAAACAAGTGCAAACTTTTCATGTAACTTATTCTGACAGGTCCCGGAGGTGGGGTAGGTCCTGTCCATGCTCCTCATTGCAGGCTCCAGATGGTTCTCCCTTCCTCCTCCCCGAAATGAAAACACAAAGCCCAGTTTTGAAAGTCTTCCTACGGCATCGGCCACTCCCAGTGATGTTAATGTTGAGTAACGAAGCCTGGGTTACTCGCCATGGTTTCTTGATGATCTTAGCTTCTGCTTGCTATCTCTGTGCTACTCCTATTCTAATTCCTGGTGATTTCAACACACACACGTACACACACACACACAGACACACATGCACACACACAACGCACACACACACACATGCACACACACACATGCACACAGACTCAGAGACAGACAGACACACACACATGCACACAGACACACACATGCACACAGACATGCACACACACAGACACACACACAGTGTGTGGAATTTCAGGGACAATCTGGATGCCATGGAGGCTGACTGCTGCTGATTTGATCATTATTTCTAGACCTCTTCAGGGTTCAGTGCTGGGAATTATACAGAGACACACACCCATGCACGCGTGCACATTAAAGATAAAATGTCTCCTAATCTATAGAGATGATAATTCCAACAATGTTCAAGACTACAGGGTGAGTTTATCTATTTTATATATGCTTATATATGCATCAGAATACAACATACTCATTTGCGATACCCCACACTATACACAAAGCATTCTCAGAACAACAAAATGTAAGACCTGAAACTCTAAAACTCTTAGGAGAAAACATAGGGTAAATGCTTCAGGACTTTGCTCTGGGTAAAGATTTTATGAATGAAAACACAAAAGCACAGGCCACCAACGCAAAAATAAACAACTGGGAGCGTATCAAACTAAAAAGCTTCTGCACAGCAAAGGAAATAATCAACAGAATGAAGAGACAACCCACAAAATGGGAGAAAATATTTGTAAACTACTCATCTGACAGGGGATTCATATCCAGACTATATGAATAACGCAAATATTTCAACAGCGAAAAACACCAACAAAACAACAAAACAATCTGATTTAACAACAGGCGAATGATCTGAACATACATTTCTCAAAAGAAGACACACAGATGGCCCACAAATATATGGAAAAATGCCCAGCGTCACTAATCATCAGGGAAATGTGAATCAAAACCACATGGTGATATCTCATCCCGGCTAAAATGGCTTGTATCAAAAAGACAGGCAATAACAGACGCTGGCGAGGATGTTGAGAAAGGGGAACCGTGGTACACTGTTGGTGGAATGTAAATTAGTATGGCTGCTATGGAGAACAGTACGGAGGTTCCTCAAAAAACCAAAAACTAAAAATAGAATGACCAGCAATCCCGCCACTGAGTATATATCCAAAGGAATGGAAATCAATATATTGAAGAGATATCTGCACTCCCATGTTGGTTGAAGCACTGTTCACAATAGCCAAGATCAGATGGGGCTGAAGAAAATGTGGTACTTACACACAATGGAGTACTATCCCACCATGAAAAGAAAGAGATCCTATCATCTGTGGCAACTTGTCAACAGACCTGGAGGACACTATGTTATGTGAAATAAGCCGGGAGCAGAAATAATACATCCCACATGTGCTCACTCATTTGTGGAAGCTAAAAAAGTTGATGTCCTAGAAGTAAAGAGTAGAACAGAGAGTACTGGGGACTGGGAAGGGTAGAGGGAAGTGGGAGATAGGGAGGCATTCGTTAAAGAATACAAAATTATAGCCAGATAGGATGAAAAAGTTCTAGTGCTCTACAGGACTGTAGGATGACTGTAGTCAACAGTGATGGAGAGTTTCAAAATAGTTAGAAGGAGGACATGGAATGTTCCCAACACAAAGAAATGATACATGCTTGAGATGACTGGTATGCTAATGACCCTGATCTAATCACTACTATAAGTTATATGTATTGAAACATCACTCTGTGCCCCATAATAATGTTCAATTATGATGCGTCAATTTAAAAAAGTAACAAAACCAGCCTTTCACGAATGTGATTACAGAGGAGAGATTGAAAAAAAAAATGAAAAAGGTGCATCTGCTCTTTCCCTATCCCCTTTCATTGTCCAGCTGCACTGTATGGAGCCTGGCTGAGGTATGGATCGCCGCTAAAGTTTCCCCTCGCCCCCTTGTGGCCTTCGGTCCTCTTTAATCCTGCATGGAAACACGTATTTCATACTCACCGCCAGCTTTCACTGATGCCCCTCCAGTCGTTTTGCTCTGGTAGATTCCTAAGAATGGAGTCATTGCAGCACTGTTCTTCAAGTTTTTGCATGCCGGTGAGAACTTGCGGAACTTACACTTTGAAGGTCAGCTTGGTTGGGTACAAAATCCTTTGCTCAGATTTTTTTCTTTATTATCTTACATTTTCTTCTAGCAGAAGGCTTTCTGATGACCACTTTGAGGATAATCTAACTTTCTTTCTATTATACACATATTCTCTGTGGCTGACTGTCCAGAGACTTTTTTTTCTTTAAATTTCAATCATTGTGTGAGAACACGTTTTGGTTTTGCTTGTTCTGGGCTGGTTTCCCCACGTACATGGTGTGCTCCTTCAATTTGGGGTTTCATCCTTTTTTTCCCCAGGAAGGTGTTTTTATTTATTCATTTATTTATTTTGAATTACACACTTTAGCCCTTCCTCTTTTCCGTTGCTTTGGTTTTTATCTTTGGGGACTCCTATCACATGCATGCTAGATTTACGTTGCCTGCCTTGTGTATTTGTCCTTCTCTCTCAAATCTTCTTCATCTCTTTATTCATTCATCTTTTTATTTAAACGTATGACCTTCTTTTCCTTTTCTATTTATCTTAGGGCATTATATGCCATAGGTATTCATTCTTGGGGGCCTTTTATGAAAGGGTCTTAATGTGTGAACATTTAGAGAATCTTTTATTTATAATTCTTTCCCAGGCCTTTTCAAATTTACCATGCTTTCCCGAGCCTATCGCCTCATTTCTGAGTTGCTTTTTAACATTCTGATTTACGTTTCTCTTTCATGTGCTGAATCATTTTCTTAAGGTCCTTAGCTTGCTTTAAAATAAAGGATTACAGTTTCACCTGTTCTGTGCACGTCTTTCTGGGATGCTTTTTTCACCTGGAGGGATGTTATTCCGCTCCTTATTCTCTTCTTTCTTTTAGTAACTTTGTACGGGATTTGTCTTTGATCCTCTTGTCAACTGGTTTTCCCATGAGATTCGTCCTTCTGCACTTGTGGAAGGGTGGGAGAGGCTAGGTTTTCTGATTTCACGTATGAAGGGCACTCTCTTCTGGTGACTGTGAGAACTGTGAGCATCTGTCTGCTTACTTTCTATTATACGCTCTCCGTTTGTTCTCCCTCTCCACTGTGATTTGGACTTTCTCTTTTCTTTGCCCCTATTGTGCCTGTCTTGCTTTACTTGTCTTCTATTCCCAGAAGTTTCTGCTCAGTGGGGCCTTTGTTCTGGAGGGAAGATTTGAGAGTTAATTGGGTCCAGTCTGTTTCAGCCCCTTTAGACCTTCAGGGTGATGGTGAGCCCTCCCTTGCATCTCCTCTGGGAGACTGTGGGCTCCCGGATAGTGTGGGCATTGGCCCCTACCTCTCTGTGTGCCCGGTGGCTGGCACTGGGACTGACCCCACCCTGAGATGTCTGTGAAGACACTGGCCCACCAGCCCCACTCACCACGTGCCTGTCTCCTGGGGCAAGGGCCCGTTCAAGCCTGGGGCCCCTCCTTGGTAACAAAGGAGAGAAGCAGGCCTCCCCCACCTCCCCGAGGTCTCCTTGACCCCCCGCCCCCCGACCCCTGAGCAGGTTTATCCAAGAGCCCTGGGAGGCCTTTTGTCACTAGGCCTACTGGAGGCCCAAGTCACCATGGGGCCCACCTGCAGGCAGGGGAGTGTGGCACTTGCTTCTCCTTCCCGCCCTCTCTCTCCCTCTCTGCCCCCAGGCCCTTCTGACCTCTGCAGCTTCACGTTCCAGCCCCCACTGCCTCCCAGCATTCCCCTCCCCTTCAGAAGCCACTTCAGCCCCCACCGGCCTCCCAGCATTCCCCTCCCCTTCAGACGCCACTTGAGCCGCTCTAGCCTTTAGTGGGCCTCTGTGCTGCAGCTGGGCCAGGGGATTGGCCTGCCTGCCTCCATTGACAGACCGCCCCCCACCACCTCGGGAGGGAGGCAGAGGGTGGGGTGGAAGAGAGAAGCACTCACCCCTCTCGCACAGCCACATGGCCAGGCTGCTTCCCTGTCCCTGTGCCTGAGGCCTTTCCCCCAGCATTGTAGCTCCTCCCTGGGGTGGCCGGATGCTCCCCTCTCATTGCAGCTGGGCTGCCTCTGCCTTGTGCCTGCAGCCCTAGGGCAGCTGACACCCGCTGAGGAGCGCCCTCCCGCCCTCCCGTGGTGGGATGGGCCCCCGGGCCTGTGGGGAGGCCCTCTGCCAGGGTCCTGCTGCTGGAGAAGGTGGGCACGGGGCCTCACAGTGTGAGACCCCCCCACCCTGGCCCTGGGGCCCCCACTCCGGCTGGTCTCCCTGTGAGTCAGACCCGGGGATGCAGAAACACGAAAGAACACGCCTGTTCCAGCCCACCGCCCCCAGGGCGGGAGCCTGCAGGCAGTGGAGGGAGCGCTTCAGGCCCAGCCTTCTTGTGTGCCCCGCCGTCTCAACCCCGGGGGCAGCTCCCGGTTTTGCAGGGCCTCACAGCAGTTCTGGACGTGGCTCTGGAGCACTGTGACTGCACCCCTGGAATTTCCCAGAACGTTTTCCCATGAGTCCTCAGGAAGGCTTCGAAGAGGGTGATGCACTTGAAAGACAGAAGAGGGATGCTCCATTGATTGACAGTCCCTCTGTCCCTCTTATTGGTCAGGGCTCAGCCCCCGCCCCCAATCTGTCTTAGCCTTGCTTCTTCCCCAAGGGCAGTTCTGGGCTTTGCCTGGGCAGGACTACAGTACTAGTCCTTCCTTCAGGGCGTGGTCCTCATTGCCGAGGGGTGACCTGCTTGGTGTCCTGCCAGATGTCTGCCTTTGATGTGGGGTCCAGGCACTGTGTGCACCCAGGCTGGCCTGGGCCTCCAGGCCCTCTGCCCGGCTCTTGCCTGGTGCATGTGCAGCCCTGCCTTGGGCCGGGGACTCATGGGCCCCCTGACCCTGCACAAGTCCCTCCTCAAGTGCCCCACCCCGGCCAGCAGAGTCCAGACACTGCAGCTGCTCTGGACTCTGCTCTGCTTCTCAGGCAGCGGGTCGCAGTGATCTCGGGACCCACGAGGCAGCTTCCCTTCTCTGACGGCTGCCGTTCTGGCTGCCAGTTCTCTAGTGGGGAAACTGTCTCTTCCTCTCTGGTCCTGGCTTCTGGTGCTAGTGCGGTGGGGGCGGAAGTCCAGTTCTCTTGTGAGTCACACCCAATTGGCCAAAGGCGTGTCCGTGTCTTCTCTTTCAAGAGAAGTGTTCCACATTCCTTTGGCTTTTCTGGGGACACAATTTGGATTTCCTTTTTCACTCCGGTTACTCTCGTGTAGGGACTGGCTTTTGTCCGTGTTCCCCTTTAAAGTGTTGTGGTGACCAGAGATGCAGCACTGTAGGTGTGGCCCGACTAGAGTCAAAGAGAGTGGAAAACAATACTGTCTTCCTCTTTGTTTATGGCTTGCACTTCTGGTCACACAGCCTCAGAAAATGTGATGTCCCAGAAGCCAGGTGGAGACAGCTTGAAAAAGCAGGCGTGCTCAATTACATCGAATGTTAATGAAGGGTTTGAGAGCAGAGGACGATGTTGGATTCAGCGAGAGAAAAGTCACTGGGGATTTTGGCCAGAGCCACGACAGTGCAAGGTACGTATAGAAGCTGTAATACAAGTGGTATGTGTAGAAGAAGCCGTAAGACAAGTGAGCTCAAGAGGAATCTGGAGGGGAGGAGGTGCAGACAGGGAGGGAGAGGGAAAAGCCCTCCCAAAGAGCAACTCTGTGCAAGGGGAGAGAGGAAAATGGCGGGAGTGGGATGTGGGAGCACGAGAGGCTCCTGCTCTTTGGAGGTGCGTGATATTAGTGCATACTGGGAAGATCAACTGAGGTGACAGAGGGAAGAAAGTGCTGGGCTAGAAGAGGGGACACCATGAGAATTGGTGGAGCGGGAGAGTGAACTGACCAGGAAAATGGAGTAGGATTACTGGGTGGCTCTAAGGAGCAACGTGAGAGGAGCAGTGACGCATTTAAAAGGAAACCAGTTGGTAGGGTTGCGCTGGGGTCTGGCGGCGTGAGTGTGACGTGAGGAGAGTGGTGTGAGGAGTGATCATAATGCCTTCCGGGATGGAGACAAGGAGAAGGTGGGAGATGTAGTAGCAGGGCTAAGTGATTGCTGGGGAATCGAGTGAGTGTGTAGGAGAGATAAAAGGGGTGGTCAGAGGGTGGGATCCTTGGCATCAGGTGTTGCTGGTAGGAAGCAGAGGATGTGACAGTGGCTGAGGTCGCATGGCTGAAAAGACTCTAGGAGTTGAGAAATGCAAAGGATGGAGGGAGCAGGGAGTTCGATGAGGATTCCAGAGGCCTGAGGAGCCAAGACAGAAAGGGTGGTGAAGACCAGGCATGGGAGATGACAGGGAGGTGTGCGGGTGACTGACTGCAGTGGGGCAAGAGTCCTGTGTCTTCAGGTCCCGGCAGGTGTCGGCAGGTGCTCCGAGGCAGGTGTGGGGCTTGGAAGCTGGGAGGCACCCATTCCACAGGGTATGGGCAGGGCATGAGTCATGCGGGGAGAGGAATTGCCCTCTGCCCAAGAGGCTGTATTATAGCAACATTACATCTTCCAATCCATGGACACAGTGCGGCTTTCCATTTGTTTAGGTCTTTTACTTCTTTCAATAGTGTTTTGTGGTTTTCAGTGTACACCTCCTTGGCTAAATTTATTCCTGAGTATTTTATTCTCTTTAAGGTTATGGTAAATAGAAGTGTTTTCTTAATTTCCTATTCAAATTGTTCATAATGTGTGGAAATGCAAATGGATCTTGCATGTTGATCTGGTATCCTATAACTTTGCTGACTTTGTCATTAGCTCTGATGGCTTTTTTTGGTGGATTCTTTAGGAGTTGCTATATATAAGAGCATGCCATCTATGAGTCTGGGTCACTCTATTTCTTCTTTTCCAAGTTGGATGTCGTTTGTTTCTTTTTCTTTTTCTTTTTTTTTTTCCTAATTGCTTTGGCTACAACTTCAAGTAAAATGTTGACTAGAAGTGGTGAAAGTGAACATCTTGTCTTGGTCATGATCTTAGGGAGAAAGCTTTTATTCTTTCACCATCAGGTGTGATGTTAGCTGTGGATTTTTCATGAATGACCGTTTTCATGTTTAGGAAATACTCTTCTTAGTTTTCTGAGTGTCCTTATCATGAAACGGTGTTTGATTTTCTCAGATGCTTTTTCCACATCATTTGAGATAATCACATGGTTTGTTTCCTTCATTTTATTAATGTGGTGTATTACATTGTCTAATTTTCATGTTGGACCACCCTCACACAAATCTCACTTGCAATAAATCTCACTTGGTCATGGTGCATAACCGTGTGACTATGCTGCCAAATTCTGTTTGCTACTAGTTTTTTTTTTTTTTTTTTTCCTCTTTAGAGATTGCGTTTAACTTTGTCACCCAGGCTGGACTGCAGTGGTACCATCATAGCTTACTGCAGTCTTAAACTCCTGGGCTCAAGAGATCCCCCTGCCTCAGCCTCTTGTATTTGCTAGCGTTTTTTTTATTTTTTTTTTTGAGGATTTTTGAACTTTGTTTTCATAAGGATTATTGTTTGTAGTTTTCTTATGGTGTCTCTGTCTTCCTTTGGTGTCATGGTAATGCTGGCCTCATAGAATGAGTTGGGAAGACTCCCCTCCTCTTCTAGTTTTTGGGAGAGTTTGAGAAGGAGTTACATTAATTCTTCTTTAAAGGTGTGGTACGGTTTACTGGTGAAGCCATTTGGTGCTGGGCTTTTATTTGTTCTGAGATTTTTGGTAACAAAACCAATCTCTTTAGTGGTTGTAGGTCTATAGAGAATTTCTATTTCTTTACGAACCAGTTTGCTAGTTATGTGCTTCTAATAATTTGCTTATTTCCTCTAGATTCATTCTTAATGTAAAATTGTTCATGATATACTCTTAGAGTCTTTTTGGTAATCCCTGTAAGGTAAGTAGTAATGTCCTTGCTTTCATTTCTGATTTAGAAATTTGGGTCTTCTCTTTGTTTTTACTATAGAAGCAGTATCACGTCTATGTTCCTATATTGTAAGGAGGGAGCAGCTTAGTAGGCTCCCATATGTACCTTTCTATGTAATGTTGCTTGAACCAACATGAAGATGATGCAACATGCAAAGTACATCATTGGCAACTAGGTCCTGAGGGAAACAAACTTGGGATGGATCCAAAGAACTATTGGATCCCCGGTTAGAAGAACTTTAGACAGAACTGCATTATTTACCTTGGTAAATAACTACAGGTTCTCTGGGAGAATGTGTGGCTGAGTGTTTCTGACCTCCACTTCCATCAGTGGGCTCTGGGCCCATGAACTGACAGATCTGGACCTTTGGTGGGAAAACCACCGTTTTCCACTGCAGCTGCTAACATCAGCCTTCTGCTTGCCAGTTCATGTTTGTCTTTTAATAAAAATCAAGTCATAGGCCAGACAGCTGTCCCTACATCCAGACCCTGAGATACTACAGTCTGTGACGTTGCCACAGGTCCCTGTTCGTCAAATGAGCCTGACCCCACCCTGATTGTGCCGCCCAGTACGGCAATGGTGCCCACCTGAGCCCTGATAATTTTGTGTCACCGTCTGGACCCCGCCATTTGAGAATCCTCTCATTGTCTGCCAGTCCCATGGCGGCGTCGCTTGCTTCCAACCATTGTTTTGAGAGGAGAGTCAAAGCAGAGCTTCTCAAAGATGCTGGGGCCACCCCACACTAGCAGATTCCTCAAAGGGAACAACGTTCACAGGTAGGGCCTCTGGTCTCAAATAATGAATCAGATCTAATACTGCTCTCCCCTCAACCCTCTCACCAATTGGTCAATAATCTGCCAAGGCAGTTCCCATAACTCCACATAATTTACCGCAGGCTGTCGTTGTCCAAACGTGAAGCAGCCAGCCCAGCAGGATCTGAGGCCAGCCCCAGGACGGGGAACCCCACCTTGTAGCTTCGTGCTCCCATGTAAATACACTCTCCCCTCTATTGAACTGTATTCTGTCCGCCGTCTTGCTGGTCCCACATGCTCAAAATCCATTCCCAGCTATGCTGTCCCAGGTCATGCCAGGGCATCCTAGCCAGCTTCTACAGATTATCTGAATATGAGGTATTTCCCACCCAAACAGAAACCGCATTTCTCTTCTGTGCTGTGATCTTTCCTATTCATACTTTGCACTTGTCATAATGATGAAAGTTAGTGGGAGGAATGTTAGGTAAGACAAGCAATTTTTTTTTTTTTTTTTTCTTAGAGACTGGGTATCGCTCTGTCTCCCAGGCTGGAGTGCAAGGGTGCCATCATACCTCACTGCAGCCTCGACCTCCGGAACTCAAGCAATCCTCCCACCTCAGGCTCCCGAGTAGATGGGACTATAGGCATGTACCACCACACTCAGCTAGCTTTTAAATATTTATTACTGTAGAGACAGAGTCTCACTATGTTGCCCAGACTGGTCTCCAACTCCTAGACTCAAGCGATACTCCTGCTTCAGCCTCTCAATGCGCTGGAATTACAGGCTCGAACAAGGCAACATCTTTTACGGCAGCTCCCTTGGACGAGGTCTTTACAGAGCCTCCGTGGCTAAGGGGATTGCTCCCCAATTAGAAAGGGTTAGGTGGTTGCTAATGCCAGGGTGAGGGTTCAGGAGATTCTAGGTGTTCAAAATTCTCATGGTCATCACACTTACAAATCTGAGGGTTCCCCTCTTTCCCCATCAGTTGCTTACTTGGATATAGAGACCTATGAATGTGGTGTGAGCCGTCTCTGTGTGTGCAGCTCTGCCAAGCAACGGTTAAGATCAGGGCCTGATGTGCAGCAGTCTGCCTTCTGACTGGAGAGGAGGAGGTCACCTTAACCTAGCGGGTCAGGGTGGGTGACAGGCTGGGCTCTGTCATCGGACACACAAGCACCTGTGATGGAGATCCAGCTCAGGGCAATCATGGAGGGGCCGCAGCATCTGCTCAGGCTGGAAAGGATCTCAGAGTCTACACATCCCTCAACCCACCCACAGGCCCCGGATGCCTTTTAGTGACCCTGATTCAAGGAGGAGGAGAATAGATGCATGTCCGAGGCGTGTCTGCCTCTCTTCAATAGATGCTCCAAGCGTCAGTGACATCCAAGAGAGACCTGGTACCCTCACATCACCCCAAGCCAACAGACACCTATGATCTCACATAGTTGGGTGAACCTGGGGCTCTGCTCTCAAAAACAGTCAGTTGGCCCATGACGCTGGTGAGTATTTCTCACTGACAGGAGGAAGCAGTGCATGCTTGTTACCTTAGAGATTAGGTTGTCACCTGAGTCACCACATTTCCATCTGTTTCTATGGCACCTGAAGTTCGTCTTCAGAGCAGAGCCTTCGACCACACCTCACTTGCTCTCCCGACCTAACGTGAGGTCAGGAATGAATGAATGGGGTAGTAAAGCAATGTTAGAACCTACAGATAAACATGGCTCCACGAGAAAGCTGAACTCGGGTGATATGTAGGACTCGGAGACACAGTGTTGTGGAGTAACTAAAGTGTGTTGTCTCGGTGGGTGAGGTCCACACAGAGCACGGAGGTGGTCTGTTTCCAAATAATTGCCAGGGCCATGAGGATGTCACATGGACTGTCCAGGCAGTGTGTCCAGGAGTCTTGGTCACACTCAGGCAGAGTGTAGAGAGGGTTCCATTGGGCCTGATGTATACACCACTTGGAAGGCTCTCTTCTAAAATTTTGTCAGAATTTCCAAGCTATTATTGCTCTGGAAGTGTGTTTATATATTTCCTAGACACTCCACCTATGGAGTTGGACAATCTCAAGCATGACACAGCCGTAGCTCAAGGTGAGAGACACAGTGGTTTTAAGGTGACTCCAAACAGCTCCTCTGCCAATGTTGCCCAAACACATGGCCATGTGAACACATAACATGGTCTCATGAGAACAGGTGACTTCCTCTAAGAACGAAAAGAGGACTCGGGTTCATGTTAAGGCCTTCACGTTTATTTTAACATCAAGTTTGAACAACAAACTGGCTTTTCCACAACATTTATCCTCAAAAACCATCTTGTTTCAAGTTAGCCTAGCAACCTGTGGCCTTCACAACTTAGGTCTGAACTGCATCTGTTTAATATTATTCTGCCAAGGGCCGATCCCACTTAGCAGAATGAAGGCTGCCTCTGAGACCCATTTTTCCAACTCCCAGCCCTGGCGCCTCTCCTTCTCTAGCAGCCCGGAATGGCTTACCGGCCTGCGTCTAGATTGTTGGGACCTGTTGGAGCTAGCCCGTGAATAAGTCGGAAGATGAAATTTGGTGGCTTTGTGCAGCACACCAACATGGCACAAGTATACATATGTAACAAACCTGCACGTTATGCACATGTACCCTACAACTTAAAGTATAATAATAATAAATCAATTTAAAAAAAAAAAAAAAAGAAAGAAATTTGGTGGCTTTGAGACAAATGGCCAAGTCTTGGGGGATGCTGGATCCAGAACAAGGAGCTGGCTTTCCTCCAATTTATGGGCAGGTAGATGGGCTCCTAAGCAGTCGGGCCAGTCACATAGGTGGAGAGTAGCCAGCCTGAGAACGAGATGTCTGTAACTGCCCTCCACAGGGGACCGACAGCTAGAGGGAGAAGATCCATCACTGTCAGTTATGAAGACAGCCGGAAGCCTGTTCTAGGACACGGTTCAGCCGTTGAAAGAGGGTGTGGAATTTCAGGGAAATGCAGAGTGACAATCTTGCATGAGGCTGACAAGACGCTCACTGCACACTGAGATTTCACTCATGCACATCCGGACTATGTGCAAGCCATTCGGTAACTTCATGTTTGGCCTGCAGCTTGATTTTTGAAGACATATCGGAAGGTCGTGTTAACATAGGAGAAAATGTCTCTCTCATGGGATTCAACTCTGGGGGCTACTTCTCAAAAAATAAACAAGCGTAGCAGGGAAAAGGCAGGAATTATCTGAAAAAGGAATCTGATAGTTTCTATCCACGTATCGCCAAAAGAATGAAAAGTCTCACCGATGTTTCCATAAAAATACACATTAGGCTTTAAAAATTATTGTTGTTTAAAAGCTGATACCAGTGGCTTTTTGTGTAAAAGAATATAGGTCCTACAAAGGACACAAACTCATCCTTTTTTATGGCTGCATAGTATTCCATGGTGTATATGTGCCACATTTTCTTAATCCAATCTGTCACTGATGGACATTTGGGTTGATTCCAAGTCTTTGCTATTGTGAATAGTGCCGCAATAAACATACGTGTGCATGTGTCTTTATAGCAGCATGATTTATAATCCTTTGGGTATATACCCAGTAATGGGATGGCTGGGTCATATGGTACTTCTAGTTCTAGATCACGTGGATGCAGCTGGAAACCATCATTCTTAGCAAACTATCACAAGAACAGAAAACCAAACACCGCATGTTCTCACTCATAGGTGGGAACTGAACAATGAGATCACTTGGACTCGGGAAGGGGAACATCACACACCGGGGCCTATCATGGGGAGGGGGGAGGGAGGAGGGATTGCATTGGGAGTTATACCTGATGTAAATGACGAGTTGATGGGTGCAGCACACCAACATGGCACAAGTATACATATGTAACAAACCTGCACGTTATGCACATGTACCCTACAACTTAAAGTATAATAATAAATAAATTAAAAAAAAAAAAAAAAGAATATAGGTCCTAAATGAAAGTACCAAGTCCAGTCAAAAGACATGTTGTGGAAATCAATGCTCTTGTCCTTCAAACCTATCAGGACAACTACACATCCAAAGATGTTGAGGGAAATGCAAGGGTTTGCAATCGTTTAAGAAAATAGCGCTTCACGAGTTTGCAATGAAGACGTGGTGATGAATGTGCCACCACCAGACGCGAGAGATGGGCCCCAGATGAAGTGTGCACATTCCCAAAGTCTCGAATATCCAGAACATACTTACACGCGTTGGGGAAGGGAGGAGGCTTTCTCATTAATTCTAGAAAGGAGGCGGTTCCCTGCAAAGGTATGGGTGCAGGGGGAGAGCTAATTAGCTTTACGGGTGGTTGCTGGTTCCCTTCTTGCCTTCTTTAAGATATTTCTGTCAAACAGCTCTTTCTCCCGGTAATGCACAGGTGGCCCTCGCAGGTACTTCTCCTCTGCTGCCTTGTAATCCAGCCCATCAAGTGCGGCGATGGCACAAATCATGGCTTCCGGGAGAAGAACTTCCAGAACAAAACTGACTTTGTCATCCCTTATCAGAGTCAGCATGGTCTTGTCAACTTGCTTGTAGATTTCTTGCAAATGCTTGGCCACGACTTCCAACTGATCGTCATCCTCCAGGTATGTTTCAACGCAGAGCACATCCCTGTGTGGGGTCAGAAACGCGGTCAGCCACCTGGACTGCTTCCTGCCTTGCAAGATGTCCAGAAGGTGGGGGTCGGCCCCCTTTCTCGTCACGATGAAGTCCACCAGCTTCCGGTTGTCTCGGTCCCGAGCGGCCCTCATCCGGTCCGGGAGGATTTTCTTGCAAGGCCTCTTCCCGCCCAGGGAGGTCTCCTCCTCCCAGTCTTCCAGGTCTCCATAATTCACCTGTGGAAAGTCAACCTGCAGGTCTCCCTCTTGGATGGCTCTCCTGATTGGGTAGCTGACGTCTGCAGCGTAATAGTCCAGGAAAGAGCCCCGGAAAGAACCCCGGACCAGTCCTTCTCTGTAGTGGGAAATCAGTGAGAAGCACCAGTTGACACTTTGCTTGTAGGTCTTCTGGGCTCTCTTGAGCAGCGTCTCTTTCTCCTTACAATCCAGGTGCTTCAGCCTTCGAAGAGGAACTTGAATGCCCCGCTTTCCACGGTGCAGGTTGGCCTCAAGCAGGAGCACCCTTGCAGTCTTGTCTGTGTTGCTGACACTCTTGACCACTGCTGGCCAAAACGGATGATCTTGAAATTTGAACCAGACCATCGTTCCACTTTCAATGGGACATGGCTCCTGTGGAAAAGCAAGGCTGGCGGGCTGCCCATCCTGTTTACCGCCAGCCCTTTGAACCATGGTGACGGGATTAGCAAGCTTGGCGTCAGCAGGGGTCTGAGGTCCTTGAGGTCGCCTCTGAAAATCTGTACCGGGAGGTTTCCTTTTTCTATTGGCAAGCCAGAGTGAAGAAGGCAGCCTGTGCTGACGGGACCCAGAGGATGTGGCCATGCCTGCCCAGCCTGGCTTCCAGGCACCCTCTCCTGGGTCCTGAACGTACCCCGAGAAGGGAGAACATTCTGGGGAAGCAATCAGGGTTTTCTTCGGGCGGCTATCCCTTGTCTCTTCCTTCAGAGCAGGGGGCGCAGGGCTGGTGAGACCTGGAGGCCGAGATGCACCCTCCTCCGTTACTGTGGGAGGCAGGGACATAAGAGTTGAGGCCTTTGCCCTTTTCTTGCCCTTTTTCTCACAACCATGCCACGAAAGTGTCAGGGAATCCTGGCAGGCTTGGGAGCTTTGCAACACCTGTGCTTGCATTCTACCTGGGGTAGGAGCAATGGCCATGAGCACCCGTGACCTGTCCCTGCCCAGGGCACCTGGAGTCAGATCAATGGCCATGCGCGATGGTGAGCTGTCACTGCGCAGGATGCCTGGAGTAGGATCGATGGCCATATGTGCCTGTGACCTGTCACCGTGCAGGGTGCCTGGAGTAGGAGCAATGGCCGTGCGTTCTCCTGAGCCGTCACCACGCAGGGTGCCTGGAGTCTGAGAAATGGCCTTGCGTTTCCGTGACCTGGTACTGCGCAGGACCCCTGGCATAGATGCAATGGCTGTGCGAAATGGTGAGCTGTCACCGCGCAGAGCGCCTGGAGTAGAAGCAATAGCCTTGTGTGCCTGAGAGCTGTCACCGTGTAGGGCGCCTGGAGTAGGAGCAATGGCCCTGCTTTCTCCTGAGCCATCACAGTGCAGGGCGCCTGAAGTAGGAGTAATGGCCTGGTGCGCTCGTGACCCGTCCGCATGCAGGGAGCCTGCAGTAGGAGCAAAGGCTGTGCACGTTCGTGAGCTGTCACTGCACAGGGTGCCTGCAGTGGGAGCAATGGCCTTGCATTTCCATGACTTGTCATCGCGCAGGACGCCTGGAGGAGGAGCAATAGCCGTTTGCACCTGAGAGCCGTCACCATGCAGGGCTCCTGCAGGAGAAGCAATGGCCCTGTGTACTGGTGACCTGCCACCACCCAGGGTGCCTGGAGTAGGAGCAGAGGCCCTGCATGCTGGCGACCTGTCAACGTGCAGGGTGCCTGGAGTAGAAGCAATGGCCTTGCATTTCCGTGACCTGTCAGACCTGCCACCGCGCAGGGCAGCCGAAGTGGGAGCAATGGCCTTGCGTTTCCGTGACTTGTCATCGCGCAGGACACCTGGAGGAGGAGCAATAGCCGTTTGCACCTGGGAGCCGTCACCATGCAGGGCTCCTGGAGGAGAAGCAATGGCCGTGTGTACTGGTGACCTGTCACCATGCAGGGCGCCTGGAGAAGGAGCAGAGGCCCTGCATGCTGGTGACCTGTCAATGTACAGGGTGCCTGGAGTAGGAGCAATGGCCCTGCATGCTGGTGACCTGTCAACGCGCAGGGTGTCTGGAGTAGGAGCGATGGCCTTGCATTTCCGTGACCTGTCGGACCTGTGTCGGCGCAGGGCACCTGGAGTAGGAGCAGTGGCCTTGCATTTCCGTGATCTCTCAGACCCGTTAGGGTGCAGGGCACCTGGAGTAGAAGCAATGGCCTTGTGTTTCCATGACCTGTCACCTCGCAGGGAACCTGCAGATGGGGCAATGGCCGTGCATGCTGTTGAGCTGTCACTGCGCATGGTGCCTGGAGTAGGAGCAATGGCCATGTGCGCCTGAGAGCCGTCGCCGTTCAGGGCACCTGGAGTAGAAGCAACGGCCGTGTGCACTGGTGACCTGTCACCATGCAGGGCGCCTGGAGAAGGAATAATGGACGTGCGCGCTGGTGAGCTGTTACCGTCCAGGGCGCCTGGAGTAGGAGCAATGGCTCTGCATGCTGGTGTCTTGTCAATGTGCAGGGTGTCGGGAGTAGGAGCAATGGCGTTGCGTTTCCTGTCATCTTGCAGGGCCCCTGGAGTAGGGGCAACGGTCGCGTGTGATGGCAGACTATCACTGCACATAGTGCCTGGAGTAGGAGTAGTGGCCATGTGTGCTTGAGAGCCATCGTGGCCGTGCAGGGCGCCTGGAGTAGGGGCAACCCCTGTGCGTTCTCCCGAGCTGTCACCATGCAGGGTGCCTGAAGAAGGAGCAATGGTCGGGCGTGCTGGTGAGCTGTCACCGTGCAGGGCACCTGGAGTAGGAGCAATGGCCATATAAGTCCGTGACCTGTCACCGTGCAGGGCCCCTGGAGTAGGAGCAATGGCCCTGCGTTTCCGTGACCTGCCACCACGCAGGGCCCCGGGAGTAATAGCGATGGCCCTGCGTTTCCTTGATTTGCCACCGAGCAGGGTGCCTGGGGTAGGTGCAAGGCCCATACCCACCCGTGACCTGTCCCTGCCCAGTGAACACGGAGTAAGGGCAATGCTCCTGCATGCCCGGGGCCTTTCACTGCACAAGGTGCCTGGAGCGGGGGCAGTGGCCCTGCTCACCCCTGACCTGTCACCGGGCAGGGCTCCTGGAGTAGGACCAGTGGCCGTGCGTTTTTGCGACCTGTCACCGCACAGCGTGCCTAGAGTAGGAGCAATGGCCCTGCACGCCGGTGACCTGTCACTGTGCAGGGCACCTGCAGGAGGGGCAACGCCTGTGCCCACCCGGGACCCAACCCCGAACAGTGTGGATGGACTAGGTGCAATGGCCCCGCCTGCCCGTGACCTGTCCCTGCGCAGGTCACCTGGAGTAGGGGCAATGCCCATGCCCACCTGTGACTCGTCTCCACACAGTGCACATTGAGTAGGGCCAATGGCCCTGCGCGCCCGGGACCTTTCCCTGCACAAAGTGCCTGGAGTAGGGGCAATGGCCCTGCTCGCCCCTGACCTGTCAGTGCGTAGAGCTCCGGGAGTAGGACCAGCAGCTGTGAATTCTTGTGACCTGTCACAGCACAGGGCGCCTGGAGTAGGAGCAACGGGCCTGCACGCCAGTGACCTGTCACCACGCAGGGCATCTGCAATAGGGGCAATGCCTGTGCCCACCCGTGACCCTATCTTGCACAATGCGCATGTAGTAGGGGCAATGGCCCTGGCCCTGCGTGCTCGTGAACTGTCACCACACAAAGCACCTGGGGTATGGGCAAGGCTGGTGTACGCCCGTGAATTTTCACCACGCAGGGTGCATGGAGTAGGAGCAATGGACGTGCGTGACCTTTCACCACATAGGGCACCTGGAGTAGGGGCAACGCCCATGCCCACCCGTGACCTGTCCCAGCACAGTTTGCGTGGAGTAGGGGCAATGGCCCTGCATGCCCATGACCTGTAACCTCGCAGGGCACCTGGAGTAGGGACAATGGCCCTGCGCACCCATGACGTGTAACCTCGCAGGGCACATGGAGTAAGGGCAATGTCCTTTGGCATCCGTCACCTGACACCACGCAGGGCGCCTGGAGTAGGGGCAATGGCTCTGCGTTCCTGTGACCTGCCACCACGCCTGGCACCTAAAGTAGGGGCAATGGCCCTGCTCACCTGTGACCTGTCCCCGCACAGAGAGCCTGGTTTAGGGACAGTGGCCCTGTGCACCCGTGACCTGTCACTGCACAGGCAGCCTGGGGTAGGGGCAATGGCCCTGTGCGCCCAAGACCTGTAACCTCGCAGGGCATTTGGAGTAGGGGCAATGGCCCTGTGTGTCCGTGACCTGCCACCGCGCATGGCTCCTGGAGTAGGGACAATGGCCCTGGGAGCCCCTGACCTGTCCCCGCGCAGGGCGCCTGGAGTAGGGGCAATGGCTGTGGGCTCCTGTGACCTCTCATCCCGCAGAGCATGCTTACTCTCTGAAGGGATCGTCGGTGATCTTGGGTTTTCCCTCTTCCCAAGACTCCTCCTTAAGTCGCCTTTGCATCTCCAATCATCTTCATGAGGGACGGAACTGGCTGGTTTTTCGGGCACCTTCTGAGAAAGCTGAGAGGGCGTGGTGTTCTCTAGTTCATGTGGTTTCCTTCCTCCACCCAGATTTGTTCTCTCGTTCAGAATCTCCAGGGCCACCTGAAGGGTTCCTCTGTACCCCATCTTCTCTCTGAGTGGGGCACTGAGCTTCGTCTGTGCCGCTGCAGAGGCGGCAATGTCTTCCATTTCAGACTTACTTGGGGTCTTCACGTCTGTGCTTTTCACCTTGATTTTTTCATCTACAGCGAGGATTTGAACTTCTAGAGAAATCGCCTTTTGGGGCTTCGTTTTTGGTGAAGTCCCACGTGTACACAAAACCTTTGCTGGCCATAGGCGGCCTTTCCAAGAGCATAGGACGTACTCAGAGTCCATGATGAGCTGAGTCGTGTGTGAACAGGTAGCTAAAGGAGGTCGAGGGGTCTGCTTGTCACACCCTCTGCTACTGCAGGTCTCTCCTAAACCAAGCTGCTCTGCAGAGCATCCTTTGCCTTCGGACTGCAAAGGATGTGCAGTGTGGGTGGGCTGGGTTCCTCCTCCTGAATCTCCCTGAGGCACTTGAACTTGTATTTCCGGTGGACAATACTGCAGTATGCTGCAACGTGGTAAAGGGAGAACGGAAATGTATCAGAAAAGCATCCTTTTGTGAAACGCAAAGCACCCTGCTCAGTGAGGTTGATAAAATAAGGAAGCATGACAAGCGAGTCTTAGACCAGAGGGATCGACAGATGGTAAGTATTTGGGATCACACAGAAGGTCCCCAGGAGCTTTATTACACACCAAACCCAAGGCCTTGTGCTAATTTTAACAATTCCATATTGAGGAACACCTGCATGGGGAGGTGGGTGTCCTGGCAGGGACCCTACGTTTCTTATTAAGTATTCTGCGCCTTTGGGCTCCTTGGGCAGAAACCTGAGGAAACGCTTCATGTTTGTATTTCTAGGGTGCTAGTATGAACCTGTGCTTCCCAGGAAGCCCGAGGAGGTCTCCCACACACAGATGCTGGGTGTTGGCACCATATCATGTGCAAGAACACAAACATGTAACCCAGAGCTGCGTGGAGCTCATCCTGGTGATTACTGGCTACCATGGGTCGTGAAGATCACTGCAGGCAGCGGTCACTGGCTGCCATCTGCACCTCTTTACCGTGGCTTTAAACTTTTGCCTCCCGACACCATCCGTGACTCTTATCCTGAAAACGAGTGTCTGTACAACTACGGGCAAGGAAAATTCCACTGTGAAATGTCGGCATGAAGTGAATGCAAGCGAATGTTTAGTAAATGGGGAAATCTTACCCAGTGTCACATGGATCGCGGCAGGTTTGGTTCTGTGAGCTGGATCTCTTGCTGCTCACACTGCAAGCGCTGGTGTGCAGACCCTTCAACCCGACTCCGTGCCCCTGCAGTGCGCTGTTCTTCTGGCGACCCAGTGGCACCACGTGCAGATGCTCAGGACCTATGCACTCCTAATGTCAATCTGGAAACCCAAATACAGGTAGGAAACTAAGCCAATCAAGTGATTTATCCTGTTCCCCTCCCCAACTCTCGAGTGCATGCCCTTTTCAAAAAGAACTGACATCTTCATCTCAGGCATCATGTGGATGCCATCTTTGTTTTCTTCCTTCATTTGCATCTCCAAAAATTTCCCTGTTACGCCACTTAGTGTATGCTAGTCTTTTTCTGTTTCAGAACCTTGGGAACTACTGCTTTCCTGACAGCATCCCCCTAAGACACATGGATTCCATATCAGCAGTCTTTCTCTCTCTCTCTCTCTCTCTCTCTCTCTCTGTGCCCCTCTCTCTCTCTCTCTGTCTCTGTGAAATGAAATGTACTCAATGAGATTGATAAAATGAGGAAACATGACAGGTGACTCTTGTCATTTTACTGTGTTTTTCTGATTCTCAAATAACATGAAATGGGTTAGCATGGAATATGAAATGTGTAGACAGACATATGAAAGGACACCACGTCACAGAAGCTCAGTCCACATGACAATGTGCCTGCTTCCAAGGCATTGCCGATGCATCCATGTGCACACACACAACTGGAGCTCCTAACTTAAGAGCATAACTGGAAACATTGTCTTGTGAATGCTCATGTTCCTACCTCATTTGTGTGAACGTCTGTACCGTGAGGCTTCCCTGATAGTTCCAAACTTTATTTAATGAAATGTCCCATATTATAGAAGTGTGCACTGAAGATGCAACTCTTTTCTCAGTCCTTCACTTCCCACCTTCCACATCGAAATACTCTGCTAGCCTGTTGTTGTTTTCTATAGCCATTGTACAATATTTGGTACCGTGCAATATTGGGTATCATAGCTCATTTACATATTTTAGCTCATGCATTGTGGACTTCAAATTACAGGTTTCATGGGCCAAAAATTATTTCCTTAACAAAGGCATGTGTGTGTGTCTTTGTTCACGGGCACTGGTAGATGTAATATGACATGTGTAATGATGATGAGATATACATGCTTTAGGGAAAAGTTGCACAAAACCTTTCTTAGATGAGGGTATGTGAACGTACAGGTTTAATGTCCTCTTCTTTAGAAAACTCAGAGTACTGGGCTGTCAAGCACAGGTGTCACCTGTGGACCCAGAACAAAAGTGAGAAGGAATCACCAATGACCCTGGCACTTCAATCTCCCCTTAACTGAAACTGCCAGCCCATGTCACAAAACAGGTGTGACTGGGCACCCTCAAGCCCAAGTCAATGCCTACCACATCCCCAAATGCAGTCTCTCCTCTCTTCCTCCCTCTCTCTGTCTCCACACACACACATAAGCACACACACACACACACACACACACACACGTTGGAAACTCAAGGAGCCTGGCATTGATGCATAGAATCCATGCTCACTGCCTCTACACATTCCTGTAAATGTTTCTGCTTCCAGTACAAATGCTGTTTTCTTCCTCATTTAGTTCCTTATTTTAAACATAGACAGGAAAACATCTAAAGGGATGTCTAAAATTTCTAAATAGAAAATATTGTAAGCATCAGCCATCCAATCACCCAGAAATGCTTATTGCAAGTATATGAGTCCACACACTCCAGAATTTTTGTCCTGTTGATATACGTATATTTCTTTCTTTTCTTTTCTTTCTTTTTTTTTTTTTTTTTTTTTTTTTTTTTTTTGAGATGCAGTCTCATTCTGTCTCCCAGGCTGGAGTGCAGTAGCGCGATCTTGGCTCACTGCAAGCTCCACCTCCCAGGTTCAAGCCATTCTCCTGTCTCAGCCTCCCAAGTACCTGGGACTACAGGCGCCCGCCACCATGCCTGGCTAATTTTTTGTATTTTTAGTAGAGGGGGGATTTCAACATGTTAGTTAGAAATAGAGCAAGATAGCTAGATAGGTCTACATCTATCTCTGTCTAGGTTTACCTTTATCTGTCTATATTGCAGATCCAGCTAGATCATGATATGCAAATATTGATCTACTTCCGCATACCAGGATCCACGAGATAAAAACGGAACATTCACTAAGCCCAACTCATTTTTGTGAATGAACCCAAGTTCTCAGAGTATTGAATGAGTAGGACAACGTGTTTAATATTTTACTTCAAAATGAAATCAAACCCTGCCTGCACAATACGACTAAGCAGATGAAAATAAAAGGAAAATGGGATAAATAGTAAGTCTACAATCTATAGCATCATAGTCCATTTTAGGTCCCTAAAGAAATTATCAGTAGAGTATTTTCTAGTTTTGGTGTATAACTTTTGTTCTATTCCATTTGCTCTTTAGTTGAGGGATGAAAGAATTGGAAGACCATGAGCTTTTATTTCTGCCATCGACAGCCATGATTTGGGGGATAATCGTTTTGGAAGCCCTCTGTTAATTCCTTTCTCAAGTGAGGGCTTCATTTACTTTTTAGGAACAAGTAAAAGAACACAGTTCCCAGCAGCTCTTCTCAAAGTGGGGTCCCTTTCCTGACGTGGTCCCCCTCCCACTGAGAAGCAGGCATCCTCCCTCCAGCACCCCTCCCTAGCATTACCAGAGCTTTGTGGAGCTCCTGTCGGCTGCTAGGTGTGTGACTTTAGACCCTCCCCAAAACAGGTATTTCCTTCCAACGATGAGCTGGCGGCATCCTTTAGTACAATAAAGGCACCGTGTATTAAATGGTTTCTCTAAAGGAAGTGCATTCTTGTATATTCCTACACCTTCCCTTTGCGCAGGTGAATTGCACATCAATTTTCAACCTATCTGTAGAGACAGGTCTCACGCTTCCCTAGGGTTTGCAGTGCACTTGTAGCACCATTGGGTGAGAATTGGCATCAGTCCAGTTTTCCTGTTATTCTGTTCACTAATTGCAAGCATGAATAGAGAATGCAGTTAGTGAACAATTGCACCGCTCTCCGACCTGGAGAGCAGAGCCTTTTGGTAGACAATAGGAACACAATGGTCCGCCCTGGTGAAGGAGCCTGTGTTTTTCGCTTCTGTCATGGAGAAGGGGCCCTCACTGATTTTCACTCAATTCACCTCATTGTAGTTAGCAGAGCGAGACCAGGAACTTCGCCTTTTACAGAACATGGGTCTCAAGGGTCAGCCACCCAGAATGAGCATAGCATGAGTCCCGGCTTGCTCAAAGTGACGGGAGGCCTTCCAGTACTACCCATCCTAGCTCGTCATTTGCCGGCATCAAATTTCCCTCTCCTAATGTATGCGTCCTAAGTTCTTACAACGAGGAGGCGAGTAAATTTCCATCCTGACGGGGACCTGCGACATTCCTTTAAGGTCAGAAATCCTTGGGGATCTCTGCTTTAAAGGACTGACTCTGGTGACAATGCTCTGGCTCAACACGTGTCACCTCAGGACAGTGAGTCAGGTCTAAGGATGACGCGCTACTCAATCCCCTCAGTCCCGGTTCCTCAGGAGTTGCCAACCTCCATTATGAACAGGAGGGATGAGAGCCCTGAGTAGTCAACTCAATGCCACACCCACACACACCCTCACACACACACACACATCCTCACACACACACACTCTCACACACACACACATCCTCACACACACACATCCTCACACACAAACACATGCACACACTTGCACAATACCCACACGCATCCTCACACACACACATCCACACACACACACCGAAACACACACACGTCCTCACACACACACACGCACACACATACACACGTATCCACACACATCCTCACATACACACATCCACACACCCTCGCACACTATCACACACACGCAGACATCCTCACACACACACCCTCCCCTCCGCCCCCGCCCTCCCCACTGTCACATCGATAGCAGACACCTACTAGTCTTGACGTTCCTACAGCTATTCCAGCTGTCCGCTCTGTAAATATCCTTGTGATATGTGTCTGCCGCCGGGAAAGAAACGTTTACCTTGGTTGTCATAGAAACCGGAGTGTCGTCCGGATGTTCTCCTGGATGACGACTTGCTACGGAGAGCAGGAAACGCCAATACATCCCCCGAGGCTCAGGGTCGATCTGGAGCTCACTCAGTCACATCCCGCCTCATCTCACGCGGGAACCAAGAAAGGATTCGCAACATGGCTGGGAATTCTCCTTGGCCTAGGCGCTGGGGGCAGGGGAAGTGTCACAGAACGGGTCGTGGAGGGAGGCAAGTGAAGGCGTCACAGGTTTTGTTCTCTCTTGAGGCACAGGGACGCAGGATCCAGGTCCGGCGAGGGGCCACCTTTCCCACCTCCAGAACACAGGAGGCCAGGTACTTTTGTGTACCTGTAGCTTAGCTCACACCCAGAACATGCGGTATTCGGTTTTCCATTCCTGACTTAGCTCACTTAGGATAATGGCCTGCAGTTGCATCCAAGTTGCCGCAAAAGACACGATTTTGTTCTTTCTTTTTTTTTTTAATACCTGACTAGTATTTCACGGTGTATAAACACATTTTCTTCCTCCACTCATCGGTCGATGGGCACTTAGGTGGATGCCACATGTTGGCGATTGTGAATTGTGCTGCCATAAACATACAGGTGCAGCTGTCTTTTTCACATAATGACTTCATTTCCGTTGAGCAGATACCCAGTCGTGGGATTGCTGGATCGTATGGTGTATCGACTATTAGTTCTGTTGTCCATAGGGGTCGGACTTATTTACATTCCCACCAGCAGCGTAAAAGCATTCCTTTTCACCAACACTTGCACCAACATCTAGTGTTTATTGACTTTTTAATCACGGCCATTCTGGCTGGGGTAAGGTGCTGTCTCACCCTGGTGTTCATTGGTGTTTCCTTGATGATGAGCAATGTTGAACATTTTTTCAAAAATGTCTTGGCCATTTGTATACCTTCTTTTGAGAAATGTCTGTTCATGTCATTTGCCCACGTTTTAATGGGATTGTTTGTTCTTTCTCCTTGCTGATTTTGTAGAGTTCCTTGTAGATTCTGCATATTAGTTCCTTGTAGCAAGCACGTTTTGCAAATATTTTCTTCCATTCTTCAGGTTGCCTTGTTACTCTATTGATTATTTCTTTGCATATTTCTTTCGTTACTTGTTTTGTTTTCAAAAACCAACTTCTTTTCATGGACCATATTTGTATGTAAACATGAATGAACTGAAGATTATTTTTAAACGAAAATTTCCTTTTAATGGTCGCTTAGATTTTCTCGGAATACTTGAACATGTATTGCCTGGGTCTAAGAATTGTTATTTCTATTTTTATTTATTTATTTTTTTTGAGACGGAGTCTCGCTCTGTCGCCCAGGCTGGAGTGCAGTGGCCGGGTCTCAGCTCACTGCAAGCTCCGCCTCCCGGGTCTATGCCATTCTCCTGCCTCAGCCTCCCGAGTAGCTGGGACTACAGGCGCCCGCCACCTTGCCCGGCTAGTTTTTTGTATTTTTTAGTAGAGATGGGGTTTCACCGTGTTAGCCAGGATGGTCTCGATCTCCTGACCTCGTGATCCACCCGTCTCGGCCTCCCAAAGTGCTGGGATTGCAGGCGTGAGCCACCGCGCCCAGCATGAATTGTTATTTTTAAAAGAAATATTTCTTGAAGTGAAACTCAGAAAACATGAAATTAGCTTTTTAAGCATACCATTTGGTGGCATAAATTATATTCACAGTTTTGTAAAATCATCACCTCTGTCTATTTACACAACATTTGCATCAGTCCCAGAGGAAACCCTGTACCCATTAGGCAGTCACTACTGATTCCCACCTCCCTCCATTCCTGGCAGCCACTCATCTGCTTTGTTATCAGATGACATGATAACAGCCTGATTTCTAAGTATTGCTAATCCTTAACATTTGCCTCTTCTGGACATTCCGTATAAATGGAATCATAGGGTACGTGAACTTTTGTGTCTGGCTTATTTCACGTAACACGGTTTCCAAGTTCATCCATGTTGTACCATGTATCAGAGCGTCATTCTTTCTTCTAGCTATGGAATATCCCATTAGGTGGATCCATCGTGTTGTGTTCATCCATTTATCTGTCGGTGGTAATGTGGGATGCTCCTGTTGGGCTGTCGTCAATGGTGCTGTTATGAACATTCAGACACGTGTATTTGCTTGAATGTCCGTTTTAAATTTTTCGGCATGTATCTAGGAGTGGAATGATGGTTTCATATGTTAATTACTTTTAACCTTTTGAGGAACCACCAAACTGTTTTTCATAGTAGCCACACTATTTTACATTCCCACCAGCAGTGTATAAGGCTTGCAGTTTCTCCACATCTTAACAACAACAATTTTTGTCTTCCTTTTAAAACTAAACATCCTGGGGGGTGGTTAGCTGATAGGATGGTGGTTCGATTTGCATTTCCCTAAGAGTAATGATGTCGAGCCTATGTTCTCTGTCCCTATACCCTTGCACATGCCTGGATCCTATTTTGGGTATTGCATGGGCCATCTTTTCCATCCTCATTCATCTGTTATACTCCTACCCATATCTCATCTCAGTATCCATCAGCAATATCTAATCTGCTGAGCCCTTCTCTAAAACCAGACTCTCACCTTGATTTCTTTGAGACTATGAATGAAATAACAAAGCGTGATATTTAGGCTGTCAAATTGCCTTGACAAAGTTTTACACCACGGGCTCCTAAAACAGTGAGAAAATGTTTTGTCACGAGTCTAGGTAATTAGAAGGAATAAATTGGCAGTGATCAAGGTGGAGAAGTATTAGCAATGTGCTGTTCTTAGAATTAGCACCCAGATGAGTTAGGAAATATTGATGTATCTATGGTATATAGACATCTATGGATTACTTCGTGGAGCATGTAGTGAAATCTCCAAATATTTTCAGACTAGTTTATGCCTTTTCCAGTAGTAACATGCCATTGTGACAGAGATCAAACTGAGTCAATGTTTAGCATGAATAAGTGAAATGAGAGATTTTTTTTAGTAAAGTTACCATAGGAAACCACATTTTATTATATGATCTCACGAAGAGTCAGTAGTACAGCAAGGGCTCTGGTGGCCATTGCCCATTGTTCCTCACCGAACGCATTGGTGGCTTTCTATGAGGCAGTGAAATGCTGATGGTCACAAGCAAGTGAATTCAAAGGGAATGGCATACAGTAGCCTTACCTTTAACCTGTTACTTGTACAGGCAGTGGGAAAGCATGATCAGAGTGAATACAATCTTGAAGACTTTGTTTGCTAAATGTAGATGAAAGAAAGAAAATGCATGATTAAAAACAGAAAGAAACTTGCAGAACTGGTAGCAAACAAAGACAGGTACCAAAGTTAAATACAACTTTAGAAGATGTAAAGACAATCTATAGCTATATCTATCTGAGTCTATAGCTATGTCTTTCTCTATACCTACACCTTTATCTATCTAGAGAGAGAAAAGGTTGAAATAAATAATACCCTTGATTTTAAATGGAATATTATATCTGATTGATGGAATTATGTGTGAATTTAATTTCTTTTATAAATTGTTTTTATAACATTTTACATTGAAGATATATTATTTTTATAACTAGACCAAAGACTTGAAAGTTGAATTTAAGTTATCTTAGAGAGCCTCATATTATAATATTTCTTTATTTGTTATTAATTTTAATTTTTGTATTTTGTATACAAATTTATGGGTACCTGTGAAATTTTGTTACATGTATACAATGTGTAGTGATGAAGTCAGGATATTTATGGTGTCCATCACCTGAGTACAATACAGTTTTGTGAAGGACCGTCACCCTACTCTGCTCTCAAACACGGAATTGATTGCTTCTATCTCACTGTAGGTTTTTTCCCTTCAACGCACTTCTCTGCATCCTTCTCCTGCTGAATCTCTCTTCCCAGTCTCTGTTCTCTATCTCTCCATTCTCTACCTCCATGCGATCAAATGTTTTAGCTTCCACATATAAGTGAGGACATGTTATATTTGTCTTTTTATGCCTGTGTTATTTCGCTGACAATAATGACCTCTATTTCCATCTATGCTGCTGCAAATAACATGATTTCATTCCTTTTTGTAGGAATAATTGTGTTACACACACACACACAAATACACGTATATGTATACATATATACACCATCTTGTTAAAAAAAACCATTCATCTGTTGATGTTGATGGACACTAAAGTTGATTCCACATCTTTGCTATTGTGAATAGTGCTATAGTAAACATGCAAGAGCAGGTAGTTTTTGATATATTGATTTCTTTTCCTTTCGGTAGATACCCAGTCGTGGGATTGCTGCATTGAATGGTACTTCTGTTTTCAGTTTTGTTGAGAAATCGCCATACTGTTTTCCATGGCGGCTGTAGTAGTTTACACTCCCACCAACAGGTTGTAAGAATTCCCTTTGCTCCACATCCTTGCCAGCCTCTGTTATTTTTTTGTTTTTTAAATAGTGGCCATTCTGTATGGGAAGAGATGATATGTCATTGTGGTTTTCGTTTGCATTTCTGTGGTGATTAGTGAAATTAGACCCGTGTCTCTCACCATATACAAAAATCAACTCAAAATAGAATAAAGAGTTACATAAAAGACCCGAAGATATATAAATACTAGGAGAAAACCTAGGGAAAACTCTCTTGGGCACCAGTCTAGGCAAAGAATTCCTAAGACTTTGAAAACACAGGCAACAAAGACAACCAAATATAGACAAATACAGTGCATACAACTGAAAAGCTTTTGCACAGCAAAAGACACAATCAGCAGAGTACAGAAACAACCTGTTGAATGGGAGAAGATATTTGCAAACTAGTCATCCGACAGGTGGCTAATATCCAGAACATACAAGGAACTCAAACTTCTCAACAGGAGAAAAATAATCCCCTAAAAAAGTCGGCCAAGGATCTGAATTGACATTTCCCAAAAGAAGGCATACAAATGTCCCACAGGTGCATGAAAATGTGATTCACATCAGTAATCATCGGAGAAATGGGGATCAAAACCCATATTATTGTATTAGTGGAAATCAGAGGGCTCTTTATTAGCTAACTTCTGAAAGACTAACTTTACAAATTCGTTAAATGAAGCATTGTTAGAAGTCATAAACTTGGTGTAATGATCTGTAGAGGGGGAATAATCCAGTACCTGTGTTTTCCTGCCCTTAGATGAGAATGGAAATGTGTCCGTTTGATTTGCTCTCAAAACTGTTATATAGACAAGTTCTACTTTGTGCTAGAGATGTCGTAAAATGATGTAATTCAATCTTGAATATACATGGAGTAGAGACTCCATTCATATCCTGTTTTTAAAATTTCTTTCTCATTTTTCACATTTTCAAGAGTTTCCTAATCTCCATGGACTGTATTTGCAAAAAGAAGACAAGGGTGTCCAAAAGCCACCAGATGGAGGTGTTGAGCTGCCATTATTAATGTCAGCCAGGCAGTTCCTGACACAGTGTGTGGGTATGAGAACAACCTGGATAACTTATTACTAATGCAGATTTCAGATTCCCTCCCACAGAGTTCATTTGGTAGGCCTGAATAGGACCATGAAATCCAAAGTTTCCCAATTCCCTTTCCCTGTGATCCTGATACAGGCTGGTCCACAAGCCACACTTTGAGAAACTTTGATTTCAATGGTAATGGTAGTTATGGCCATATATAAACATGTATAGAGAAATAATATATGACTGGAAGAGAATTGAGTAACACCAAATCCCTGGAAATTCCATCTTGAAAGGGCCCCGTGGAGAAGGTGCTGCTAGTAAAGATATTGAGACGTGGCCAAAATGAAGAGAATAACAGTAGATGGTGTTGTTATGGAAGACAAAGGAAGACAAAAGGAGTGGAAAGAGAAAAAGAGGAGAGTGCTCGACAGTGTTGACTGAAGCTGAGAATCAACTGAGATGAGGGCCAGAGAATGTCCATCAGATCTAGTCACATGGAGGTCAATAGTGACTTTTGAGGGAGAGTCCTTTTAGGAGAGATGTGTGGACCCACGTTGGTTTCTGGTGCGTTACAGAAAACGCGAGAGGTGAGGCAATAGAGACACCAAGCAGAGATAATCCTTTGGAAACTTTGACACATAGAGTAAGAGAGTGGTGGGAACTACATTGGTTGTGAATAAGTCTCAGGAATTTTCAAGTTGAAGGAGATTCGAGTATGCGCAAACGGGAATAAGAAGGATGGAAAGAGAAAGACACACAGAAGAAAGAGGGAGGGGAAAGATAATGGATAAACTAATGGATAGCATGAGGTTCCTGGAAGACAGGAGGCCATGGAACTTATAACACTGGGGCAGGGACATCTCTCCTCTTCTAACAGAGAGACAGACAGGGCACAGATGCAGGTAGTTTGTAGGTTTGATGGCAGATGTTTTAGGGGTTTTCATCTGAATTGTTCTGTCACAAAAACAGGAAGTTAATTGGTGTGTGTGACAGGGAGTTGTGAGTGGAAGTAGCAAAATTGAAGGGTGAGTAGAGCAGACAAGAGAGAGAAAGTGATGATCCTATAAGACAGAGATAGAGAGACCCAAAACAGAAGAGTCAGGTAACAGAAGGAGGAAATGTAGAGAGATGGAGTGGGTAGTGAACAAGTAAGAGATACTGGGAGAAAGCTGGCAGCTGTCATGAAGCTCTCCCAAGGGGACTTGGGAGAAATAGAGCTCTGGTTAAAGGCGAGGATTTCCTCTGTGGCTGAAAATAAAAATCATCATGTAGTTTTGCGGGGGGGCTTAATGGAGGTGAGTCATCTGTGACCCAAGGATGCGACTTAGTGTTGCTTAAGTTGAGACTGGAGGATCCACGTTCAAGATGGCTTGCTCTCATGGCTGGCAAGCTGCAGCTGGTTATTTGCTGGAAACTCACCTGAGGCTGGAGGCCTCTGATGCTCTCCATGGGTTTCTCCACAGGCTGCTTGAGTTTTCTCAAAGCATAATGGGTGGGTTCCCAGATCAAGTGTCCCAAAGGAGCAAGGTGGGGTTTCATGGCATTTTTGTGCCCTAGTCTCCACAGATACAAATCCTCACTTGTGTGGTCCTCTCTCACACTCAGCAGCTTCATATCCTGCCTCAGTGGAAGAGAAGGACATATAGGCTACAGTCCTTGATAGGAGCAGGGCCCCAGGTCACATGGAAAGAAGAGCTTGTGGAAAGAAGGTGGTACTGTGGCCATCTTCAGAAAATGCAATTTGCCACAACCAGTTAAATGGTTAAAAAGGAATAACACTGTAACTTAAAAATTTTTTAAATTTTAACTTTAAAATTTTTCTGTGTACATAGTAGGTGTATATATTTATGGGGTACATAAGATTTGTTTGTTTCTGTTTGAGACAGTGCCCTGGCTCTGATTTCCCAGTTTTACTACCACTGTGGGTTCACAGCTCACTGAAGCCTCCTGTCTCAGCCTCCTGAGTCACTGGGACTACCAGGACATGCCATCATGCCTAGCTAATCTTCTTATTTTTGGTAGAAACAGGATCTCTCTGTGGTACTCAGTCTGGTCTTGAGCTCCTGGGCTTAAGTGATCCTCCCACCTCAGCCTCTCAAAGCGCTGGGACTACAAGAGTGAGCCACTGCACACAGCCCACTGTAACACTTTAAACATGTTTGAAAAGGTAGAACTAATGTACATGTATTGAAACTACCACATGATACTAGAAAATACACTTTCTCAAGTATACAAACATTTACAAAAATTGATCATATATGAGGTCACAAAGAAAACATTAGTAAGTTCCACGAAATAGAGATATCACAAACTACTGCTGTGATAGTAGTAAAATACAACTCAAAGCTGTAAAAAAGTCCACATGCCCCAGAACGCATAAAAATCATCTGTTAAAGAAATATTAGGTGCTAGCTGATATATGAGGAGAAATTTATTTAATTTCTGATAAATTATAATAAACCCTACAGATTCGAATTTATGAGATATATTTAAAGAGGTGATCAGAGAAAAGGAGACCGCTTTGAATACTCATAACCATGACAATGGGAGTATAAAAATGAATCAGTGACATTTCTAACTCGAGGGCTAGACATAAAACAAAGTTGAAAGAAAGCACAAATAAGTAATAATGTTAATATATAAAGCAGACATTAATGAGGGAGAAACAGAAATAGAAGACAAAATAATGAAAGGTGTCTTTTTAAATCAATGAGGCAGATGAAGCAGTAGCTAATTGAATCAAAGATTCAGAGATAGTGTGTCTATATATATAATAGGTACACAGACAGGTAGATAGGTAGGTAGGTAGATAGATAACTGGATAGACAGGGAGAGAGAGAGAGAGAGAGAGAGAGAGAGAGAGAGAGAGAGATGATAAATAGATGTTTGCATAGAAGAAACAGAAATACCAGCATACCCTATTTCATTGTGCTTTACTGCACATTGCCTATACGGCTTGTTTTTGAAGGCTCCTAATGATCCTGATTTGAATAATCTGTGGGCACCATTTTTCACAGCATGTGCTCACCTTGTGTCTCTGTGTCACATTTTGGTAATTCTTACAATATCTCAAATTTTCACTAGGATTATATCTGTTATGTTGATCTGTGATCAGTGATCTTTGATGTTGGTATTGTAATCACATTGTGAAGTACCCTAGAAGAAGCAAACTTCACCAACCAACATTGTGTGTGTTTTGACTGCTCCCCACTGACTGGCCTTTCCCCATCTCTCTCAGTCTGCTCTGGTCTCCCTACTCGCTGTGACATGACAGTATTGAAATTAGGCCAAATAATAATCCTGCGATGGCCTCTAAAGGTTCGAGTGAAAGGAGAAGTTGCAGACCTCTCACTTTAAATCAAAAGTGAGAAATTATTAAGCTCAGTGAGGAAGGCATGTTGTAAGCTGAGACAGGCCGCAAACTAGGCCTCCTGTGCCAAAGTCTTAGCCAGGTGGTGAAAGAAATGAAAAGTGCTACTCCAGCAAACACATGAATGATAAGGAAACAAAATAGCTTTAGTACTGATATGCAGAGAGCTTTAATGGCAAGACCATCAAAGCAGCCACTACCTGCCCTTAAGCCAAGGTCTAATCCAGAGCACAGCCCTATCTTTCATCTCTTCTCTGAGGCTGAGAGAGATGAGGTAGCTGCAGAAAACAAACAAACAAACAAACAAACAAAAACCTGAGCAGCTAGCAGATGTTGGTTCATGGGGTGTAAGGAAAGAGGCCATCTCCATCACATAAAAGTGCAAGGTGGAGAATAAAATGCTGATGGAGGCACTGCAGAAAGTTCTCCAGAAGATCTAACTGAGATCATGGGTGAAGGTGACTATGCTCACAACAGATTTTCCTTCTAGAGTGAAACAGCCTTCTATTGGAAGAAGATACCATCTAGGACTTCATAGATAGAGAGAAGAAGTCAATGCCTGGCCTCAAATGACTCTCTTGTTAGGGGGCTAATGCAGCTGGTGACTGCAAGTTGAAGTCAATGCTCATTTATCACTCTGAAAATCCTGGGGCCTGTAAGAATGATGCTAAAGCTACTCTGCCTGTGATCGAGAACTGAAACAACAAAGCCTGGATGACAGCACACCTGTTTACATTGTGGCTTACTGAAGATTTTAAGCCCACTCTTGAGACCTACTGCTCAAAAATAAAAAGATTCCCTTCCAAATATTACCACTCATTCACAGTGTGTCTGGTCACTCAAGAGCTGTCATGAAGATGTACAAGGAGGTTTTTTTTTTATTATTTTTATGCCTGCTAACATGCATGAAAACTTCACTCTGCAGCCCATAGGTCAAGAAGTAATTTTGACTTTCAAGTCTTCCTATTTAGCAAACAGATTCCATAATGCTGTAGCTGCTATAGATAGTGATTCCTCTGATGGATCTGAAAAAAGGAAATTGTAAACCTTCTGGAAATGATTCACCTTTCTGGATGCCAATAAGAACATTTGTGATTCATAGGAGGAGGTCATAATATCAACATTAAAGGATGAAGTTGATTCCAACCCTTACAAATCACTTTGAGGGATTCATGATGTCAGTGGGGGAAGTACCTGCAGATGTGATGGAAATAGCTAGAGAACCAGAAAGAGTAGTGGAGCCTGAAGAAGGAACTGAATCACTGCAATCTCATGATCAAACTGGGAGGGACACGGTGTTCCTTCTTGTGGATGAACAAAGCAAGTGATTTCTTGAAATGGAATGGAATCCATTCCTGGAGAAGCTGCTATGAACGTAGTAGTAATTGAAATGACAGTACAGGATTTAGAGTATTGCATAAACTCAGTTGATACAGCAGTGGCAGGGTTTAAGAGGATTCATTTCAACTTGGAAAGATACTCAACTATGGGTGGGTAAAATGCTATAAAACAGCATCATATGCTATGAAGACAGGTTTCATGAAAAGAAGAGTCAATCTATGTGTCAAACTTCATTGATGTCTAATTTTAAGAAACTGCCACAACCACCCCAACTTTCACCAACCACCCTACTGATCATTCAGCAGCCATGAACATTGAGGCAGCACTTCACACGAGCTAAAAGTGTATGACTCACTGATGGCTCAGGTGATATTTAGCATTTGTTATAATAAACTCTTTTTAACTTAAGATATGCATGCATTTTTTGACATAGTGCTATTCAACATTTAATAAGCTATAATATACTGTAAACTTAACTTTTACATGCAAGAAACACCAAAAAATCCATGTTACTTGCTTTATTGTGATGGTGTGGAACTAAACCCATAATATCTTTGAGGTATGCCTGTAAATAATAATAAAGAGGAAATTTTTAAAAATTAGAGGGGCTTCTTTACACACCTCTATGCTGATAACCTTGTAAAACTATATGAACTATGTAATTTCTTGTGAAAATATACTTACTGTATAATTGACCCCAATAGCGCCCAAAAGGATAAAAGAGCATTTGTACAGAGGAAATAGCCTTATGAAGGAAATCCCCCATATGAGACCACCAGGCACATATTGTTTCATAGGCACTTTCTCCAAACCAAAGCCTACTCTTAACAGCTACTGCTCGGATCAAAAGGCTCCACACCCACCAAAACATAACCAGGTAGAGGATACAATTAAAAACAAAACAATCTTCATTTACAAAAGCAACAAAAATGATAAAAATATTTAGGCATATAATTAAGACATAGTCAAAACACTATAAGGTGCCTTTTAAAAAGACACAAAAGCAGGCTTGGGCAAGTGGGTAGAAATCACTTGTTCAGTGTTAGGACATTACAGCATCATCAAGATGTTAGTTCTCCCTAAGTGAGTTTATAACTTTAATACGATTCCATAAAAATACCAGCACCATTCCCTTTTTCCTGGAGAGAACAGGAAGATATTATAATGCCCATTTTAAAAGGCAAGAATAGCTACACGGAAAAGGTAGAGCTATGTGGGAAACCTGGCCTAAAATATATTACAGTATACACCCAGCCTCTATAACTAAAACACTGTGATATTCACTGGCATGCGAATAGAGAGACAGACCAAGGCAACATTCTAGAAAGTGATAAGAAGACCCAGTAATATTTGCACATTGGGTGTATGATAAAGGTAGCATTTCAAAACAGCAGGGACAAAGAGGGACTTTGTAGTAAATAAGCTGATAACGGGGAAAGTCTATGCTATTCACCTAATGAGGACAAGAAAACCGAATTTCTATACGGGAAGGAATATAGAATTGATAGAATTGGAGAACTGGTTCTCTGCCTGACATCAGGCACAAAAATCAATTACAGGTAAATCAGGAAAACAAACAAACAAAAAAAACAAAACGAATGGGTACTAAGCTTAGTAAGCGGGTGATGAAATAATCTGTACAACAACCCCCCATGACACAAATTTACCTCTATAACAAACCTGCACATATACCTCTGAACTTAAAGGTTAAAAAGAACATGCAAAATTAAATCTCACAATCTTTATTAGAAAATAGAGTAGAATTTTTATGACTTCAGAGAAAAGATAAATTTATTATAAAAGGCACAGGAAAACACAGTTATAAAGCTTAGTCTCACAATATATAAGAACTGAAAGAAAAACATCTTATTAAAGTGAAAAATGGTTAATTCACCAACATGGATATTGTACTGTAAAAGGATATGCAAACAGCTGAGAAAAAGAACTCAGTCTTATTAGTAACTGGAGAAATGCAAGATCCCAAATCAATGTCATTTTACACCCAATAGAATGGCAACATTAAGCAAAAGGCCTATTCCACCAGTGCATCTGTGTAACAGTGGGAACACACTCTTCTGGTGGAAGGATGTCTCTTGGAAACAATTGAGCATTGGGGAATATTCCCTGCAGGAATTCCACTCTCTTATACCGTGTAAATCTTTGGCATGTATGCCAGATATCTCACTCTTCATAGCATCCTTGCTTAAAATGGATTGATGCTGGAAAGAACTGACATGTCCATAGACAGAAAACTAAGCGGATATTTTGTAGATTAGCCCCACAGAGGCAGGTGATGAAATAGGGGAAATGAAAGCAGCATGTCTACAGGTGACCGCAACATTTAATCAAAGTCAGAGCAGTCCTCTTTCACAACAGCCCTGCCCAGAGGTGAATGGACAGGAAATGGACGCATGTAGGGTGGAGTGGCCCCACACGGGTACCTGATGCAACAGGGGAAATGAGGTCAGGACAGTACCTGCTACCCCATAGGCACCCTAAATGACTCAACGGTGAGCTAAGAAGGAAGAGGCAGAATCCTACAGACATAAGGAAGCAGGTCTTGTGATGTGGTAGGGGCACGGGACCCACAGCAGAAATGAGCCTGGGATGCAGCTGGGCGTGTTGGAAACACACAGGGCAAGGGAGGGAGCCTGGGCCCTACTTCCAGGGTGATGGCCATTCCTCTCAAAGGGGAAGGGTGGCTGGAAGGAGTCCAGGTGCAAGGTCCTAGGCCACAGCCACATGGCCTCCACCCTTCAGGACAGGGTCAGTAGCTGCTCCCCACTCCACTCACAGGTCCTTCTGTCCTTCCCCAGGATGAGGAGCTGGAGGACTGTAGGGGTGGAGGTCCAGGAGAACCACCCTCCAGTCCACAGCAGCTCTCCTGCTGGGTCATCTCTCAGGGGTAGGCGTGCCTGGAGGGGGCATGGCTCCACATGGGCCCACCGCCCATATGCGCAGAGCCAGCCAATCAGCAAAGTGCACCCACAGTCGGGCCAGCTGTTCTTGGGAGGACCAAGGACCCAGGCCCTCAGAGAAGCATCGAGGTGCCAGGTCCTGGAGGTCCCTCCTGCTCGGCCACCCATCTGGATAGGACACTTGTTCACCTGGGGTCCGCTGGGCGTCCAGGCAGGTGAGAGGTCAGTGTCCGGACCTGACTGTCCAGGACGGGTGCACACAGGTTCATTCCCATGCAGATAGCTGGGGAGGTCCTGTGTCACCCTTCAGCTCTCCCAACCAACACGGGGTCACTTGGGGACCCAGGGCAGGGGCAAGCTCTGTCCCAAGGGCACGGCAAGAATTCAGCAGAGGGCCTGGAGTTCATGTGTGCGGAGCAGGTGTGATCTCTGCAGGCAGCCCCAGGGAAGGGCTGGATGGGACACAACGGGACAGGTGGAGACGCTGGCATCTTCTCCCTTGTCCTTTCCTGCTTCACCAGTAGACATGGAGCATGCCAGCCTCACTCTTCTTCAACCTATGAACCTCCCCGGTGGCTCTCATTTAACACACCTGAGTTCCTTAGTGTGTCTTTGCACTCACAAGGTTCAAGAGTTGTCTCTAGCCTCCCAGGAGAGCCAGCTATGGAGTGTATGGACGGGAAGTGCATCAGGAAGCTGACAAGGCCCAGGTGTAAACTCAGTTTATGGTAGCCCAGGAAACGGGGCATGGACGTAAAAACGGAATGAAGGGTCAAGGAAACAGGTGCCTGCCCAAGGGGACAGTCTGTCTTATCTTCGTGCACCGGGTCGTGGGGAGCACATGGGCAATCTGTGGCACCCTCGTTACTTTGGTGCCCACTTTGCATATGCTAAGAAGCCCTGGGTTTCTAAAGCAGTTTCAAGGGCTTTAGGTTTCCCATGGGAGGCTCCTGCCCCACGGCAGAGTTACAGATGCCCTTAGAGCTGCTCTTCTGGATGTGTGCAGTCCGTGACATCCAAGGGGTCTGATCCGTAGTGCATGGTTAACTATGACTTCAATCCTGGAAGGCTTACAAAAACGTCTCTGTAAAATGGTCAGGGCTCAACGGATTCCATGTATAGGTCTGCTTTAAAGCTTTAGTTGACAAAGAGCCATAAAAATCCACAAATTGTACATTTCTGTGTGGAAAAAAATGTCCACAATAGCTTCCTTCCTCTAAAAATGTTTGCCTTTTAAAATTTTCAATGCAGCACAGAATTCAGGAATGAATAGCCATCCCTAAAGCAGTCGTTTTGCAGAAACAGGTGAGGAAGACACGCGGTAATGTGTTTAATGTAATTGTGCCTCCTAATAAAGTAAGTTCCGAAAAATCAACTTTGACTCGTGGCACATTTCGTGTTTAAAACACTGGGCATCAGGCATGCCCTACAATACAAGCCTAGTATCTTATTTACATCTAGTGAAAAAAAATTAATGTAATTTCTTCACAGGAATGAATTTCAAAATATGTGGGAAAGCTTTGTAGGTGTTTGGGAGATATTTGTAATTCAAGAATATTGTTTTGAGCCATATATCTTTTATAGCAAGAAATGCTGATGAGGGGGATGCATTAGTGTTATTTAATGCTTTGTTCTCCTCTCCAGGATGCCACATAAGGATTGAGTGTGATTCAGCTCCACAGATTTCCTTCCCTACCCTTTTAAGGTGTTGATGTGAAGTAGATGGTACACACAATGGTTAGGCAGAGTAACGCTTTTACTTTATTCACTGTGGAATATTAGAAAATAATTTACAAAATAATATATATTCCACATTGTGTCAGATAGTAAGTGATATATCTGTTTTTCATATTCATTGCTATTTTCTCATTCTAGTTAGTTGATAAGACTTTCCCATTTCTTTTTTGGGGTGGACAGTGCAAACTGATGCCTCTAAAATAGCCTCTTATTGTTATGTTTACATTAATAATCTCTGTAGTGGAGAACTCCCACAACTTTGCTGGCATGTGAGAGATGTGTGATCACAACCAAGAACATGTAAGTTTTAAATGGAAACCTCAGCTATCAGTTAAATTAACTATGGAAAAGGACAAACTCTTAACTGTGTCATATTCAAGTTTTGTCTCCCCTATTTGGATCATACATGTGATCAGATACATGTTGAAAGCTTTGTTCTATTTTGTGGTGAAAATGTGCTTGATGTGTGAGCTGTCTTATTAATTGGTTGTTATAGATGGTAAACTGGATTTATAAAATATTTGTATAGTAATATAGCTCCTCTGGAACACTGGAAAATAACTACTGATGATAGGTCCATAACATAGAATCAATGATATGGTTAGTAAAGAATTGCTTGAAATATTTAAAAAGTTTACAATTCTACAGATTGTAAATTTTACAATTTTGCAAACTTACAATCTGCAGCAATTTGGGGAGAAATGATATATGAAAACCTGCACGCAATTACCCAGAAAGTGTTCTTGAATAAATATTAATTTCCTTAAACTATCTGTGGTTGTTTTTTTAGTCAAATTTATTTAAAAGCCTCCCAGGCTAAATTTTAAAAATACTATTCTTAGTTTATCATTTATTTATTTTTATTCCTTTTGGGTGCTTTGAAAATGGAATAATTGTAGTTGGTTAATATAATGTGTTCTAACCACGGTCTATCTAAACATATCCTTGAGCTAGAGTACATTTTATTAATTTATTAAAAAGTATTTTTCAAAAAAGTTTTCTCATAAAAAATTAGAGGCTCTCCTTGAGACCCTTTTTACAAGTTTTAGAAAACAGACACTTTTGCTCTGTAACTCGTTATTACATCTTCAAAACAATGTTTTCCATATTGAGGTATCTGTCACTGTAAGTTTTCACAATGCAAATGAGGCAAATAATCTTTCATTTTGAAATGATGCCCATTTGTTCATGCTAGGTGTCTTTTTAATACTGCTGAACCAACGTTACCGTTATGGACTTGAATATGTGGGAACAAAATAATTTTAAACAAAATTTTAGTGAGTATTTTCCATATAAGGCACTTTAAAAACATTCCTAAAGCAATGAGAAAAGGTTTCAAAATGAATATCAATGCTTCCATGAAAATCATTCAGCAGGAAATTGAACCTGCTTGGCAAACCCAGGAAGAACAATAGTAAGATTGTTGGTGTGTTGGAGCCAGATGCTTTGTTTCATTGCTTAGCATTCATGGCTACAAACTACTTTGGAAAAGTGCTATGATAGTCCATGTGCTGGAAGCCTAATTAAAAAATATATTTAGCTGGATTTTTCTCTAAAGAAATAATTCCTTAATTAAGAATTAATTAATAATTAATTTAAATAATTTAAGTGCTATGATGTAACATCATAATGAAATGAGATGTGTATCCTCGAGTTCACTAAACATGGCCTGTTTTCTCTTTAAATCACAGTCGATTTTGCTTATCATGAAGAAATTTGTATTCATTCCATGAATGTGCTTGCTGAATTAAAGTTACAAGTCTTAAACATTTAGTCTTGTAATAGTTATTTGTATTTAATTACATAAAGACTACAGCTATATTGTAAATAACTTGTAAGTTTCACTGAATTGGATTCACTGTATATGTATACACACACACACATATATACAGAATTCTTATCATGAGAAAGTGAGGAAAATGAAATATTCCTGTTTGGAAATCATAGATGATAAAGGGGTATAATACCCAAATTAAGTCTATTCGTCATATCTCAACCTATATACTACTCAAAAAGAGAAAATTAAAACTAAAGCACTTGCAGAGAAAAATGCATTTTTTTCTGGAAAATTTGTAATACAATAAATCTTCCTTAATTTATATTAGCTAAGGTATGGTAAGATAGCTTCCGTCTTACATTTACTAGCCTTCTTTTTTCATCCATGCCTTGATTGTGCCATGATCACACACTTCTTATCCAAAAGCAAAGGGATTATTCATATAAAGAAATTATGAGTGTTGGTTGATCAGCTCGGTTTTGGAAATGTTAAATTTGAGGTGCATATGAAGCACCTGAGGGCAGATGTCAAGTAGGGATAAGCAATATATCCTGGATATATGAGCCTCATATTCAGGAGAGTGGTAGGAGCTGAGGACACCAGAGCGGGAATTAATATCACACAGATTGCGTTTAATCAAGGAGACTAGGAGAGATCACCTAGGGAATGACTGTAAACATAAAAGGGAAGTCTAAGGACTGATTCCAGGTTCCTTCAGTACTTTGAGCTCCCGCAGAATTGAGGCATCAGTAATGAAGCCTAAGAATGAGTGAACAAATAAGTAAAAGAAAACCAGTTGAAACACAGTAAAGAAGACCTTTTAGAAGGAGAGAGGACCAGCTCATCACATGCTGCTGATAGGCCGAAGGAGGGCGACTTGGCATATGGAGGCCCTTTGATATCCTTAGTAAGAGTGGTTTGGTGGAATGGTTGGTGCAAAGGACTGATTGGAAAGGACAAGAAATAATTGGGAAGAAAGAACTGGGGTAGTAACCTGAGGCAAAAAGGAGTAGCTAGAAGTTTTTGTGGTTTTCTTAGTGATTACAGAAGGACTGGCATGTTGTATGCTGATAGGAACAATATAGAGGGAAACCTTGGAAACGTTGGAAAGAGGAGGGGAAAGTCCTGAATGATGTTCTTGAGAAGCAGTGGGCTCTAGTGGACAGGGGAGCAAGTTGACTTCAGGAAGGAATAGTAGTTCATACACTTAAACAGGAGAGAAGATTGAATATGTGAGCACTGATGGACAAAGGTGGGTGGAAGATGTGGTGCTCAGACACTGAATGTACCCTGTGGGTTGCTTCTGTCTCTGTAGTGAGACAGAAGGATCATCAGTGACAAGTAGAGACGGGGCAGGAGGGCAAAGAAGGACATGGTGAAACCCCGTCTCTACTAAAATACAAAAAATTAGCTGGATCTGGTGGCAGGCACCTGTAATCCCAGCTGCTAGGGAGGCTGAGGCAAGAGAATTGCTTGAGCCCGGGAGATGGAGGTTGCAGTGAGCTGAGATTGTGTCATTGCACTCCAGCCTGGGCAACAAGAGTGAAACTCCGTCTCAAAAAAACAAAAAGAAAAAAAAAAAAAAAAAGAAATGGCCGTGTTGTAAACAAAACTTACAAAGGAAATTGGTAAAACTGAAGACTGATTTAAGCAGTAAAATATTTTGTTTGCTGAATTTTTCTAATATTTACCTAAATATTCAATAAATGCTTAATATCACTTTTCATGTAATAGCATCTGCAAGAGGTGTCCGGTGTTCAATTGTGTCTCCTATCCCAAATCTCACCTTGAATTGTAATTCCCATAATCTACACAGGTCAAGGGCAGGACAAGGTGGAGGTAATTGGATCACAGGGACAGTTTGCTCCATGTTGTCCTCACGATAATGGGTGAGTGTCACAAGATCTGATGGTTTTATATGCATCTTGCATTTCCCTTGCTTGCACTCACTCCATCCTGCTGCCCTGTGAAGAAGGTGCCTGCTTCTCTTTTGCCTTCCGCCATGATTGTAAGTTTCCTGATGCCTCCCCAGCAATGTGGAACTGTGAGTCAATTAAGCCTGTTTTCTGTTAAATTACCCAGTCTTGGATATTTCTTCATAGCAGTGTGAGAACAGACTAATGCAATATCTATATGCAAACCCAAATTTCAATGCATAGTTTATCTATTTATATACCTATCTAAAAAGGGAGAGACAGAACAGAGAAAGATGCATACGGAATTATCTCATGGGATTATGAGGTCTGGTACGTTAAAAATCTGTAAGGTAGACCAGCAGGCTGGAAATTCACACAGCATTTTTATATAACAGTCTTGTGTTAGAATACCTTTTCCAGGAATAATTGTTTTTTTCTCTTAAGATGTTCAACTAGTTGGATGAGGCCCACCAACATTACGGAGGGTAAACTGCTTTACTTAAATTTAACTGATTGCAAATGTCGATCATATCTACAAAATACCTTTACAGTAACATCTAGACTAGTGTTTGACCACACAACTGAGTACTATAGCCTAGACAAGTTGACACATAAAGCTAACCACCAAACATATCTTGCACCATATAAAAATGTAACTCAGTGAGAACACATGGACACAGGGAGGGGAACATTATACACTGGAACCTGTTGTGGGGTTGGGGGATAGGGGAGGAGAACATTAGGAAAAATACCTAATGTATGCAGAGCTTAAAACCTAGATGACAGGTTGATAAGTGGAGCAAATCACCATGGCACATGTATATCTATGTAACAAACCTGCACTTTCAGCACATGTATTCCAGAACTTAAAGTAAAATTTTAAAAAAGATATACACAATAAAAAAGTGTAACTCAATATGAACCATAGACCTAAACGTCAACATCATTTTATTTCTAGGAGAAAACAGAAGAAATATTCTGTTATCTGGGGCTATGCCTTAGTCAGCTTTGGCTGCCATAACAAAATGCCATCGAGTCAGTAGGTGAAACAACAGAAATTTTTTTAACAGTTCTGGAGGCTAGAAATCCCAGGTCAAGGACTGGTGTGGTCATTTACTGGCGATGGGTTTACTCCTGGCTTGTAGATGCCCTCTGTTCATTATGTCCTTTATTGGCCTTTCCTCTGTACATGTGCATGGAGATGGGGTAGGGAGTGCTCATGTAGGCACAAGGATGCTTTCTTGTGTCCATTCTTATAAGCTCACTAATCCTATGAGATCAAGGGGCCACCCTTATGATCTCTTTTAAAATTAATTAAATCCTTAGAGGCCTAATCTCCAAATATGGATACCCTTGGAAACAGGGCTTCAAAATATGAATGTGGTGGAGGACATAAGCATTAACAAAGAATAGATACATAGATTAATAAATCAAAATAGAGCTAGGAAATAGACCTACATATATATAGTCAGGTGATTTACAACAAAGGCAATAATGGTGAAAGTATAGTTTTTCTAACAAATGGAGCTTGAATAATTAGACATCTATACATAAACAATAATAATGATAATTATAACATCATACACAAATCCTTAGGTATTTCACAAAAATTAACCAAAGATACATCATAGAGATAATGCAAAATGCAAAAACTATATAGCTTCTCTAAGAAAACATAAGAGAATAGCTACATAAGTTTGAGTTTGGTGATGTGTTTTAAAATTCAACAACAAAATCATGATCAATGAAAGAAAAAATTGCCAAATTAGAGTGTATTAAAATAAAAGTCTTATACTCTTCAAAAGACACTGTAAACAGAATGAAAACAAAAGCTACAGACTAAGAGTAAACATCTATAGTACACATTTCTGACAAAGAACATGTCTCTATATATACAGGGATTCTTAAAACTCAACAATAGAAAAATAACTGAAAATAGTCAAAAGATCTGAACAGATGTTTCACCAAAGAAGATACGCAGATGGCAAATAAACAGATTGAAAGTGCTGAACGTCCTTTGTCATTAGAGAATTGTGTGCTAAAATGAGACACCACTATATATCTTCTAGAATATCTGAAATCCCCCCCCTACCAAAAAAAAAATACAAGACTAATTGCTGGTGAAAATGTGGAGCAACAGAAACTTTCATTCATTGCTGGTAGAAATGCAAAATGACTTTGGAAGATACTTTGGCATTTCCTTTAAAAATCTAAACATAGTCTTATCATAAGATTCAGCAATCATACTCCTAGGCATTTTATCTAGCTGATTTTAAAACTTATTTCTACATAAAAACTTGTGTATGAATGTATACAACAGCTTATTTTATAATCACTAAAAATAGACACATCCAAGATATACTGCATTAGGTGAATGGATAACAAAACATGACATAACCATACAATGAGATACTATTAGTCAATAAAAGGATACGTTACAAGCCACACAAAGACATGGGTGAGTCTTATGCTCATATTGCTATATGAAAGAATACAGTCTGAAAAGCTTAGATAGCGTAAGATTTCATTTATATGACATTCTGAAAAGGCAAAATTACAGATATCATAAACCTATCAGTGGGAGCCAAGGGGGTATAGGAGAAGCACAAGCTACTTATTAGTGCAGTGAAACTACCATGCATGATACTGCAATGGTGGATACAGGGTTGCCTAGGTCTGAATGCTTGTCTTTCCAGAAAATTCATATGTTGAAATCCTAACACCAGGGTGATGGTAATACGTAGGAGGTGGGGTATTTGGGGGCTGATTAAATCATGACAGCAGAGCCGTCATGAATAACATTAGTATCTTTATTAAACAGATCCCACAGAGATCCCTTGCCCCTTCTTCCATGTGAGGACACAGGAAAGAGAGTTGTCTATGAACTGTGAAGCAGGTTCCTGCCAGACACAAAATTTGTCAGCAAATGTTGAACCTGATCTTGGACTTCCCAGCCGCCAGAAGCATGAGAAATAAAATTCTGTCATTTATATGCCACCCAGTCTATGGTATTTTTGTTAGGGCAGAGCCCAAATGGACCGAGACAAGGGCACCAGACATTTTTCAAAACCCATAGATGCTTACAGCACAAAAAGTAAAGCTTAACGTGTGCAAATTTAAAAAATAACTTAAGAGGTTGGAAAATTTGTAGGACAGAATGCAGAATGTTGCGCGTATGCACACACACACACAAACCTAGATAAATGTATGAAATTACCTCAGTGAAGCAAGTGGGGGGAATTATGAGGTCATTATTACTGTCTTAATAAAGTTGAAAATGAGTGGAATCTGTAAGACTAAAGGCCAAAGTAGCTACACAGAAGTACTGCACTCTAACTGATACAAGTTTTTTTTGCTTTTTTTTTTTTTCTCACGGAGGCACGTTATGGGTTACCAAATCCGAATCTGCTGTAGATGCATGCTGGTATTAAACTATTAACTAAATGGATGGTGGATGATGGGAGACAGGTTTCTCATGGATGGAGGGGTAGACTATAGATAAACAAGGAGAGGAAGCTAGAATGATCCTTGTGGTAATGGATTAGAGTTGAAGATCTCAGTTTAAAATCGTATTTAATTTAATATAGAGGCAAATGTTTACATATATAAATTTAACAGATGTGTATATACGTGATATATACAAGTATATATTTCATTGTTCTCAGCAGAGAAGCCTATGACTAAAAACTACCCGGTAGAAAGGAGCACACCTAGAACCCAGATGTCGATTCCTAGAACCGTTTCCCAATGAAGTGAACCAGACCATTGGAGAAATGACTTAGTTTAGCACTGGGGCAGGGCATAAACCAGATGAACCAGGAGCATCTTGTAGCCCTAGAAATGAAGGGCTGAGGAATATGATAAAGGATATCACAGTGTTGCATTCAGCAAAATCCAGACTATGGAAAACTGAAGAGAACGCAGGATCTGTTTCTTTCCAACAACAACAAAACAATGGCAGGGAAACAGGTCCAGTGGAGGGGACCTAGAGATGATGGAAAAGTTAAGGGTTATAATGACAAAAACATCACTGTATAATACCATGTTTGGGCTCTCATTCAAATAAACATATTTTTATAAAGTTTAAGTCTGCCAGATAAGTGTGTAAATCAGTTGAACATCTGATAATCATTTAATTTTTTTAGAAATGAAAACTGTTTTGGGATTTCAGTTAATATGAAGTCCTTAACTTTCAGGAAAACATATCGAGGTATTTAGAAATGAAATGGAATGACGTCTTAGATTTGCTCCACATTTTTCCGGCAGCTGAGATGCAAGTAGGTGAGCATCGAACTGGAACCAGATGTGCCATGTATTGAAGGTTGTTGATGCTGAGTACCAGGTGTTCTGAGTTCATTATGTTATTCTATTATTCAAGGTTTTTGAGGCTTCCTAATGAAAAGGTTTTATCGCAAATTTCACACCATTTAAAGTGAAATCCTATGTGAAACTGAACACTTTGCAGAAATAAAATAAATAAATTTCCAAATTGGTCCAAAAATAAAAGGAAAAATTAAACTATACAAACTGATACAGTACAGTATTCACAGCTCAAGCCACCCTCAAATGTTCCAGTCTAGGCGGTCTTGGAGGCTGATTGAACAAAATGATCAGGAAAAACTACCTACCATCTTATCTCAACTCTTCCAAGGCATACAAAATATAGACTATTGTTCAATTCCATCTCCCAGACTAGCCCTCCTGGATACAAAAACCAGATGAGGACCACCCCCATCCCCATGAAAAGAAACACATGAAGGAAGCTCTCATATATAACACTACATATCCTACGTAAATTAGCATATTAAATGAACAGGCTCTGCCCAAGGAAAGAAAATATGGTTCAAGATTACAAAAAAGAAACGTGTTTCATTGTAATTCCTTACATACAAAATGGACAAGAAAAAGATATGTGCTCATGTCACTGGGTATAGGAAAAGCTTTTGAAGGAAATTCAATATGAGTTCAAGGTAAACATATTTAGTTAACTTCTTTTGAAAGAGAATTTCCATTTACTAAAATCAACAGCAAATATACATAAATGCTAAATGTTCGAAGACTTATTATTAAAGAGAGGGAAAAGAATTAGATGTAGGGTATTATCTCCAGCTTTTAAATCAGTATTGAGACACAAAGTCAGAGCTATAAATATCAACATAAATAAGGAATATGAATATTGGAAAAAATATATGATGTTTAGCGATAACAACATTGTCAGTTTTGAAAATTCAAAGGAGTAGGCATGTGGAAGAGTCAAGTGAATGGGCTTTCCGAATGAGGTGTACAACAGATTACAATAGCAAGATCAAAATCTTTGCCAGATGAAAGCAATCAGTAACTAGAACACTCAATAGACAATATGCCTTTTTCAATAGCATCAAAATCCAAGAATTACCTGAAAGGAAGCCTAGCAAAAATGTAGAAGGTCCTTATAGAGGCAACTATCACAGTATACTGACAGATTCAAGTAAAAGGAGTTTGAAATTAATACAGGAGGCTGGGCACGGTGGCTCACGCCTATAATCCCAGTACTTTGGGAGGCTGAGGCGGGCAGATCACTTGAGGTCAGGAGTTCCAGACACACCTGGCCAACATGGTGAAACTCCATCTCTACTAAAAATACAAAAATTAACTTGGTGTGGTGCCGTGTACCTGTAATCCCAGCTACTCGGTAGGTTAAGGAAGGAGAATCGCTGGAACTTGGGATGCGGAGTGAGCCAAGATAGTGTCATTGCACTCCAGCCTGGTAGACAGAGCGAGATTGCCATCTATCTATCTATCTATCTATCTATCTATCTATCTATCTATCTACACATATGTATGTGAGTTCTAACCATTTTATCAACTGCAGTCCAGGCAGGCTACAGAACTCCCCAATATCCCTGCTGCCAACCCCCTCCAACCGAGACATATGTATGCATATATATATATACACACACACACATATACACATACATATTATAGAGGAGCATAACATATTCATTGGTGAGAAAGAGAACACTGTAAAAATGTCAATTTTCCTTCAATTATATACAAGTTATGTCTTATCTGTAGCTGCCAACATGACAATCAAACTTGGGCTGCTGTTCTCTGCTTCACAAATCAACCCTGGAAGATTATAGAAGGGAAAAAGAAGGAGAAAGACACAATATCAGCAACAAAATCTAAGCAACAAAATAGAGAAAGCCCTGGGTGATGCTGAAGACTGTTGAACTGGTAATTGTGTTTGACACTTGCAGTCTCGGTTGGAGGGGGGTTGGCAGCAGGGATATTGGGGAGGTCTATAGCCTGCCTAGACTGCAGTTAACAAAACTTTAGAATGAAAGTTTTCCAATTTCCACTTCACTTCATTACACAATCTGAGGCAGCTCCTCAAAACATGGTGCTAGTAGCCCTAGGGCAACAGCAGGACACCGGTTAAACAGGGCTGGTTGGCCGGGCACGGCGGCTCACGCCTGTAATCCCAGCACTTTGGGAGGCAGGGGTGGGCAGATTACCAGGTCAGGAGATCGAGACCATCCTGGGTAATACGGTGAAACCCCGTCTCTACTAAAAATACAAAAAAATTAGCCGGACGTGGTGGCAGATGCCTGTAGTCCGAGCTACTCGGGAGCTGAGGCCGGAGAATGGCGTGAACCCAAGAGGCGGAGCTTGCAGTGAGCCAAGATCGCGCCACTACACTCCAGCCTGGGCGACAGAGTAAGACTCTGTCAAAACAAAACAAAAAACACAAAACAAAACAAAACAAAAAAACAAAACTAAACAAAACAGGGCTTTTATAAGACAGTATGGATCAAGAGTTCCGCTAATAACAACCAGACACCAACATAGTGGGTGAGAATTTGTGTTTCAAAAAAAGTTGTTTCAACAGAACTTAAAGAATGAAAAAGAAGCACAATAGGATATAAGAGTGAATCATGCATACTACTGGTAGGTATTCTTTCCTAGAAATATATATATATATATCTCCTTGGAAGATACGTGAAGTGTATTTCTTTTTCATTTTTTAAAATTTTTTGAGACAGAGTGTCACTCTGTCGTGAGGCCCACGCTAGAGTGCAATGGCACAATCTCGGTTTACTGCAAACTCCGCCTCCAGGTGCAAGCGATTCTCATGCCTCAGCCTCCTGAGCACTACCACACCCGGCTAATTTTTGTATTTTGTGTAGAGATGGGGTTTCATCATGTTGGCCAGGCTGGTCTTGAACCCCTGACCTCAAGTGATCTGCCCGCCTCAGCCTCCCAAAGTGTTGGGATTACAGGCGTGAGACACTGTGCCCGGCCGTAAAACATATTACTTTGAGGACAAAAGGTTTGCCAAGTGTAGCTCTGACTGGGGAGGAGCCCCCATGGGAAGGTGTGCGTCTTCTCTCAGAGGTCACTACAATCGCAGGAGCTGCCACTCTGCAGGGAGCACCTGGCCTGGGACCCGCAGCCATTCTCTGCAATAGGTGCAGCTGGGCAAATGCTCAGAGGTGGCAGAAACAGCATCTCCCAACCACCACTTCATCAAAGAGCCAGGAGCCAGGAGGAGGGCCCTCCTGAGTGGGGACTGAGGGTCCACTCTCCTGACGTAGATAGGCCACAGAATCCAGCTCAGCCCTCCTGTCAGCCCTGGAAGACCCTGGCAATGTCACCACGACCCGATCACACCCCTCCTCCCACTGCCGCCTCATGGGATTGGGGGCCAGAGACTTGGTGGGAGAGGAGGAGACACATTTGGCAGAAGATGGGGGTCCAGACTCTGCCAGGCATCAAAGTCAGGACCCTGAGGGGTAACTGAGAGCCCCCAATCCCACGCCCAACACCACCACCACCACCAGCACGACCTAAGCCCCGAGGCACCACTGGCATCCCTCCCCTACCACCCCCAATGCCTCCCTTTACCCCACCCATCCAAACATCTTCACACTCACCCCCACTCCAATCCAGGCAGAATCCGGTTCCGCCTCTGCTCTCAACCCAGGGAAGCCCAGGTGCCCGGATGTGACGCCACTGACTTGAGCATTAGTCGTTAGAGAGAAGCGAGGTTCTTGGTCTGAGGGGCAGCTTGAGATCGGTGGAGGGAAGCGGGCCCAGGCTCTGTAAGAAGGCAAGGTGACACGCTGAGGGAGGACTGAGGACCCACTTACCCCAGATAGAGGGCCCCAAATAATCCAGCGCTGCCCTTCATGCCAGCCCTGGACCACCTGGTGGTGGACTTCTTAGGCTGCGCCACCCCCAGCCCCCTGCTGCTTAAGCCACTGGGGACTCTGGAGTCAGAGCTTGTGTGACCAGGGAAGGGTTGCTGGAAGGGCAGCATCCAGGCTTTGCCAGACATCACGCTCAGGATTCTCAAGGAGGGCTGAGGGCCCCCAAGACCCCACTCCCGTGACCCAACCCCCACTCCAATGCCCACTCCCGTGACCCATCCCCCACTTCATTGTCATTCCCACCCCATCCCACATCCCCTACTCCATCCCTCCACCCTGATCCCCATCTGCCCTGCCTTTCCACCCTCACCGCCACCGCCACCGCCACCCCCGCCTCCACCCCCACGCCCACGCCAACCCCCACCCCCACGCCCACTCCCATCCCCACCCAGGCAGGATCCGGTTCCCGCCTGGGAACATCCGGGTGCCCGGATGTGACGCCACTGACTTGCGCATTGGGGAGCAGAGAGAAGCGAGGTTTCCAGTCCAAGGGACTGCGTGAGTTCGGCCGAGGGAACCGGGTCCAGGCGCTGTGAGGAGGCAAGGTGAGAGGCTGAGGGAGGACTGAGGACCCCGCCACCCCAGATAGAGAGCCCAGAATATTCTAGCGCCACCCTTGCTGCCAGCCCTGGACCAGGCTGAGGCGGGAAGACGTCTCAGCCTGGGCTGCCCCCAGACCCCTGCTCCATAAGCCTTGAGAGACACCAGGTTCTTCTCCCCAGGCTCTGGAGTCAGAGGTTGTTGTGACCGGGGCAGGACTGGTTAGGAGAGGCAGGGCACAGGCTCTGCCAGGCATCAAGGTCAGGACCCAGAGGGAGGGCTGTGGGCCCCCAAGACTGCACTCCAATCCCCATTCCTACCCCATTCACATTCCCATTCCCCACCCAACCCCCATCTTCTCAGCCACACCTCCACCCGCATCCCCTACCCCCACTCCGTCACCTGACCACAGCCCTCCCCCCCCAGCACCAGCTCCAACCCTTCTGCCACCCCACTCTCATTCTCCCCAGCCCCACCCTCATCTCTCTCATGTGCCCCACTCCCATCTGCTCCCTCAATCTGTCAGAATCCGGCTTGCCCCTGCTCTCAACCCAGGGAAGCCCTGGATGGCCCTCACAGATCTGAGAGAAGCCAGGTTCATCTAATGGTTCTGAGGGGCGGCTTGAGATCCACCGAGGGGAGTGGTTTTAGGCTCTGGGAGGAGGCAAGGTGAGATGCTGAGGGAGGACTGAGGAGGCCTCCACCCCAGGTAGACGGCTCCCAAATGATCCAACACTACCCCTGCTGCCAACCCTGGACCACCCAGCCAGGGCAAACATCTCAGCTGGGCCACCCCCTGCCCCACTGCCAGTTCACCCAGCGGGAACTCTGTAATCAGAGCTTATGTGACCGGGGCAGTGTTGGTCAGGAGAGGGCAGGGTCCAGGCATCAAGGTCCAGGCATCCTCCCGGCATTAAAGTCAGGACCCTGAGAGGGAACTGAGGGTTCCCCACCCACACCTGTCTCCTCATCTGCACCGCCACCCCACTCACATTCCCATACCCCCCCCCACAACCCCAACCTCATCTTGGCAGAATCCCTGCAGTCAACTCACGGAAGCCCTGGGAATGGCGACTAGGCATTCGATCTTGATGTCCCCGTCCGCAGCTGATGGAGGGAAGGGGCTTGAACAGGGCCTCAGGGGAGCAGAGGAAGGACCCTACTGGGAGATGAGGGAGGCCTCAGGGGACCCAGCACCCCAGGACACCGCAACCCTGACTGAGACTGAGGCTGCCACTTCTAGCCTCAAGAATCAGAATGATGGGGACTTATATTAGCATAGGGGTGGGACCCAGCCCTGCCAGGATCACAAGGAAGAAGAGGAGGGAGGACTCAGGGAACCTTGGAATCCAGATCAGTGTGGACCTCGGCCCTGAGAGGTCCAGGGCACGGTGGCCACATAAGGCCCTTATTTCCTGCATCTTTGAGGTGACAGGACACAGCTGTGGTCTGAGAAGTGGGGCCTCAGGTCAACAGAGGAAGGAGTTCCAGGATCCATATGACCCAAGTTGTGCCCCCTTCACAAGGACTGGGGATATCCCTGGCTCCACAGAGTCTGGCTGTTTCTTTTTCGTAGCTCTAGGGGGACCAGATCAGGGATGGCCGTATGTTCCAGTCTCACTTGTACCACAGGCAGGAAGTTGGGGAGCCTGCAGGGAGATGGGGTCTTGGGGTAAAGGGGGGATGTCTACCCATCTCAGGGAATTGGGGGTTGAGGAAGCACAGGCTTTGGCAGGAATAAAGATGAGTGAGCCAGACAAGGCTATTGGAATCCTCACCCCAGAACCAAAGGGGTCAGCCCTGGACACTTCACCCAGGGTGTGGCATCTTCTTACTCCTGTTTCCAGATCTCAGGGAGGTGAGGACCTTTTTCTCAGAGGGTGACTCGGGTCAACATAGGGACCCCCATCTGGTCTAAAGACAGAGCAGTCCTAGGATCTGCCATGCATTTGGGTGAGGAACATGAGAGGATTGAGGATACCCCAGGGCCAGAACACTGACAGAGACCGCACAGAAATCAGCTCTGCCCCTGCTGTCACCCCAGAGAGCATGGGCTGGGTCATCTGCCAAGGTCCCTCTCTTATCTTGGGATCATTGATGTCAGTGAGGGGGAGGCCTTGATCTGAGAAGGCTTCACTCAGGTCAGTAGAGGGAGAGTCCCAGGCCCTGCCAGGAGTCAAGGTGAGGACCAAGCAGGCGCCTCACCCAGGACGCATTAATTCCAACGAATTTTGATATCTCTTGCTGTCCTTCCCCGAGGACCTAGGCCCGAGTGGCCAGATGTGGGTCCCCTCCTGTCTTTCTGTTCCTTATCATGGATGTGAGTTCTTTATTTGGATTTCTCAGACCAGCAAAAGGGTGGAATCCAGGTCCTGCCAGGAAAAATGCAAGGGCCATGCGTGAGAACAGAGGGGATCATCCACTGCATGAGAGTGGGGATGTCACAGAGTCCAGCCCACCCTCCTAATAGCAATGAGAAACCAGGGCTGTGCTTGCAGTCTGCACCCTGAGGGCCCGTGGATTCCTCTTCCAGGAGCTCCAAGAACCAGGCAGTGAGACCTTGGTCTGAGACAGTGTCCTCAGATCACAGAGCAGAGGACGCACAGGCTGTGCCAGCAGTCAACGTTTGCCCTGAATGCACACCAAGGGCCCCGCCTGCCGCAAGACACATGGAACTCCACAGAGTCTGGCCTCACCTCCCTACCGTCAGTCCTGTAGAATCGACCTCTGCTGGCCGGCTGTACCCTGAGTGCCCTCTCACTTCCTCCTTCAGGTTTTCAGGGGACAGGCCAACCCGGAGGACAGGATTCCCTGGAGGCCACAGAGGAGCACCAAGGAGAAGATCTGTAAGTAGGCCTTTGTTAGAGTCTCCAAGGTTCAGTTCTCAGCTGAGGCCTCTCACACACTCCCTCTCTCTCCAGGCCTGTGCGTCTTCATTGCCCAGCTCCTGCCTACACTCCTGCCTGCTGCCCTGACCAGAGTCATCATGTCTCTTGAGCAGAGGAGTCTGCACTACAAGCCTGAGGAAGCCCTTGAGGCCCAACAAGAGGCCCTGGGTCTGGTGTGTGTGCAGGCTGCTGCCTCCTCCTCCTCTCCTCTGGTCCTGGGCACCCTGGAGGAGGTGCCTACTGCTGGGTCAACAGATCCCCCCCAGACTCCTCAGGGAGCCTCCACCTTTCCCACTACCATCAACTTCCCTCGCTGGAGGCAACCCAATGAGAGTTCCAGCAGCCATGAAGTGAAGGGGCCAAGCACCTCGCGTGTCCTGGAGTCCTTGTTCCGAGCAGTACTCACTAAGAAGGTGGCTGATTTGGTTCGTTTTCTGCTCCTCAAGTATCGAGCCAGGGAGCCGGTCACAAAGGCGGAAATGCTGGAGAGTGTCATCAAAAATTACAAGCACTGCTTTCCTGTGATCTTCGGCAAAGCCTCTGAGTCCTTGCAACTGGTCTTTGGCATTGACGTGAAGGAAGCAGACTCCACCGGCCGCTCCTATGTCCTTGTCACCTGCCTGGGGCTCTCCTATGATGGCCTGCTGGGTGATAATCAGATCATGCCCAAGACAGGCTTCCTGATAATCATCCTGGTTATGATTGCAATGGAGGGCGGCCATGCTCCTGAGGAGGAAATCTGGGAAGAGCTGAATGTGATGGAGGTGTATGATGGGAGGGAGCACAGTGCCTATGGGGAGCCCAGGAAGCTGCTCACCCAAGATTTGGTGCAGGAAAAGTACCTGGAGTACCGGCAGGTGCCCTACAGTGATCCTGCACGCTATGAGTTCCTGTGGGGTCCAAGGGCCCTCGCTGAAACCAGCTATGTGAAAGTCCTTGAGTATGTGATCAAGGTCAGTGCAAGGGTTCGCTTTTTCTTCCCATCCCTGCGTGAAGCAGCTTTGAGACAGGAGGGAGCAGCTTTGAGAGAGGATGAAGAGGGAGTCTGAGCATGAGTTGCAGCCAAGGCCAGTGGGAGGGGGGCTGGGCTAGTGCACCTTCAAGGACCGTGTCCAGCAGCTTCCCCTGCCTCGTGTGATGTGAGGCCCATTCTTCACTCTGTTTGAAGAGAGCAGTCAGCATTCTCAGTAGTAGGTTTCTGTTCTATTGGATGACTTGGGGATTTATCTTTGTTCTCTTTTGGAATTGTTCAAGTGTTCCTTTTAAGGGATGGTTGAATGAACTTCAGCATCCAAGTGTATGAATGACAGTAGTCATACATAGTGCCGTGTATATAGTTGAGGAGTAAGAGTCTTGTGTTTTATTCAGATTGGGAAATCCATTCTATTTTGTGAATTGGGATAATAACAGCAGTGGAATAAGTATTTACTTAGAAATGTGAAAAATGAGCAGTAAAATAGATGAGATAAAGAACTAAAGAAATTAAGAGATAGTCAATTCTTGCCTTATACCTCAGCCTATTCTGTAACATTTTTAAAGATATATGCATACCTGGATTTCCTTGGCTGCTTTGAGAATGTAGGAGAAATTAAATCTGAATAAATAATTCTTCCTGTTCACTGGCTCCTTTCTTCTCCATGCACTGAGCAGCTGCTTTTTGGAAGACCCTGAGTTAGTAGTGGAGATGCTAAGGTAAGCCAGACTCATGCCTACCCATAGGGTTGTAGAGTCTAAGAGCTGCAGTCACGCAATCAAGGTGGCAAGATGTCCTCTGAAGACGTAGAGGAAAAGTAAGAGAGGGTGAGGGTGTGGGGCTCCAGGTGAGAGTGGTAGAGTGTAAATGTCCTGAGCTGGGGCATTTTGGGCTTTGGGAAACTGCAGTTCCTTCTGCGGGAGCTGATTGTAAGGATCCTGGGTGGATCCAGGGCCAGATTCTCAGACGGTGAGAGAAAAGCCTGAGTTGGAAAGCTGCTCTGAGGAGTTTCTTTTGGACAGTGGATGAACAGAGAGGAGTCTCCACCTAGGCAGGATTGGAAAGTGTCCTGCGCTTTTTTTTTCTCATTGCTTCTGAACACAGCGCAAGAGCTAGGTGATGGACACCCATCGTCCGAAAGCGTTTCCTGAGAGAGAAGCGTGAATCTCCCCGGAATGGAGATCCAGAAGCCACTGGTCAGGCACTTTTCTACCTGGCTGGGAGGACCAGAGCTGACTCTATTAAAAAGGCATTCTAATGAGGTTATCTCACGTGCAATTTGGCCAGTTGTAAGCAAGATTTCGTGTGTTGACAAAATGAATGAAAATAGTGGTTTGGATGGAAAGGTATGTGGGAGAGAGTAAAGGAGTTGGTTTTTGACTCAAATTCTACGATCTTTGAGCTGTATCCGCCTAGGGAAAGTCGCACACCCAAATTTTGAAGTACATTCTCTAAGAGGCAACACTTACTGAATTTTAGGAATGAAACTTCCCTTTTTGGTTAGTTATTCCATGTCCTATTAAGTTGTATATTCTCTGATAAGTCCGGAGAACAACAACAAAATCCCAAAGTGGTAGGGTCTGGGCTCAAATAATATTAGAAATAACAGCCACCTGCTATCCGTTAAACTTGTAATTTACTCCAGGCCCTGAACCAGCTGCTTCACTTGCATGCACACACTCCAACAGTCCTAGCGGAAAGGTCTAATCACACCTACTACACAGATGTAGAACCAGAGGCATGCAGGGCTTGGGTATTTCCCAGGATCACGTGCCTAGTAAGGGACAGGGCTGGAACCCGATCCGATCCCTGATCTGAATTCCTGTAGAGCCCATGCTGTTCCCACTCCTCCCAGCCTGTGGCCCACCTCCTGAGTACTACTTCCTTTCTCTTCTCAACACTGTGCCGTATGTCTCTGGTGACAAAAAGAAGGACCCCGAGGCCAACGTACTAAAAACAGGCCAGGGGAAGGTGACAGAATCAAACATCATTTGAGGCTGGTGTGCACTGGGTTCCTTAAGAGTTGATTCTGCCAAGGTGTGGGCATTTCTGTCCAGTTCCAGCACTTTCCCGAATTGCAGTGAGTTTCCCCTGGTCACTTCCATGTGTCCTTTCTCACTCTGGAACCTGGCTTGCTGACCAGCCTGTCACTGGTCCCCACAGAACAGCCAGAATCACCTGCTCACCTCCTGATGGCGCATTCCTTTTCCTTGTAGAAGTCCTCTGGATGTCCCATCTCTCACTCAGGAAGCCATGTGATATCAACACCCCTTTTGAATTCCCATGGGATAGTGATGTTTACACACCTGGGTACCACTCTGCTTATCTTCAGTACACTCTCCAAGTGCTTTATGAATGTGCTGAGTAGAGTCTGATTTGCCATATTATCTAAGGGTTCTTGGGATGTCGCCCTGAAATTAGAAGGTTTTGGAACCACCTTGATACTTGAAGTTGGACTTTAACAGGGTGTCTTATTTGGAGTTTACCTCTGAGCACATACACAGATGAATGCTTTAAAACCAAAGCTACCTCATGAGTGTTAGATGAGGGGAAGCTTTGGAAATTAGCAGAACAAACACCTACTTACTGAATTCCTAAATCCTTGGAGTCCCCCAGGAAGTGAAAAATGATTGCTTGAAGACATTTCCGCTCTGATGGAAAATGAATAATTAAGCAGCTTTCTACTGCTGCTTCTCTGTTTAACTGCCTCCCAGGAAAATACTGGCTTTCAGTGTACCTAGAGGCACCTGACAGGAGCTCAGGCATGTGGAGGGTAGCAGAAACTCACAGGTTAAGATTTTGACCTGGAATCAAATGGAGAAAATAATTGTAGTCTACTCAGGATTCAAAGGGTCATGCAAAGGGAAGCCTTTCTGCTGAGACTTTCAAGATTCTTGGACAGTTCGTTGTAATCCTATATTTGAAAGCATCAGTCACATATTAGACACTGGAAACAAGGTGGAGAACTTCAAGTCAAATGTGGCCTTTTCAGAAACTTCTCTGAGAAATGAGAAGGGTAGTGTAATGCCAAATACTACCAAATAATCATAATTGCTTTATTTATTTATGAGGGATTCTCGCTCTGTTGCCTCGGTTGGAGTGCAGTGGTGTGATCTCAGCTCACTGCAACTCTGCCTCCTGGGTTCTAGCAATTCTCCTGCCTCAGCCTCCCGAGTAGCTGGGATTACAGGCACCCACCATCATGCCCAGCTAATTTTTGTATTTTAGTAGAGATGGGGTTTCGCCATGTTAACCAGGCTGGTCTTGAACTCCTAACCTCAAGTGATGCACCTGCCTTGGCTTTTCATTGTGCAGCTACTAAGTAATAGTTTATGGGGGAGACTATAATGCTCACCCACATCTTGTCTTCCCCTTTCTGTACACATGGGAACAGTACGGCCCACTTGCAGTTAGGAAGGGTCACGTGACCTTTCCTTGACACTGAAACACGAACAGAGGTGTGTTTGTCACATCCCGGCATGTGAGAGCCAGTGCGCCATTTCCACACTTCCTTCCTCCTTTCAATGGTAAACAAGGCGGCTTCACTTTGACTTGATGGAATCATAAGGTGGAAGCAGCCTGGATCCCTGGGTCATGTGAGAGTGAGGAGCCCCTGCCAAACTGCATCAGAACTTAGGTGCACATATAATACACTTCGGTTGTGTCAAGCTATTCACGTTTCAGGACTTGTCTGTTGCATTAACTAGTAGTTACTTATACTGCCACAGCTACTCCTTCTGTTGGTAGGTATAAATATTTCTACTAAAAGGTAGTACTGTGTATATTCTTAGGGCAAAAATTATAGAAAAGTAGATAATACGCACATTTCCTCTCTACAAAGTTCCTCCACAGTTTAACCCCCTCCTCACAGGTCACCACAATGATCAGTCTTGTGTGTTATTTTCCAGCTGACTACAGGCTTTTCACGGACAGATAAAGTATAGCAATATATCATTTTTATTTCACATACAAGAACAGTGATGTACATATTGAACTGCAACTAGCCTTTGTCAGTTTATAAAATGGATACGGGATCTTTCTAAACAATACATATATAGATCTATCTCACTTTTCAAATTACATTCTATAATTCTAAAGTAGGCATACACCATAATTAATTAAACTATTTTTTTTTCCTGAAAGACACATAAGTTGTTTCTCATTTGCTATATGATGACTAGAATAAGATCAACAGCTTTGAGTGTAAATCTTTGGGCAAGCATGAATGTTTTCTTATAAGAAAGATGTATAACATGGACATCGGGTTAAAGTGAAAAAGGTGGCAGACTGAACAGGTGCCAGGAAAGGACAGCAGACAGGAAACCCTCAGCCCGTGAGGGTCACTGGGAGGATCCAGGGGAGAGCAATGGCCAGCGTCCATGAGAGAGACCACATGTGAAACCAAGTCCATAGAGCCCCAGACAGGCTGGCATTCTCAGCTCTGAATCGAGTTCAGCCCGGTGGGGGCAGGGACCTGAGGAAGACAAGGGGGAAGGGAGGAGGGAGGACAGGACAATGAACAGAAATAGGCTTGGGAAATCCAGGCACCATCACTACCAGCTGGAGGGGCTCGTGGGATCCGAATGGGCAGGCCTGTTGGCTGAATGCACCAGTGGCATGCTGGACACACCACCGTGCCTCAGAATCCCCTTCCCTCTCTCAGCAAGAGCTTGGCTGACTCCCTGCATCATCCTGGGCGAGCTCCCTCTCCTGACCTCTCCAGTAGTCCTGTGCACCTTCGCCAGCATACCATGGCTGGAAGCTGTCTTCATGCCTGCTGGGGGCTGGAGTTTTATCCCCTGGGGACCCTCCATAGAGGCTGGGCCATGTGAGTGGGTTGCTGACTGATGACCAAGTGCCGAGATGGGCCAGGAATGCCACTGAGCAGTTGAAGGGGGCATGTGGCCGCTTGCAGGGGAAATTGGAGGAAGAGTGCCCTGGGACTAATCAGTCGAGACTCTGCAGATGAAGGACTGGGTGTGGACATGAGTTGAAAATGATTCAGGTGGTGACCCTGCCTCAGATGGACTCCTGTGGCTTCTGAGCTCTTGGCACACAAGGGAGCAGGTGTCCTGGCACTGTGATCACTGGCCTATGTTGCTCTCAGACACTGGCTGGGATAGAGGGCTGGCCCAAGGTGTGGACACAGGCAGGTTGGATGGAAACCCAGTGGAGATGGCACCTTTCCTTGTTAAACCGATGGGGATGTGCAGGGTTCAATGCAGGGAGCATCCTCACCTCCATGACAGTATTTAGGCCTGGTGAGGAGGTGTCTGCAGTAGCCCTCTCAGTAGAAGTTTCCACGGGAACTGTGAACTCAAGTGAGCACAGGTGAGGGTACTGTGAGTTTCCTTATGGAGGCAGGAGGCCCAGATGGGGCAGACTCCAAGATTTGAATCAGTGAATTACCATCCCTGGTAATTTCATTCATTCACTCACTCACTCACTCATTCATCCATTTATTCATCCATTTATTGAACATATGGTGAGGAAACACCAAGTCATCAAAAGAAAAGAAAGTGGCAATGTTCTTAGTTCAGTCTGTCAGGATGGGGGCAGAGGGTGAGATGGAAAGCCATGTGAGTGTTTTAGGAAGTGAGGGACTGTGAACTGATGGAGAGAATCTCTATTGATCTGACTTCTGAGGCTGCTGACTAGGTGAAGTTGTTCCCTTAGTTGAGAGTGAAGGTGAAGGAGGAAGAGTTGGTGGTGATTTGACGAGGAAGAGTGTGGGGGAGGTGCTGTGCCTGTCCAGGTGGAGCCTTCATGTGAGCAGTAGGAAAATGGGTCTGTCAATTTGGATGGGGGCCAGGGCAGGACATTAGGTTTGGCTCCATCAGTGAGGGTGGTTTGAGGCCCCAGGTTTAGATTAAATGGACTGTTGTGTAGATTGTGGCCCACATGCTTGTATTAGTCAGGGTTCTCCAGAGAAATAGGACCAATACGTTATGTTTTTATATAATACATAACCTATATAATAGGGAGTAGGAAAGGAGCCACCGGTGTAAGTCCTGGAGCCTGAAGGCACGAGAACCAGGAGTTCCAATGTCTGAGGGCAGGTGAAGATGGATATTGCAGCTCAGAAATAGAACCAGTTCACCCTTCCTCCACCTTTTAGTACTGTCTTGGTCCTTAACGGATTGGATGAGGCCTGCGTACATTGGTGAGGGCAATTTTCTTTACTCAAGTGTACTGTTTGGAATGCTAATCTCATCCAGAAATACCCTTTCAGCCACACCAGAAATAATGTTTTGTCAGCTATCTGGGCATCCCTTAGCCCAGGGCTTCCCAACCCATGGGCCATGGACGAGTACTATTAAGAACCAGCACACAGGAAGAGGTGAGCAGCAGGCGAGGGAGCATTGCTGCCTGAGCTTCACCTCCTGTCGAATCAGCAGCACCATTAGATTCTCACAGGATTATGAACTCTATTGTGAACTGTGCATGCCAGGGAACCAGGTTCCTCACTCCTTATGAGAATCTAACTAATGCCTGATGATCTGACGTGGAACAGCTTCATTCTGATACCATTTCCCCGCACCCACCCACCCCCCTACTCACCCCACTCCCAGTCCTTGGAAAAATTGTCTTCCAGGAAACAGGTTCCTGGTGCCAAACATGTGGGGAATCCCTGCTGCCTCAGCCTACCCAAGTTCACACATACAATTCATCATCACAACTCTACCCCTTGTCACCTTGGCACCCATATGCAGCTTCTTAAACCATAGTTAGTCATCAAACAAAGACCATACCAACATCATAATTCTGTCTAACATGATACAACTATCCTACCTACAACCAATACCAATCTTCTTCTCAGGAGAGGAGGTAAAATCCCTAAATGGTGTTTTTTTCAGCTGATATCCCATAACATGAACATAGTATCATGTAAAATTAATAATACTTAAATACTGATGTAAAGTCACTGCATCTTACATTACCTGATAAGGAAATATGAGAGGAAAGAAAACAAAGATCTTTGCTTAACATCTCTCTCTCTCTCACACACACACACACACACACACACACACACACACACACACACTTATAAGAAAATAACAGTGAAATGGCATTTTGAAGTCACAGGGACTGCCCCAGCTAGTTGATAATACTTTACAAAGCTGGAACAAGGTCCTCTTGAAGATTGTATATGCTCTGAATCAGCATTCAACATATGTCTCTATCATAGCCAGAATTCACAGGTCCAGGAATCCAGGGTTGGAAATTGGACTGGCAACTTTCACCATCACCCCCAGAGGCTCACTAATAAATGTTTTGCTTCCTGTTTCCACAACAACTTTATGCTCTGCTGGTTAGAGGTCTTAGTTCTAGAGGAAGGAATGTTGCCACCAGGAGACACAACAGTGATTTCATGGAACTAGAAATTAAGACTGACACCCAGCCACTTTGGGCTTCTGGTGCCTCTGAGTCAAGAGGGTAAGAAGGGATTAAGGGTGTTGGATGCAGTCATTGATGCCGACTACAGGGGGGGACATTGGAAGATGACTCCACAATGGAGGTAAGGAAGAATATGTCTGGAAAACAGGGGATGCCTTAGGGTGTCTCTTAGTATTACTGTACCCTGTGATTAAACTAAATGAGAAATTACCACAACCCAATCCAGGAAGGACTGTGAATGGCCTAGACCCTTCAGGAATGAAGGTTTGTGTTTCCCCACCAGGTACAGAACCGCGACCAGCCGAGGTGCTTGCTGAGGGCTAAAGGTATACAGAATGTGTAGCAGAAGATGATGCTTATAAAACCCAGCCACCATATTGTGACCAGTGATAGAAATGAGAACTATACTAATCATGAGTATTTCCTTGCTATTTTATTATGAAAACGCTTGTCAGCAAAACCTAGAGTTTGATCCAAGTTGTGTGTATTAATACGTTCTTCTTCTTCTTCTTTTTGTTGCCGAGCAGTATACCATTGTACAATGCAGCACAGTTTAACCAACACCCATAGAAGGATAGGTAGGTGTGTAGAAAATGGAACCTTTTTAGGGCATGCAGGAAAGGGAACCCTTCCACACCACTGACAGGAATGTAATTGGTACAGTGTTATGAAAAACAGTATAACAGTTCCTCAGAAAATAAAAATAGATCTACCATATGACCCAGAAATCCATTGGTTGAGTATGCATTCTCCCCAGAAATGAAATCCACAACATGAAGTACCACCTAATTCTAACTCATTAATCCTACAAGAAATAAATGTTTCTAATTGAAAATAGTGTTTTTAACCACCCTGCCATCAAATATTTATTCTAATTATCTCTCCTTATTTCTTGTTATGTAATAACCTAGGTACTACTGCCCATTGACAGAACTAACTCATTATTCCAACAAGAACTCAGAAATGTTGAAAAGAATGCAATTTTATACTTTCTACCTTCAAACAGCTATTCTAGTTTTATGGAGGATTCCATGTTTAACTTTTACCAATGTAACTTTACTTACCATATTCATGGCACCTAGTCAACAATCTTAAAAATGATAAGAACACAGAGTTGACAAAGATGGTTACTCAACTTCGTATGTTCAACCAGTTTTCCAGGTAATTGTGAATTGTTTATTCAATTATTTACCTAGGTACGACTGAGGGTCTGGAATTATTTCACTAAGACATAAGAAGTAGTATTGAGGAGAATATGTTTATTCCAGGTACTGGCTTCATCTAGTTATCTCTACCTAATTACTCACCTGGGTAAAAGAGATATCTATTGTTTGAGGTAATATTTCTAACACTAGGTTGGGATTTGGCAATGAGAAAAATGGTTATTCAACTCCCTGGCATAAGCCCATTATCTTTAGCTTCCTGAGATCAATTACTTGGTCTGGTCGTTTTTATTAAGTTGGTGCAAAAGTTATTGCGGTTTTCACCATAACTAATCGATGTCTTTAGGTTACTAAATACATGTTTACCGCCAGATGTCTGTGGTAATTTATTATCCCAACAAAAAATAATAGAATGATAAAGAAAGATTTTCCTTATCTTGGCATCACACAGATTCAAGTTATCTACATTTATCCCCTATAACTTTTTTCCTGTATAACACTCAGCACCTATCCTTTGAAGTTCTAAGTTCTTGTACGCACTAAAACTACTAAATGAGAGTTACAAAGAACGTGATTTTCAGGATCAGGCTTCACTTGGTAATGTAATGACTGGTAGCTATTTCTATGTAACAAGTTTCATGGGAAAACCCAGTTAAGTAAAACTTATTAATACAACGACGACAAAATTATATTTGACAAGAATAGGTTCCCTATTTTTTGTATTCCACTTAGTATCCTTGTTTTCTCTATTTTACTGCTTACTTAGGTACATGACTTACCTATAGTACTAATTCAGTGTTACATGTATATAATGTGTAGTGATTAAGTCAGGGTAATTAGAGTGTCCATCACCTGAGTACAATACTTTTTCGTGAAGGACCGTCACCCTACTCTGCTATCAAACACTGAATTCATTGCTTCTATCTTACTGCAGGTTTGTTCCCTTTGACCCATTTCTCTTTGTCCTTCCCCCCCCTGCTCACTCTTCTTAATCTCTGTTCTCTACCTCTCAACTCTCTACCGCCATGCAACTAGAATTTTTAGCTCCCACATATAAGTGAGGACATGTGATATTCGTCTTTTTGTGCCTGGATTATTTCCCTGAAGGTAATGACCTCTAGTTCCATACATGTTGCTGCAAATGACAAGATTTCATTCTTTTTTTGTGGAAAAATAACATTTATTCATTGATGGGCACTTAAGTTGATTCCACATCTTTGCTATTGTGAATAGTGCTGTAGTAAACATGCAAGTGCAGGTATTTGTTGAAATATCTATTTATTTTCCTTTAGGTAGATACCCAGTAGTGGGATAGCCTCATCAAATGGTAGCATAATTTTCAATTATTTTTTTTTAGAAATCTCCATACTGTTTTCTGTGGTGGCTGTAGTAGTTTACATTTCCACCAACATGGTATAAAAGTTCCCTTTTCTGCACAAACTTGTCAACATCTGTTATTTTTTTCTTTTGAAATAACAGCCATTCTGACGGGAGTAAGATGATATTTCATTGAGGTTTTGATTTACATTTCTCTGATGATTAGTGAAACCAGACACTATCTCTCCCTGTATGTGAAAATCAACTGAAAATAGAATAAAGACCTACACTTGAGACCTGAAAATATAAATACTAGAAGAAAACCTACAGGAAAATCTCTTGGACATTGGTCTAGGCAAAGAATTCCTGAACAAGACTTCAAAAGCACAGGCAACAAAAGCAACCAAAAATAGACAAAGGCAGTGCATTCAACTGAAAAGATTCTGCACAGCAAAAGACATAATCAACAGAGTAACGAAACAACCTGTTGAATGGGAGAAGATATTTGCAAACTATTCATCTGACAGGGGACTAATATCCAGAATGCATTAGGAACACAAACAACAGGAGAAAAATAACTCCTTTAAAAAGTGAGCAAAAATTCTGAATAGACATTTCCCCAAAGAAGACATAGAAATGATGGACAGTTATATTTAAAAAATGCTTCACATCACTGATCATCAGAGAAATGAGAATCAAAACCCATACTATTGTATTAGTGGAAAGTACAGGGCTTTTTATTAGCTAACCTCTGGAAGACTAACTTTATACAAATCCATTAATGCCCTTGGCACCATTGTTAGAAGCCAGAAACTTGGTGTAATGATCTGTGGAGGGGGAGTCATCCAATACCTTTGTTTTCCTGCCCTTAGATGAGAATGGAAAGGTGTCCACTGGATTTACCCTCAAAATGTTAAGATAGACAAGTTCTACTTTGCTGCTAGATATGTCATAAAATGACATAATTCAATCTGAATTATTCATGGAGCAGATACTCCATATTTTCTGTTCTTTATTGCTTTCTCACTTTTGACATTTTACTTTACTAACCTCCATGGACTGTATTTGCAAAAAGAAGATGATGGTGTCAGAAAGTCACCAGATGGAGGTGTTGAGCTGCCACTGTTAATGTCAACCAGGCAGTCCCTGACAAATAGTGTGCGGGCATATGAGAACAACCTGGATAACATTTCCAATGCAGATTTCATGTTCCCTCCCACAGAGTTCATTTGGTAGGCCTGAATAGGGCCATGAAATCTGAACTTATATATTATATCTGAACTTATATATTATATAAAAATGTTTAGAGAGAGAGTATAAACCTGGAAGAGAATTGAGTAAAACCAAATCCCTTGGAATTCCATCTTGAAAGGGCCCCGTGGAGAAGGTACTGCTAGTAAAGATATTGAGAGGTGGCCAAAATGAAGAGAATAACACGAGAATGTATTGTTATGGAAGACAAAGGAAGACAAAAGCAGGGGAAAGAGAAAAAGAGGAGAGTGCTGTACAGTGTTGACTGAAGCTGAGAATCAACTGAGACGAGGGCCAGAGAATGTCCATTAGCTGTAGTGGCATGGAGGTCACCAGTGACTTTTGAGGGAGAGTTTTTGTTGAAGAGATGTGTGGGCCCACATTGACTTCTAGTGGGTTACAGAAAATGTGAGAGGTGAGGCAATAGAGGCACCAAGTAGAGATAATCCTTTGGAAACTCTGCCACAAAGAGTAAGAGAGTGGTGGGAATTACACTGGTTGTGAATAATGCCCGGGTGTTTTCAAGTTGAAGGAGATTCAAGTACGTGCCAATGGAAATAAGAAAGATGCAAAAAGAAAGACATACTGAAGATAGAGGAAGGAGAAAGATAATGGATAAACTAATGGATAGCATGAGGTTCCTGGAAGACAGGAGGCCATAGAACATGTAGAACACAGGGGCAGGGACGTCTCTGCTCCTCTAATAGATCAGGCACAGATGCAGGTAGCTTGTAGGTTTGACGGCGAAGTTTCGGGGGTTTCCATTTGAATTGTCAGAAAAACAGGGAGAGGGTCAAAGGGTGAGTGTAACAAGACATTGGGAATGGAGGTAGCAGACTTGAAGGGTGAGTACAGCAGAAAAGGCAGCAGAAAAAAAATCACAGTTGGGAGAATGAGTCGACCGGGTGGAAACGGGACACTTGGGGACCATTTTGAGGGCCTAATTGAGGCTGGAAAACAAACACAATCAAGATAGTAAAAACTGGCCATGTTAAGTAATTTTTTCCACAGGCACAGGGACAGGGGCCAGCAATGCAAAAGTTTTTTTTTTCTAACAATAAGATTTTTCCTGACAGATACAGTGAATGCACAAGAAATTTTTGGGAGGTGACTGACAGAAATGTTGGACTTTGAATCTGAGAAGACAGGAAATTCTCATGGATAGAGGAACACGGAAAAGGACAATGGAGTAGCAGTCCAGATGGAGTAGAAGTCCAGTGGGATCACAGGGCTAAGTAAGCTGGAAGGTGGGATTTCATAGCATTTTTTATGACCTAGTCTCTTCAGACACAAATCATCACTTATGTGGTCCTCTCAGTCTGAGAAGTTTCAGAAGCTGCCTCAGTTCAAGAGAAGGACATGTGGGCTCCACTCCTTGATAAAAGCAATGTCAAGGTCACATGGAAAGAAGGGAGAAGATGGTGCTGTGGCCAGCTCCTGAAAACACAATTTGCCACAACCAGTTAAATAGCCAAAAAGAAATAACAGCAGTGGTGCAATCTCGGCTCACTGCAACCTCCACCTCCCGAGTTCACGCCATTCTCCTGCCTCAGCCTCCTGAGTAGCTGGGACCACAGGAGCCTGCCACCACGCCTGGCTATTTTTTTCTACTTTTCAGTAGAGATGGAGTTTCAACGTGTTAGCCAGGATGGTCTCGATCTCCTGACCTCGTGATCCACCCACCTCGGCTTCCCAAAGTGCTGGGATTACAGGCATGAGCCACCACGCCCGGCAGTGAAATTTGTAAATTGTTTTTAATTTCAGTTTTTAATCTTTGTGGGTACATAGCTGGCATATATATTTAGAGGGTACATGAGATTTGTTTGTTTGTTTTTGTTTTTGAGATTGAGTCTCCCTCTGTTGTCCCAGCTGCAGTGGAGTGGGGTACGCTTATAGCTCATTACAGCTTGACTGCCCAGGCTCATGCGATCCTGCTGTCTCAGCCTCCCAAGTAGCTGAGTCTACCAGCACATACAACCACGCTTGGCTGTTTTTTCTTTTTTCTTTTCTTAGAAACGGGGTTTCACTTTGTTATCCAGTCTGGTCTTGCTCCCCTGTGTGCAAGCGATCTTCCCACCTCAGCTTCCTAAAGTGCTGGGACTACAGCTGTCAGCCACCACAACCAGCCCAGTGTAACATTGTAAACATTTTTGAAAATGTAGAACTAATGTATATGTATTAAAACTACAACATGACACCAGAAAATACATCTTCTCAAATATACAAGGAACATTTACAAAAGTTGATCACATGTGAGGTCACTAAGAAAACATCAGTAAGTTCCACGAAATAAAGAAATCATAAATGACATGCCATTGTCATAGTATACTACAACTAAAAGCTATAAAAATCTCTGCCCACTAGACTAGAACTCTTATCATCTGTTAAAAGAATATTGGATGCCAGTGGAGATATGAGATGAAATTATATAATTTCTGATAAATTACAATAAACCCTACAGATCTAAATCTATGAGACATATTTAAAGAAGTGATGAGAGAAATATGGGCAGCTTTGAATACTCATACCCATGACAATGAATGAGGGAAATTTCTAACTCAAGGACTAGATATAAAATTTAGAAATAAAATTATTGTTTTTGGCTTAATAAGGCAAAAGAAAGCACAAAGAAAGAAATAACATTAATATAAACAGCAGACATTGAGGGAGTAAACAGAAAGATGAGATCAAGTAATGAAGTCAGGATGTTCTTTTTAAAACATTGAAGCAGATGAAGTAGCAGCTAACTGAATCAAAGTCATAGAGATGGTGTTTCTATATGTGATAGGTAGACAGGTAGTTAGGTAGATGGGTAGGTAGGTAGATAGATAGATAGATGGATAGATAGATAGATAGACAGACAGACAGATAGCCAGATGTACTGCACAGCAGAAATAGAACTACTGGCATATCTCATTTGATTGTGCTTTCCTTTATTGCACTTGGCAGATACAGCTTGCTTTTGACGCTGCATTGAGCAATCTGTGGGCACCATTTTTCACAGCATGTGCTCACTTCGTGTCTCTGGGTCACATTTTGGTAATTCTCACAACATCTCAAATGTTCGCTTGGATTATATCTGTTATGATGATCCGTGATCAGTGATCTTTGATGTTGCTATTGTAATCACATTGGGAAGCCACAAAATGCACCTTATAATATTGAAACTTAATCAATCAACGTGTGTGTTTTGACTGCTCCAATGACTGGCCTTTTTCCATGTCTCTCGCTCTCCTCTGGCCTCCCTACTCCCTGAGACACAAGAGTATTGAAACTAGGCCAATTCCCAACCCTACAATGGCCTCTGAATGTTCAAGGGAAAGGAAGAGTTGCACATCACTCACTTTAAATCAAAAGCTAGAAATTGTTAAGATTAGTAAGGAAGGCATGTCGACAGCTGAGATAGGCTTCCTGCGTGAAACCATCAGTAACAATGTGAAGGAAATGAAAAGTGCTATCCGGCAAATACATGAATGATAAGGAAGCAAAACAGCTTTAGTGCTCATATGGAGAGAGTTTTAGTGGATAGACCATCAAACCAGCCGCCACATGTCCTTAAGCCAAGGCCTCATCCAGAGCACAGTCCTAACTCTCCTCTGTTCTCTGAGGCTGAGAGAGATAAGGAAGCTGCAGAAACAAACAAACAAACAAACAAAAAACATGAGAAGCTGGCAGATATTGGCTCATGAGGTGTAAGGAAAGAAGCCATCTCCATCATATAAAAGCGCAAGGTGGAGCATCAAGTGCTGATGGAGGCGCTGCAGCAAGTTCTCCAGAAGAGCTATCTGAGATCACGGGTGAAGGTGGCTACTTTCACAACAGATTTTCCTTCTAGATGAAAGAGACTTCTATTGGAAGAAGATACCATTTGGACTTTCATAGTTAGAGAGGAGAAGTCAGTGCCTGGTTCCAAGGTTCAAAGGACAGGCTGACTCTCTTGTTAGGGGCTAATGTAGCTGGTGACTGTAAGTTGAAGCCAATGTTTATGTACCACTCTGTATATCCTAGAGCCTGTAAGAATGATGCTAAAGTTACTCTGCCTGTGCTCTAGAAATGAAACAACAAAGCCTGGACGACAGCACATCTGTTTACATCATGGCTTACTGAAGATTTTAAGCCCACTCTTGAGACCTATGGCTCAGAAAAAAAGATTCCTTTCAAAATATTATCACTCATTGACACTGTGTCTGGTCACTCAAAGGCTGTGATGAAGATGTACAAGGAGTTTTTTTTATTTTTAATGCCTGCTAACATGCATGAAACCTTCACTCTGCAGCCCATGGATCAAGTAGTAATTTTAACTTTAAGTCTTCCTATTTAACAAACACACTTGATAAGGCTACAGTTGCTACAGGTGGTGACTCCTCTGATGGATTTGAGAAAAAGAAATTGAAAACTTTCTGGAAATGATTCACCTTTCTGGATGCCACTAAGAACATTGGTGATTCATGCGAGGAGGTCAAAATATCAACATTAAAGGGAAGAAGTTGATTCCAATCCTCATGAATGACTTTGAGGGGTTCAAGATGTCAGTGAGGGAAATAATTGCAGATGTGATGGACACAGTACGAGAACCAGAAAGAGTAATGGATCCTGAAGAAGGAACTGATTTGCTGCGATTTCATGATCAAACTTAAATGGACGAGGAGTTGCGTCTTATGAACGAACAAAGAATGTGTGTCTTAAAATGGAATCTACTCCTAGAGATGATGCAGCAATGTAGTTGAAATGACAACACAGGATTTAGAATATTACGTGACCTTAGCTTAAAAAGCCGTGGCAGGGTTTAAAAGGTTCGGCTCCAACTTTGAAAGAAGTTCTACTATGGATGGGTAAAATGCTATGAAACAGCATCATATGCTATGAATACATCTTTCATGAAAAGAAGAGTCTCTCTATGCGTCAAACTTCATTGTTGTCTTATTTTCAAAAATTGCCACAGCTACCCCAATCCTTAGCGACCACCACTCTAATCAGTCAGCAGCCATGAACATCGAGGCAAGACTCTCCACCAGCTAAAAGAGTATGTCTTACTGACGGCTCAGGTGATATTTAGCATTTTTAATACTTCAATATTTTTAAATTAAGGTATATAAATTTAGACATAGTGCTTTTGCACTCTTAATAGGCTATAGTATAGTGTAAACTTAAACTTTTATATCCAAGAAACACCAAAAAATCCATGTTACTTGCTTTATTATGATGGTCTGGAACTGAACACCACAGTATCTTTGAGGTGTGCCTGTAAATTATAATAAAGAGGAAATTTGTAAAAACCAAAGGGACGTCTTTACACATCTCTATGCGGATACATTTGTAACGCTCTATGAACAATGTAATTTCTTGTCAAAATACACTTTATTGACACCAATAGCGCCCAAAAGGTTAAAAGACAGTTTCTACAAAGGAAATAGCGTTGTGAAGGAAATAACCCATAGGAGACCATCAGGCACCGATTCCTTCACAGGGACTTTCTCCAAACCTTTAGGGCCAAATAATTGCAGCACTTATAAATTGCTTTGAAGACTAGAAAATGAAGGTAAATACTGGACTTCTTTTTTAGGAGGAAGTAGAACAATATTCCCTAAAGCTGATAATGGCAGCAGCATCACAGATTGGCCAATGTCGCTTCTGAACATTAATGTGGCAATCCTAAATAAAATGTTACCAAACAGATTCAAAAATCACAATGAGAAAATGGTACACCATGGCCAAGTAGGATTTATTCTAGGAATACAAGGTGGAATATTAGCAATTTTAAAACTTTGCTATTTAATAGGCATAAGGAAAATACTGTACAACTATCTTCACAGATACTAAAAAATGGCAAAAATTGAAAAAAATTATAACCAAAATTGAATGCTAAATAATGGAGAAATCCTGAGGCATTCTAGTAAAGAAGTTGGCAGAAACGTTTAATGTGTCCATTATTACCTACCATTGTCCTGAAGGTTGTCACGTATGCAATGAGCGAGACAAAGACATTACAAGCAAAAGAATTGGAAAAGAGCTAAAATTATCTCTAGTTGAAGATGATGTCATAATATACTAGAGAATCAGGGGCAAAACTAACTAAAACATTTAAAAAAATCAGAAAGTTTTCAGTATATAAAATTGACACACAAAAATCAACTGCCTCCACAGACACAAAAATATAATCAGTTAGAAGACAAAAGTTCAAAACAAAACAAACTTCATTTACAAGAGCAACAAAAGCGGTTTTAAAAAATAGGCATAAAATTAAGACATATTCAAAACAGTATAAAATGCCTTTTACAAAGACACAAAAGTAGAGTTGGACTAGTGGGTAGAAATCCCTTGTTCCATGTGAGGACATTATAACATCATCAAGATGTTACTTCTCCCTAAGTGAGTTTTAAGTTTATTACAATTCCTTTTCTGCCCTGGGGAGAACAAGATGATATTATAATGCCTAGTTAAAAAGGCAAGTATAAGCTACAAAATGACGGAAAAGGAAGAGCTATGAGGAATAAGTGGCCTAAAACACAATACAGTATACAGCCGAGCTTCTGTCATTAAAACACTGTGGATTCACTGGCATCAGAATGGACAGACAGTCTAAGGCAACACACTAGAAAGTGATAAGTAGACTCAATAACACGTGTAAATTGAGAGTATGAAAAAGGTAGCATTTCAAATTAGCAGGGACAAGGACTTTTTAGTAAATAAGCTGATAATGGGAAAACTGTACAATATTCAACCAATGAGGACGAGACAACTTAATTTCCATGTGAAAAAGGAAAGCAGAATTGGATCTCTACCTGACATGAGGAACAAAAAGTCAAGTGTAGATAAACACAGAGTTAAAAATTCAAAATAATACCTCAAAATCTTTATTAGAAAATAGAGAGGAAATTTGATGACTTCAGAGTAAAGATGGATAAGGAACAGCTCTATTCATTCCTTTCAGTGTACCCAGATTAAGTCACATATCAGTGGTCTTTTTTTCAGGTTTTTTTTTAGGTTTGGGAGTACATGTGCAGATCTGTGATACAGACAAATTGTGTGTCACAGGGGTTTGGCATACAGATTATTTTGTCACCCAGGTTACAAGCATAGTACCTGGTGGGCGGTTTTTTTGATCCTCACCCTCCTCCTACCCTCCACCTCAAGTAGGCCCAAGTGTCTGTTGTCTCCCTCTTCGTGTCCATCTGGGTACTCAGAGTTTTACATATGAGTTTTTCATATTCCTAATTTAGCTATTCTATTGTCATAGCTTTCTGATTTTGTTTACTTTAAAGTACCAGAGAAAATTGAATTCTGTAAAATGAGTATTTTCTACTATTATTGCACTAATAAACTGTGTAGTAGAAAAGTAAATACAACTTTTCTACCAGTGAGAAACATGTAATTGGACCCAAAAACTCATAAAGTGTATATTGCCACGTGAAAGGCTGGTTGCACTGACTATTATAGGACCATATTTCCAAAAACGTTTGAGAACATTTCTGTAGAGACTATGGAGACAATACTCTTATTTTTAAAATGTTTTGCTCTTTTTTTTTTTCTCTTCCATAGAGATAATTCATACAAGCAGTATATTTGGAAAACTTTGCTCTGCTAGGTGGTGACAAAGTGCTGGTTTTGTGAGCTGCCTAATAAGTTGAGTATTATAGATGGGTACTGTATGTAAAACTATTTGTAGTGTGGTGCAGATCTTTTATGATTGCTGAAAACCATTAACAGCAATTGATAGTAGATCTCTGATGTGAAACCAGGTTTAGGAAAGCATTCCTTGCAGTATTACAGTTTTCTGAGACATGGTTCTATGGATAAAAATGTCACATAAGAAGCTCCAAGAAAGTATTTCAAAAGTGTTCGAGAATGTATTTATTTGTCTACTTAAACTTAAATTTTTATACCCATGGACATTCTTTTATTACAATACAGTTAATAGCATTAATCACTAGAGTGCTTAAAAATACTTTTCTTATTGTGTATTATTTCTACCCTTTTGATGGTCTTGTTAAATAAGATACTTTTGTGTGCTTTACATAATGAGTCATGACAGTACTTCATGGAAACATCCTTTGAATTGCAGGACATTTTCTAAATGTAGAAATTAAATTCTGTGTTTGTAATTCTGTGTTTCTGTACATTTTAAAAATAGAAGCTTTTAATTATTTGCCTTTTTTCATCATCTGTCAATTAAGAGTGATTTGCAGTTTTACCATTTAAAATTGGAATACTAATATTAATACCTGAAAGATTTTACAGGAAATAAGTGGGTAAATCTTGCTTTTTGAAATGATTCTTGCATTTTACAATTCAAATGTCCTTCTAATATCACTGAACCATCATGTCGCATATTGATTTGAATATATTCCAAGGAACTACTTTTCAACATTAACTTTTAATGCATTTTCATTTGCTATCTAGGTGACATGAAACGGGGTCTTTCTGCAAAGAGAAAAAGGGTTGAAACGTATACAAAAGCTTGCAGCAACACCAAGAACAGAATGGAACATATTTTGAAAACACAACAACTGAAAAGGTATAATTGCTGTTTTGTTTTGTTTTGTTTTTTTTTTGCATAATGACATTTATATCATTTTTTTTGTATTTGTCAGTGCAGATCATTTCAGTGTCCTGTACTTACTGGCGTCTCCAGTGAACAACGTATTTTACTTGATTCTTCCCTAAGCGGGTAAGTTTCTTTAGTTTTATAACCTCAGTTTAACAGAATTATGAGATATTACCTAGAAGCCAATGAAGATGACCTCTTTTTGCCTTCCAGACAGCAATAGTCTTCTTGTAAAATTAATTTTTATCCATTTCTAGAAATATGCTAACTAAAAGTAAGGTAAATGTCTTCAACGTTTAGTTTTAGATCCTTAATGGTACTCCATTATGTAGAAAGGGATAATCTTATGTTTTAAATAAGTTACCTATTTTAGTTAAATTGTTTTCACTATTTCTTTTACAAAATCATTGTTGTGTCAGAGTGGAGAAACAGTTCTATGAAATACTTCTTTTGGGAAATTTTATGGGATGAGTGGCCATGATATTCTTGAATTTCCTTATGGGAACCCCCACGTTAGTCAGTAAGAGGAAATGAAAAGTAAACTGCTCTTAGAGAAAATGAATGTTTCCGGGAAATTTCTAGTGCAGTAAACCCTCCTTTGTTTTCAGTACCTAAGGAATGTAAGATAGCTGATCTAATAGTCAGGAAGAAATCCTTTCAGAGTGAGAGTAACTCATTTCCCCTTTTCCCAATGAGAGGATTTCAGTTGCTATTACTCCCTTCTTAGTTCGTCACCCAGGTTGTTCTATTTGTAGTATAAATTATGTCAAATAAGTTTTGGCTTCAATACGGTTGATTTTTCATCTTTCTATGAAGTATGAGCGTGTTACTTATTATGTGTTACAGGCAGAAATGTAATTGTAGATGTTCTCTGCAGTTGCTGAATTTTCTTCAAGAATACAACACACACATGCAGAAGACTGAGGGAGAAGAAAAACAAATTGTTGGTATCAGGCTTAGCTTTATGATTAACCTATTGTACCAATGTCTCAGGTGGTAATAGTTCATGCAGAAATCCAGCAAAGAAGGAAGAGAGCATGAGCCCAGAGAGGGGTCCCATTAGTGGACTAGTGGACGAGGGGAATATAATTGCCATGCAGCATTAGGGGCCCAAATGGGGTCAGCATCATAGTGATTAAGACATTAAAGTGAGCCCAGTTGGTGTATTTGTGCAAGAGCAGCTGTAGGGTTGGAATTTTCTGGTTTGGGTTGTAGCTGAGCACGTTGATAGAGGGATAGTTGGGCAGGGCATAGATGCGGGGATGGGGTTATGATGACTGGTTGTGGAATTTCAGACTGAGTTACCCAAGCATATGGGGGTGGGTTGTTGGGCAGTGAAAAGGGCTCCATTCAATGGATGTCAGGTCCGGATAGACTCCTGAGCTGTAGTAATGAAGTAAGTGACCTCCAATTGCAGGGAGGTAGTGGCTGTATGTTGGGAAGACAGAGGAACAGCTGAGTGCAGTGGTCAAGGACCAGGACTCTGGAACCACCCCGCTTGGGATCCAACTCCAGTTTGACCATTGCTGGCTCGGAAACCATGGGCAAATTATTTATCTCTGTGTCTCAGTTTCCTTATCTATAAAAGGAGACATGGTAAGAGTACCTACCTCAGAGTTGTTTTTAGGATTAAAGCATTCCTATGCAATGGGTTTATTTAACATCTTTGGGATGCAATCTGACTGATGGTTGCTCTTTATCATTGCTATTATTAATGTTATGTAGATGTTGTAGTCATTGGGAATGACAAAATCTAGGGGACGACTGTGTGAGTGAGTGCCACATAGAAGAGAGGAGAACACTGTTATTGGAGATTAGGTCAAAGTGTAGAAAGGCCAGCGTTATTGGGAGGTTCATCTATGTGCGTATTGAAATGACCAAGATTTTATAAATGTTTAAAATCTTAGTAAGAAAGAATGTTTCTGTATAGATCTTACCTATCCTTGGTAAACAAATTACAGGCAGGGTCATCAATTACTCTTCATCTGAAATCAAGAATTAGGACATACGTGTTGAATATGTATAAGAAAGGAAATGCTTTACTCAATGACTGATGAAAAAAGTTATATTGTTTTAGCATGTGAGTGGTGAACATAACTGTTTAAAATTGGTCCTAAAAGTTGCCAAAAAAAAATTCAGAAGTATTGATTTTAAAGAGTATTCTTTTTTTTTAATTTATTTTTTTCTTTTCTTTTTTTTTATTATTATACTTTAAGTTCTAGGATACATGTGCATAGCGTGCAGGTTTGTTACATATGTATACCTGTGCCATGTTGCTGTGCTGCACCCATCAACTCGTCAGCACCCATCAATTCGTCATTTACATCAGGTATAACTCCCAATGCAATCCCTCCCCCCACCTCCCTCCCCATGATAGGCCCCTGTGTGTGATGTTCCCCTTCCCGAGTCCAAGTGATCTCATTGTTCAGTTCCCACCTATGAGTGAGAACATGCGGTGCTTGGTTTTCTGTTCTTGTGATAGTTTGCTAAAAGGATTATAAATCATGCTGCTATAAAGACACATGCACACGTATGTTTATTGCGGCACTATTCACAATAGCAAAGACTTGGAATCAACCCAAATGTCCATCAGTGACAGGCTGGATTAAGAAAATGTGGCGCATATACACCATGGAATACTATGCAGCCATAAAAAAGGATGAGTTTGTGTCCTTTGTAGGGACATGGATGCAGCTGGAAACCATCATTCTTAAAGAGTATTCTTTTACAGCTAATGCAGAATTATGTTTTGTAAGTATTGACATTTACCCATTTTTTTTTCACTTTTTTGTTTTGTGCTTCTAGAAAATATTTGGAGAGCAACAAAAGAGATGGCAACAAGAGAGAGTCATTAGCAGACAGCAACTGAAAAGGATTAAGCAATTAATCCCTTCATGAGCAATTCATGAAGGTCTGTTCCATTTGGTTATACAATACATTCTTATGAAATACAAAGCGTGCATAAAAATAGAAGACAATCTGCTTGTTTCTGAATGCATGGAAAGATATTTTGGTTATACATTTTAAATTACTTACCATTTTCACTTTGAATGTATTGTTCTGGATTTAACATAATTGGTAAATGTATTTTTAGGATTCATATATAGTTTTGTGGGACCTATTGAGAACAGGGAAAGAAAGGTAAATTGGAAATTTTACCTAGAAATATTCATCTTGTGTATAAAATCGACACTTTATTAACACATTAATTAAGATTTTATTTTCAGTTTTTAGGAGATCAGCGACAAATCTATAATGGAAAGCAGGAAGTCCATAAATCCTTTCTGGGTGTCTTTTGTACTTGTCTTGTTTCAACAGTTTTAGTTAAACAGGACGTAGGCAAGTGTAACTACTGAGTATCTCTTTTATTTCCTGCTGTAATATAGGAGTGTTTTATGGCATATTTACTCTCAAAATTATTACTGACTAGTAATGGTTTTACATGACAATCAAAAGTGATGGTTCACGTGTATAACAGAATGGGAAAGCCAGCAGATAATTAACACTTTATGCATTGAGAATTATCTGCTGTCGTATAGCACATTAGCAAGTTGCCATAGGACAATGACCTCTTCTTCCTCTAGATGTATATTATTTAGGAAACCATGGAATTCTTTTTTGAGAGGTATTCTTTTTAATAACTTTGTGAAAATACACATCGTAAGTCACTCTTCTGTACTAACTTAGATGTGCTAAATAAACTGGGAAAAGAGTTTAATAATAAAATTTTCAAGCAACTTGAGGATTGTCTATACACAAAGCTGTTATTTAAATAGAAGTCACAAGCAGAGAACATGTTGCTATAATGTTTCCCGGAAACCATTTATTAATTGATATGAACATGAGACTAGAAAAGCTTTCCTGTCAATGCTTATGCTACATGTTACCACTTAGGGTAGGAACTTTGGTATCATCTTGGGCTCTTACCAGTCCATTATCTTTCCCATGCAGTTGTCGTGAGGCTCTGCAAGTTTTACCTCTGCAATGGTTCTTTAATTTCTTTCTTTAAATTCCCACTGCAGCTGCCCTAGTTCAAGACCTCATTCTTCTTTGCTTGTACTATTAAACTGTACTATTAAACTGTTATCTGAGTTCTCTCTTCTCTTCTGAGCCATCCTTCACTATCAGCCCCTGTTTTTGGCTACATGTCCTAGTGAGTTGCCCTTCCGTGGCAGTTACACAATTTTTGTATTACTTTTTTTTTTATTCGTGCATTTGCTCATGCCACAGGAATATGGAAGAGATACAACATTTTAGGGAGTAGGAAGTGTTGAACTATTTGTTGAGTGAATAAGATATATTTCAAATACAGTTATGTTTTCTCTACCTTGATGAAGTCATATCACAGACCATTTTATCCGTTCAATGGAAACCATGTTATGTGGACTATTAGTGATAATAAATGGATCACTGACTCGTGAAAAAACGTGGTGTTTCATGACATAAGACTGCCAGTGTTTTTCTGTCTTTGCTCTGCTTCGACCCTGAAATGGCCATCAACCCGTTTTTTTTTTTCAGGCAAAGTACATGCCTGTTGGACCTGCTGTAATAATATTTCACTGAAATCTGGCATTAAAAAGCTCAAGTGGGCATTTGGAGCTCCATGTATTGATTACAGTTTTTAAATTTGAAGTAAATAACCAGCATCCTTTATTACAAGCTATTTCCTTTTGACATTTAATTTACCCTGTTTAAAACGTGAAATGTAAAGTGGTGGCCTGTCAGTGAACTAGGCTTTTTGTTTTAGAGCATCGAGGATTTGGAAGAGTATTATGAAGGAAGTCTTTTTGGTGAAGAAAGTCAACTTAAAAAATAAATCACTGTGTTCTAAAATAAAATTGTGTTGGAGACTGTAAGTAGTGCAGATTTAATCTGAAAAACTCAAGATTGATGTAAGCACTGGAATATTTTATTTGTAGGAATGTGTACCACAATTCTTTAAATTTTTTTTTGAAACAACTGCAGCAAGAGTTGGCACTTATTCAGTTGTCTCTTCAACCTCTGTTATTCTGATGACTGAAGAAATAACTTGAACCCCTGTTATACGATACAAGCATAACTCCAGCTACACTAAACCACACTGACAGTGTTTTGATAATTCTTATACAAATCGGTATACCTCATTTATCATTAGTTGGTTTGTTAAGTGCAAAACCTTGTTGCTGTGGAATGAACCCTAAACACAATTGTGTGAGTAGCAGCAAATGTACAGTTATATAATGGTAAATTAAGCTATAGCATTAAAGATAATATACTCTGAGGTGTGACCTCTGTGGGTCTGTATCAGTCCCAAAATGTGGAAAGCACGGGCATGGAAGGGTACATTTTTCTCTTTTAGGGACAACAATAAAAGAAGACTATATTATCTGTGCATTCTTCTGTATTTACTCATTAGATTAAACAGCCCATTCCAATAAAAGTATGATTTAAGAATACTCTGTAGCCTTATCAAAATTACTAAAGTAAGTTAAAGTCTGTGTTCCTGAAAAACTTTACTATAAATGATTAAGACAACTGAACAAGATATATGTTTATCAGTGCTGAGCCATTGGTTTATGGATATGTCATTTCCACAAAGACATCAAAATGCTATTTAATTTGTTTTGGTTCACCATTCAATGATACCTCCCCTGAGCATTGATCAAAAGTATTTTATTAACATATATATGTATACTTAATTACTTATGATTACAAATGTTTCTCATCTGTGGCAAGATAAATTATGTAGAGTGCTTTGTTTTTCAAGTTTAATATTCATGGAATATGTGCAAGTTTAGGTATACATGCATCTGAAAACTTGAATCATGAATTTGTCTACCTTTCTTTTTGCAATGCACAATTTCAAAATCTTCATTTGTAAACATTTTATGTAGTAAGTACGAAATTCAGAATAATTTTGGAATAAGTCAGTTAAACGTATTCTTTTGCAGAGTTTCTGAAATTGTGTTCATGAATCATTCAAAACCCCATACTCCCACTGGGAGGAGAGGAGCCACTTCCTCTGATTTTTCTTTGTGAGTTTCATTTTAATTGGCCTCACTATACAACTTTTCTTTTCAAGGTTTCCCAAGTTTTAAAAAACCAAGTTCGTACAGATTCTGTTTTTCTACATTATGAGTGGCATTTAATTCCTAAAGTTGCAGTTTTTGCCCTGAAAAGTTATTAGGGGTGTGTGTATGTGTATGTATAATGTGTATATTTACGTGTGTGTGTGTGTAAATAGACATGCATTTACACACACACACTCTCTATATATATTTAGTTTTATATCACTTATACAGGAAAAATGAGTCCTCCGTCATGACCCAATATTGGACATTATGAGGGTCATTTAATTCCTAAAGTGCATTTTGGTAAATGATTTTTCTTTTATTCAAAGCATGTATTGACATATAAGTACTACATCAAGTTTCTAAGAAGATCATTATTTGAGAACTTTTCCAGTAGTCACAGAGGCAAAATAAGCACTCCAGAGGTCCTTGTGAGACTTCTGATATTCATACTGAGCTATGAAAATATTTATTCTACAGTGGAAGGACAAGAGTTAGGACACAGTGTACTTAATGATGGAACAGTTGATATTTATGCCACCCCTTGCTACCTCGATGAGTAACTGCATACTTGAAGTCACTTTGGCCGATGTTCTGAAAGGAAGAAGTTTTTGCCCTGAAAAGTTATTAGGGATGTGTGTATGTTTGTGTATAATGTGTATATATACATATATACATGTGTGTGTGTAAATAGACACGTGTGTGCATGCACACACACACTCATACATATATATGACTTTAGTTTTTAGAATAATTTTCAGTTTACAACAAGTTGATCTAAAAGTCCTGAGGATTCCGATTTTCCCCTGTCCTCCCACAATGGCATTCCCCACTGTCAATATCCCCCACCAGAGTGGTACCTTTGTTACCCGTCATGAACTTACATTGACACATCATTGTCACCCAAAGTCCGTAGATTACTTCAGTATTCACTCTTGGTTACCACTTTTTAGTGACTGTTTTTCTCACATCACCTGTGTATAGTCACTACTTTATTTTTCATAAAGAGAACGTTTAATTTATACTTTTTTCTGACCATGAAATTTTAAGTCAGAATATCAGAAACAAGTCACAATAAAACAAATGTAAAAATTTACTTCTCTCCCAGAAATGGTAAGTCAAATGCCTTTTACTAAATACGTATTCCTGAAAATTGCAGTTAGCCCTTTTATAATCTAGTGGATAGATTGAAGCACATAGTTTCTTTTGTTCCATAACAAACACCTCCTTTGAAGAATGGCTGACATAAAGAACATTATGTCTCCTAAGATTGTCTCACTTAACAACTGAATTATTGAAATGTACAATCACAAAGAACTAAGTATGTCTTTATAATAATGATTCACAGAACAAAATTTAGAGGTAATGTGCAAAGGTAGCTCCCAAGAAAGTGTGCCAACAAACCAGTGGCAAATCCTTTCCTTCAGCAACTGAAATCCAGACTAAATGCAGTCTGTTGCCTCTGCCTGTTGTAGAGGAGTCTTCTTACTGAAGGAAGACCCTGAGGGAAGTGGCCATCTCATCTCCCTGATGTTAGTTAAAATTCCATCTGAGATTGGCAGGTTAGCATTTTTGTGCAGCTATCTAAAGAAAGCTGATCTGGCCAAATCAAAAAATACTTGACTCACTCCTTAGGAGGACCTTAACTCTGCCCTGATTTCTGTGCACACACCAGATTTATTGCACTCACAGTACAAAAGCTCTGAGGTGTAAAATTAAACCAGGCAGTGCATTACATTCTTATCCAGGTGAATCGGGGCTCTCTCAGTGCTGCTCAACCAAAGCACTCAACCAAAGCACACTGGAATCACTTATTCTTATTCTTATTTGTAAAACTGACAGTGATGATGGTATCTGTGTCATGGGGATACTGTGAGTGTCAGAGGAAACAATGATGGTGGAAAGCCTAGACAGATTGTACATGTCAGATAAATGTTAGCTGTTAATTACTGATATCATCATGATTTTTACTGCTATATAGTCATTGTAAATACATATGGGGTAAGTGTGACATTTTTAAACATGAATACACTGAATATACATGAATACACTGTGTAAAGATCCAATCGGGGTAGTTGGGATATTTATCACCTTAAACTTTTATCACTTCTACGTGTTGAGAACATTGCAAATCTTCTAGGTATTTTCAAATATGTGATAATTCTGGTTAACTATAGTCATCTACTGTGCTATGGAAGACTAGGACTCATTTCCTCTGTCTAACTGTATGTTTGTATCAGTTGTCCAATGTTCCTTCCTCCCTGTCTTTCCTGCTATCCTTTTCAGCCTCTGGTAACCACCATTCTATTCACTACCTCTATAAGATCAGTTTTTTTAGCTCTGACATATGAGTGAGAACATGTGACATGTGTCTTCCTGTGCCCAGCTTATTTCGCTAAACATAGTGTTTTCCAGTTGCATTCATGTTGCTGCAAATGACAGGATGTCATTCTTTTTATGGCTGAATAATATTCCATTGTGATATACAGTGCATTTCTTCTATCCATTCATCTCTTGATGATCACAAGTTATCGGGGAAACCCACCCCCAATATTTCAACATAAGTTCTTTCTATTTTCCATACATGTCGGCTGGCTGAGAAATAAAGAGAAAGAGTACAAAGAGAGGAATTTTACAGCTGGGCCTCTGGGAGTGACACGTATCGGTAGGACTGTGATGCCCACCTGAGCCTTAAAGCCAGCAAGTTTTAGTAAGGTTTTCAAAAGGGGAGGGGATGCAAGAACAGGGAGTAGGTAACAAGATCACATTCTTCAAAGGGCAAAAAGGAGAACAAAGATCGCATGCTTCTGAGGAAACAGGACAAGGACAAAACAGAACTACTGATAAGGGTCTATGTTCAGCTGTGCACGTATTGTGTTGATAAACATCTTAAACAACAGAAAATAGGGTTTGAGAGCAGAGAACCTGCTGACCTCAAATTTACCAGAGGGGGTTTTCCCAATCCTAGTAAGCCTGAGGGTACTGCAGGAGACCAGGGCATATTTCAGTCCTTATCTCAACTACATAAGACACTCTCAGAGCGGTCGTTTATAGACCTCTCCCAGGAATGCATTGTTTTCCCAGGGTCTTAATTATTAATATTCCTTGCTAGGAAAAGAATTTAGCAATAGCTTCCCTACTTGCACGTCCGTTTATAGGCTCTCTGCAGGAAGAAATATATGGCTCTATTCTGCCCGACCCCACAGGCAGTCAGACCTTATGGTTGTCTTCACTTGTTCCCTGAAAATCGCTGTTACTCTGTTCTTTTTCAAGGAGCACTGATTTCATATTGTTCAGGCACACGTGTTTTACAATCAATTTGTACAGTTAACGCAATCATCACAGTGGTCCCGAGGTGACGTAGATCCTCAGCTTATGAAGATAGCAGGATTAAGAGATTAAAGTAAGACAGGCATAAGTAATTATAAAAGTATCAATTTTGGGAACTGATAAATGTCCATACTAAAATGAAATCTTCACAATTTATGTTCAGAGATTGAAGTAAAGACAGGTGTAAGAAATTATAAGGGTATTATTAGGGAAGCAATAAATGTCCATGTTAAAATGAAATATTCACAATTTATGCTCCTCTGCTGTGGCTCCAACCGGTCCCTCCATTCGGTGTCCCTGACTTCCCACAACAACAGGTCAATTTCATTATTTGGCTATTGTGAATGGTGCTATGATAAACATGGGAGTGTAGATACATCTTTGACATACTTATTTCCTTTCTCTGAGATAAATATGCAACAGTGGGGTTGCTGGTCCATATGATACTTCTAGTTTTAGTTTATTGAGGAACGTCTATTTCCATGATGGCTGTAGTACTTTATGTTCCCATCAATAGTGTAAGAACTCTTCCCTTTTTCTCTTCACAAAGCTGCCTGTGCTTTGGATGGCTTACTCAAAAAATCTTTGCCCAGACCAGTGTCCTCAAGTATTTCCCCACAGTTTTCTTCTAGTAGCTTTGTAGTTTCTGGTGATGAACTATGAGCATGCAGGTGTGACTCCATTCACCTTGTGGTGGGCTGAAGTTGTGAGGACAGAATGGTTTGCATTTTCATAAATTTTCTTATGCAAAGTTGATTTGATGACAGTGGCCTACAATAAAAACACTCCTTAATGGGTGAGTCTTCAGTACCATATAAAATGTGCAAATTAGCAACATTTCTGTCTGAGTTTGGAGCTGCAAGATTCAAGTGTGGAACATTATATGGTTCCCTTCCATTTAATATTTAATAGAGGAGATATGTTTTTGCCTGTAAAGGGATCATCTCATGTATCTAATGATGTGTCAGGAATATGGAGTCATTTCCTTCTATGTGGTAATATATTCACATATGGGGGAAATGCCGTAATATATGGGACAACAAGATGGATAATATTGTATTAACGATTATAATAAAATGAATAATGTAATATGAAGAAAAAAATCAAGAGATGGAATTCACTTTAAATACAGGCTAGATACTTTTTAATAAAATCAGTAGTGCATATTGTTCTTTTGAATCTTTCAATGGTGCTTAAATTAAATATAAATTTGAGCACTCAAATTTACCCTATAATCCAACGTTGTTGCTCCTCAAAATGAAGACTTCACAAAGGCGATCATTGAGGAACAAGAATTTCAGCTACATCTGGTCTAAAGAAATAGGGCAATCAGTAGATAAGGGGTTTGTCAATCACATTTCTGAATGGGGAGGATAGCTGATGCTGTATGAAGCACAGAAGATGCAGACTTATCTACAGGCTTCGTGCATCTCCACCTTCAGTTCCGTGATGATGTCACTGTCTGGCTATACTGTTAAGTGTACAGCGCTAGAGTGCAACATACACTCACACCACTACGAGGTCAACATTAGCACATGGACAGGCCAGGAAAGAGCTTTCCAGTGCCATATATCACATTTCTAATACAGACCATCACTGAGGTGACAGAAACTGTTACTCTCTATGTGCTTCTGTAAGGCTTGAATAATTGTTACACCATCTCGGATGACTGTTGTCATCAGGACAACATGAATAATCAAAACCGTCTGACTTGAGGCAAATTCTTAAACACATCCAAGTTAGTTCACTTACAAAGTAAGGTAGGATTTGCTTTAAAATAACTGAGTGGGGCAGAGGACAGGTCAGATTTGGAGAGAGTAATATGTGACACGGAATTAGCTGCCTTTTCTAGTGGTTGGAGCTGCACGATGAAAACATGGTTATCACTACAGTTGTCTCTCCACCTTTGTGCATTTTTGACAAGTTTCAAGACACTCTCAATTTGTAGTACATCAGAAATCACTCCTACAGGATAGATGGACCTGAGAACATTATGCTTAAGTGAAACAAGCCAGTTACAGAAGGACAAATGTTGCCTAATTCTACTTTTGTGAAATATCCAAAACAGACTCACAGAGCTGGAAAGTAGGTTGGTGATTGCTAGGGGATGGTGGAGAGGAAACTGGGTAATTGAGGCTCAATGGGCATGGAGCTTCAGTCGTACAAGATGAGAAAGAGTCTCAGTCAGGTTCAGTCATACAGGATGAGAAAGAGTCTCAGTCAGGGTTCTCTAGAGGGACAGAACTAATAGGATAGATGCATACATGAAGGAGTATTGACTCACGTGATCCCAAGGTGAGGTCCCATGATAGACTGTCTGCAAACTGAGGAGCAAGGAAGCCAGTCCAAGTCCCCAAAGCTCAAAACTAGAGAAAGCCACAATGCAGTCTTCAGCCTGAGAGGTCCTGGCAATCCATTGGTGTAAGTCCAAGAGTCCAAAGTTGAAGAACTTAGAGTCTGATGTTGGAGGAAGCATCCAGCACAGGAGAAAGATGGAGGCCAGAAGACTTAGCCAGTCAGTTTCTCCTAACTTCTTCTGCCTGCTTTACTCTAGCCATGCTGGCAGCTGATTAGATGTTGCTCCACCCACATTGAGGGTGGGTCTGCCTCTCCCAGTCCACTGCCTCAAATGTTAATCTCCTTTGTCAATACCCTCACAGACACACCCAGGAACCATACTTCGCATCCTTCAATCCAATCAAGCTGACAATATTAACCATCACAGAAAGGTCTAAGGATCCACTGTAGAGCAATGGGCATATAGTTAATAATACTATACTATACACCTAAACTATTGTTAGGAGTGTATATGTCATGTCATATGTGTTTCACCACAATTTTTAAAATACTCCTAATTATCTTATTTCATATACTCAACACCTTAGAAAACCTTAGTACTTCACTGCCCTTTTCTGGCTGCATGGTGTGTCAGAGAATGTGTGGCCTTTGGAGTCAGACAAGCTTCTGGTCAAGTACTAGGTCATCTGGAACAGGTTACTTAGCCTGGCTGGTCCTCAGGGTCATCTTTTGTAAAATAAGGATGGAATAAGATAGCCCCATCTATCTTTCAGCACCATTCTAAGGACGCCTCATAGGCATTGCGTAGTCATGACAGTTATTATTTTTTGATTAGCATATGGCCCACTGCCTGGACCATGGTAGGTGCCCAATCAATATTTGGTGAATGAATAATTTAATTCATTATTAACAAGTTTTTATTTTCTTTTACTCTGCTATTTTCCATTTTTTTACTGCAGTGACTCATCTAATTTTGAGTTGTATCCAATTTCTCAGCCTAGTTAAGATTCAAAATTACCTATCAGCTTACTAGTCTAGCACTTTTCCTTACTACTCTCCCTGAAGGGTCCTCAATTCTGTTTTCATTCTGTAAGTCTCTTTTTCCCACTTCCTTGGGCCTGTGCCCAGGGCCTCTTTCCCCAAAAAGCCCTTCCACTATTTACTGTGGAGCAGAACATTTTTCTGCCATTAAAATATTTTCTTTCAGGAATTGGCTAAAAGCTGAATTTCCATAAAAACTTCCCTATGTGAATGGAGCCTACAACTGTGTTGCCCTTAGTGAGGATTTCTGTAGAGCTTATGTACACCTAAAGCATGACAATTCACACTTGGTTCTGGGGTCTATAGTAGAGTCACAGAAATATGATTCCTGTCATGAATGCAAGCTAGTATGTGGTTCCTAAAGCAGGAATGTGTCTTGAATGTCTTTTCCATCTTTGTACAGTGTCTAATACAGTGCTGCTTCTACAGCACTGAGCAGCAGTCCTTAAGAGGGTGGAATTTGGAATTTAATCTTTGCAGACTTGAGTTTTCATCCTGGGTCTATAATCTATAAGCACTATAAGAAAGCTACCCAAACTGTCTGTCTCATTTGTCCAGTGGGCATATTTCCCATTTTACAGGTTGTAAAGGTTAATTTCAGGTGTCAACGTGACTGCTTTAAGGAACACATAGGGAATTGATAAAGCATTGTTCCTGGGTGAACCTGCACAGGTATTCCCAGGAAGAGTGGTGTGAGCTGGTGGCTGGAGTGGGGAAGATGCCTTCCCTAGAGACAGGCCCTATCCAATTATCTGAGGGCCCAGATAGAAGAAACAGGGCGGAGGAAATGCACGTTCCTCCCTTTGTCTCCTGGAGCTGGGACTCTTCCTGCCCTTGGATATCAGAACTGCCAGCTCAGAGAGTTACACCATGCACTTCCCTGGTTCTGAGACTTTTGGATGTGGACCGAGTCACATTCCTGGAATCCCAGGGGTCCCAGCTTGCTGAGAGCCTGTCCTGAGACTTTTCATTCTCCAGGTCCCAGAATACGTCCCCTCTTGTCTAGCTATCTCTACTGATATCCTATTGGTGGTGTCTCTCAGGAGTCTCGATTAATCCATAGGGGTATTGTGAGGGAGAAATGAGGTCTTGCATGGGGGGCATGTCACACGCTGCCTGACACATGCCCATGTCCAATAGGCTGCAGCTTCAGTTATTCTAGAGCTTAGCTTAGTGTTCAAAGCAGTGGAAGGCCTTCTCTCTGGTACCTAGCCATCTCGTTGAGCCGCTCCTGTAATTTATCCATTCCAGAGTGTTTTTTAAAGAACAGTTCTGTGTCCTGTGCAACATGGATGTGGGGCTAAAGACGATCTGTGTGGCACCATCTCGGCTCACTGCAACCCCCGCCTCCCGGAGAATCATCTCCTGTCTCAGCCTCCGGAGTAGCTGGGACTACAGGTGCGTGCCACCACACCTAGCTAATGTTTATATTTTTAGTACAGACAGGGTTTCACAATGTTGGCCAGGATGATCTCGATCTCCTGACCTCGTGATCCGTCTGCCTCGGCCTCCCAAAGTGCTTAGATTGCAGGCGGGAGCCACCACACCCAGCCTTTTCTAAATTCTTCTGCCAACTAAAACCAACTATTAAGAGTTGCAAAGAACATGATTTTCAGGATCAGGCTCCACTTAGTATTGTAATGATTGTTTGCTCTTTCTATGTAATGAGTTTCATGGGAAAGCCCAGTTAAGTCAAACTTATGTATTAATTCAACAGTAACAAAATTCTATTCAACCAGAATAGGTTCCCTATGTTCTACACTTAACTATTCTTGTTGTCTCTATTTTACTACTTACTTAGGTACATGACTTACCTGTAGTACTAATTCATTATTCCAACAATAACTAAGCAGTAAGTGCTGAAAAGAAAGTGATTTTTATTTTTAAAATTTATTCTTATTGAGGTAAAATATACATATATAATGTACCCTCTTTACCATGTGTAAGTGTGCAGTTCAGTGGTAATAAACACATTTATATTCTTTTATTTTCCCTTCCTTCCCCACTTCCCCTTCTGGCCTCTGGTAACCATCAGTATACTTGCTATCTTCATGAGAACCACCTTTTTAGCTCCCATATATGAGTGAAAACATGCAATATTTGTCTTTCTATGCCTGGCTTATTTAATATAATGGCCTCCAGTTCCGTCCATGTCACTGCAAATGACAACATTTGATTCTTGTTATGGCTGGATGATATTCCATTGTGTACATATACCACATTTTCCTTAGCTATTCATTCATTGATGAGCTCTGAGGCTAAATCCGTATTTTGGCTATTGTGACTTGTGCTGCCATACACATGAGCATGCAATTATATTGCTTTGATGTAGAGATTTCTTTTCCTTCCTTTCTTTCTTTCTTTCTTTCTTTCTTTCTTTCTTTCTTTCTTTCTTTCTTTCTTTCATTCATCATTCCTTCTTTTCTTTCTTCTTTCTTTCCTTCCTTCTTTCTTTCATCTTTCCTTCTTTTCTTTCTTCTCTTTCTTTCTTTTGTCTTTCTTTCGTCTTTCTTTCTCTCTTTCCTTCTTTCCTTCTTCTTTTTTCCTTTCTTCCTTCACTCTTTCTCTCTGTCCCTCCTTCTTTCCCTTCCTTCCTTCCTTCTCTCCCTCTCTCCCTCCTTCCTTCCTTCCTTCCTTCCTCCCTCCCTTCCTCCCTTTCCTCTTTATCTCTTTATTGCTGTCTCTCTGTCTCTGTCTCTTTCCCCAGCAGTAGAATTCTCGGATCATGTAATAGTTCTATTTTTAGATTTTTGAGGAACTACATACTGTTCTCCACAGTGGCTGTAGTAATTTCCATTCCCACCAACGGTGTACAAAGGTTCCCCTTTCTCCACCTCCCTGCAGGCATCTGTTCATGGGTGTCTTTTGGATAAAAGCCATTTTAACTGGGATGAGATGATATTGCATTGTGGTTTTGATTTGTATTTTTCTGACAATTCGTGATGAGTATTTTTTCATATGCCTGCTGGCCATTTGTGTGTCTTCTTTTGAGAAATGTCTCTTCAGATTATTTGTCCGTTTATAAATCAGACTGTTGCTAAGTTTTTTGAGCTCCTTATGTACTCTGGTTATTAATCCCTTGTCAGATGGAGAGTTCACAAATATTTTCTCCCATTCTGTGAGTTGTCTCTTCACTTGGTTGATAATTTCCTTTGCTATGTAGAGGCTTTTTAACTTGATGTAATTCGAATGCTTTATTTTGCTTTAGTTCCTGCGCTTTTGAAGTCTCAGTCAAGAAATCTTTGCACAGACCAGTGTCCCAGAGCATTTCCCTCAATATTTTCTTCTGATGGTTTCAGTTTCAGGTCATAGATTCAAGTCTTCAACCCATTTTTTATTTGATTTTTGTGTGTGGTGAGAGATAGGAATCTAGTTTCATTCTTATGCTTATAGTTATCCAGCTTACCTAGCACTATTTATTGAAATGTCTCTCTTTTCACTGTCATAAGTTCTTGGTGTCTTTGTTGAAGTTGAGTTGGTTGTAAACATGTGGCTTTATATCTGGGTTCTGTATTCTGTTCCATTTGTCTGTGTGTCTGTTTTAATACCAGTACCATGTTGCTTGGTTTACTATAGCTTTGTAGTAAATTTTGACTTCAGGTAATGTGATGCCTCCAGCTTCTTGCTTTTTGCTCAGGATTGTTTTGGCTACTCGAGCTATTTTATGGTTTCATATGAAAATTATAATTTTTTTCTGATTTATGTGAAGAAAGCCATTGGTATTTGTATAGGGGTTGCATGAATCTGCAAATCACTTTGGGGAGCATTGTCATGTTGACAATATTAATCCTGTCAATCTATCTTTCCATTTCTTCAAGTCCTGAAAATGGGCATGTTACATGGTGAGTTACAGGGACAAAGTAACCCCGTGGCGACAAATTTATCTATCAGGGGCTGTAAGCCTATTTGAGCTTATCTGAGCTTTGGGCTATAAATGATATTGGGGCTTCCTAGGGAAGGAGTTGATATTTTTAAAGTGGATTTTTATAGGATCTGTGAGCAATGAATGTCCTGGAGTGGAAGTATCCCATACCTCTGTAGAATGTGTTTTAGAAGGGAAGGTTTCATTACCTTTGGGCTTTTGGTATCAGGGGCTAGTGAGGCTGATAATGGGCAGGCGAGTTCAGACAATCAAAGGTTGGTTTGGAGCTTTGTCATTATGTCCTTCCCAGGTAGCAGGCTATAGGAGAAGCACAAGGAATTTATTAGGGCAGTGAAACTACTATGGATGATACTGTGATAGTGGATACAAGATTGCCTTGGTCTGAATGTTTGTGTTTCCAGAAAATTCATATGTTGAAATCCTAACACCAAGGTGATGGGATTAGGTAGGAGGTGGGGTATTTGGGGGCTGATTAAATTATGGGAGCTGAGCCCTCATGAATAGGATTAGTGCCTTTATTAAATAAACCCCACAAAGCTCCTTTGCCCCTTCTTCCATGTGAGGACAGAGGGAAGAGAGAGCTGACTAGGAACTGGGAAGTGGGTCCCTAACAGACACAAAATTTGCCAGCAAATTTTGAACTTCATCTTGGACTTCCCAGCCCCCAGAACTGTGAGAAATATAATTCTGTTGTTAATATGCCATCCAGTCTCTTGCATTTTTTGTTATGGTAGTCCAAAGGGACCAAGGCAAGGGCACAAGGCATTTTTCAAAACCCATAGATCTTTACAGCATGAAAAGTGAAGCTTAATATGTGCAAATGTTAAAACTACCTTAAGAAGTTGGAACATCACAGGACAGAATGCAGAATATTACACACACACACACACACACACCTAGCAGTATTATAAATGTATGAAATTACCTCAGTGGAGCAAGAGGGGGAAAAGTTACTGACCTAATAATGTTGAAAATGAGTGAAGTCTAATTTGTAAGACTAAATACCAAAGGAGCTACACGTACAATTTTTTTTTCCCATGGAGGCACAAGGGTATGGGTTACCAAATCCGAATCTGCTATAGATGCATACTGGCACTGAACCATTAATTAAATGGATGGTGGATGATAGGAGCCAGGTTTCTCATTGATGACTTGGTAGGCTATGTACAAACAAGGAGAAGAAGCTAGAGTGATCCTTGTGGCAATGGATTAGAGTTGGAGACCTCAGTATAAAATTACGTTCAATTTAGTATAGAGTCAAATGTTTGTATATATCAAATTAATAGATATTTGTACATCCATGATATATACACATATATTTAATTGTTCTGTCAGTAGAGAAGCCTATCACTAAAAGCTACCCAGTAGCAATGAGCACACGGGCCTCCCAGATGTAGATTTTTAGAACCATTTCCTGATAGAAGGAACCTGACCTCTGGAGAAATGGCTTATTTTAGAAATGTGGCAGAGCATAAACAAGATGAGCCAGGAACACCTTGTAGCCCTAGAAATGAAGGGCTGAAGAATATGATAAAGGATATCATAGTGTTGTATTCAGCAAAATCCAGACTACGGAAAACTAGAAAGAACACAAGACCCATTTCTTTCCAACGACAAGAAAGCCATAGCAAGAAAACAGGTCCTGAGTTCCTGTGGAGGGGACCTACAGATAACAGAAGACTTAAGGGTTATAACAAAACAAAATGACTATATAATACTATATTGGCATACTCATTCAAAGAAACACATTTTTTTGAATATAAGTCTGCCACATAAGAGTGTAAACTAGTTGAACTTTTGATAATCATTTATTTAAGTTTTTCAGAAATAAAAACTGTATTGGGATTTTGGCTAATATAAAGTCCTTAACTTTTAGGAAAACATATTGAGGTATTTAGAGATGAAATGGAATGACGTCTTAGATTTGCTCCACATTATTCCAGCAGCTGAGATGCAAGTAGGTGAGCGTCGAACTGGAACCAGATGTGCCATGTCTTGAAGGTGGTTGATGCTGAGTACCAGATGTTCTGGGTTCATTATATTATTCTGTTGTTCAAGGTGTTTGAAGTGCTCTGTAATAAAACGTTTTCATCATAAATATCATGCCGCTAAAAGTGAAATCCTAAGTGAAACTGAACACTTTGCAGAATTAAAACAAATAAATGATGAAATCAGTCCAAAAAGAAAAATAAAATTTTAATGAAACGATACAAACTGAAACTGTACAATATTCACAGCTCAAGCCACCCTCAAATCTCCCGGATTAGGCAGTTTTGGAGGCCAATTCTACCAAATGATCAGGGAAAAGTAACCACTATTTTTTCTCAACTCTTCCAAGGCATACAAAATATAGACAATGGTTCAATTCGTTATCCCCAACTAGCCCTTCTGGATACAAAAACCAGATGAGGACCACTCCCACCCTGATGAAAAAAACACATCAAGCAACTTTACTTATATAACAGCACACATCTTATCTAAATTGGTGGCATATTAAATGAACAGGCAGACTCGGCCTAAGGAAAGGAAATAAGATTTAACGTTACAAAAAAGAAACTTGTTTCAGTTTAATCTCTTGCATACAAAATGGAGAATAGGAAAAGCTTTTAAAGGAAATTCAGTATAAGTTCATGGTAAAAATATTTAGTTAACCTATATTGAAAGAGAACTTCCATTTTCTAAAATCAACGGCAAACATACATCAATGCGAAACTTTCGAACACTTATTCAACTCAGAAGAAGTAGATGTAGGCTATAACCTCTAAGTCTTAAATCTGCACTGAGACATAAAGTCAGAGCTATAAATATCAAAATAAATAAGGAGTATGGATACTGGAAACATCTATAATGTTTAGTGATAATACCATTATAGGTCTTGAAAACTCAAAGAAATAGACATGTGGAAGATTCAGGTGAACGGGCCTTCAGAACGAGGTGTGTAACAGATTACTATAACAAGATCAAAATCTTTGCCAGATGAAAGCAATGAGTAACTAGAACAATTAATAGACAATATGCAATTTTCAATAGCATCAAAATCCAAAAATTACCTGAAAAGAAGCTTAGCAAAATGCAGAATGTCTTTATAGAGGCAACCATCACAGTATACTGACAGATTCAAGTAAAAGGAGTTTGAAATTAATAGAGGAGCATAACGTATTCATTGATGGGGAACAGAACATTGTAAAAATGTCAATTGTACTTCAATTACTTATAGTTTAGTATCTTACCTGTAGCTGCCAACATTGCAATTAAACTTGGGCTGCTGTTCTCTGTTTCTCAAATCAACCCTGGGAAATGATAGAAGGGAAAAAGAAAGAGAAAGACACAGTATCAGCAACAAAATCTAAGAAAGGAAACAGGTGAAAGTGAATAATGTGTTGAGCTGGTACTTGTGTTTGACACTTGCAGTGTCAGCTGGAGTTGGCGGCAGGGATGTTGAGGAGGTCTATAGCCTGTCTAGATAGCAGATGACAGAATGGTTAGAATGCAAGTTTTAAAATTTTCACTTCACACCATTGTACAATCTGAAGCAGCACCTGAAAACATGAGCTAGTAGCCCTAGGGTGATAGCAGGACACCAGGAAAATGGGGCTGGTTAAGACACTATGGCTCCAGAGTTCTGCTAATAACAACCTGAAACCAGCATAGTGGGAGAGGAATTGCGTTAAAAAAATGTGTCAACAGAACATAAAGAATGGAAAAGAAGTAGAATAGGATATCAGTGAATCATGCAAACTAAGGGTACGCATTCTCATATATATATATATATATATATATATATATATATATATATATATATATTTGAGAGAGTCTCACTCTGTCGTGAGGCCCATGGTGAAGTGCGATAGCACAGTCTCGGCTCACTGCAACCTCTGCCTCTCGGGTTCAAGCGATTCTCGTGCCTCAGCCTCCCGAGTAGCTGGAATTATAGGCATACGCCACCACATCTGGCTAATTTTTGTATTTTGTGTGGGGACTGGGTTACAACCATGTTGGCCAGGCTGGTCTCAAACCCCTGACCTCAGGTGATCTGCTCATGTCGGCCTCCCAAAGTGCTGGGATTACAGGCATGAGCCACTGTGCCCGACCATAAAACATTCATTTGAGGACAAAAGGTTTGCCAAGTGTAGCTCTGACTGGAGAGGAGCTCCTGTGGGAGGGTGTGCGTCTTCTCCCAGAGGTCACAATCACTGGAGCAGCCGCCCTACATGGAGCACCTGGCCTGCGTCCCACAGCCATTCTTTGCAACGGGTGCTGTTGTGCAAATGCTTAGAGGTGACATAAACAGAGCATCTCCCGCCCATCACTTCATCAAAGAGCCAGGAGCCAGCAGCAGGACCCTCCTGAGTGGGGACTGAGGGTCCACTCTCCTGACATAGAGGGGCCACAGAATCCAGCTCAGCCCTTCCTGTCAGCCCTGGAAGATCCTGGCAATGTTGTCACCCCGACCATACTCCTCCTTCAACAGCCACTTCATGGGATTGGGGTCAGGGACTTGGTGGGAGAGGAGCAGACACAGTCGGCAGAGGATGGCGGCCCAGGTTCAGCCAGGCATCAAGGTCAGGACTCTGAGGGGTAACTGAGGGTCCCCCAACCCACGCCCAACTCCACCACCTCCACCACCACGACCTAAGCCCCGGTGTCCCCACTGGCATCCCTCCCCTACCATCCCCAATCCCTCCCTTTACCCCGTTCACACAAACATCTTCACACTCACCCCCACCCCAGTCCAGGCAGAATCCGGTTCTGCCCCTGCTCTCAACCCAGGGAAGCCCAGGTGCCCGGATGTGACGCCACTGACTTGGATATTAGTGGTTAGAGAGAAGCGAGGTTCTCGGTCTGAGGGGTGGCTTGAGATCGGTGGAGGGAAGCAGGCTCAGGCTCTGTTAGGAGGTAAGGTGAGACACTGAGGGAGGACTGAGGACCCACTTACCCCAGATAGAGGGCCCCAAATAATCCAGCGCCGCCCCTCCTGCCAGCCCTGGACCACCTGGTGGTGGACTTCTCAGGCTGGGCCACTCTAGCCCCCTGCTGCTTAAGCCACTGGGGACTCTGGAGTCAGAGCTCATGTGACCAGGGAAGGGCTGCTTAGGAGAGGGCAGCATCCAGGCTCTGCCAGACATCATGCTCAGGATTCTCAAGGAGGGCTGAGGGTCCCCAAGACCCCACTCCCGTGACCCAACCCCCACTCCAATGCCCACTCCCGTGACCCATCCCCCACTTGATTGCCATTCCCACCCCATCCCACATCCCCCACCCCATCCCTCCACCCTGATTCCCATCTGCCCTGCCTTTCCACCCTCACCGCCACCGCCACCCCCACCCCCACCCCCACACCCACGCCAACCCCCACCCCCACGCCCACTCCCACTCCCATCCCCACCCAGGCAGGATCCGGTTCCCGCCTGGGAACATCCTGGTGCCCGGATGTGACGCCACTGACTTGCGCACGGGGAGGGCAGAGAAAAGCAAGGTTCCCATTCTGAGGGGCTGCGTCAGTTCGACGGAGGGAAGTGGGTCCAGGCGCTGTGAGGAGGCAAGGTGAGAGGCTGAGGGAGGACTGAGGACCCCGCCACCCCAGATAGAGAGCCCAGAATATTCTAGCGCCACCCTTGCTGCCAGCCCTGGACCAGGCTGAGGCGGGAAGACGTCTCAGCCTGGGCTGCCCCCAGACACCTGCTCCATAAGCCTTGAGAGACACCAAGTTCTTCTCCCCAGGCTCTGGAGTCAGAGGTTGTTGTGACCGGGGCAGGACTGGTTAGGAGAGGCAGGGCACAGGCTCTGCCAGGCATCAAGGTCAGGACCCAGAGGGAGGGCTGTGGGCCCCCAAGACTGCACTCCAATCCCCATTCCTACCCCATTCACATTCCCATTCCCCACCCAACCCCCATCTTCTCAGCCACACCTCCACCCGCATCCCCTACCCCCACTCCGTCACCTGACCACAGCCCTCCCCCCCCAGCACCAGCTCCAACCCTTCTGCCACCCCACTCTCATTCCCCCCAACCCCACCCTCATCTCTCTCGTGTGCCCCACTCCCATCCGCTCCCTCATTCTGGCAGAATCCGGCTTGCCCCTGCTCTCAACCCAGGGAAGCCCTGGATGACCCGATGTGACACCACTGACTTGCACCTCACAGATCTGAGAGAAGCCAGGTTCATCTAATGGTTCTGAGGGGCGGCTTGCGATCGGCTGAGGGGAGTGGTCTGAAGCTCTGGGAGGAGGCAAGGTCAGAAGCTGTAGAAGGCCTTAGGAGGCCTCCACTCCAGGTAGATGGCCCCAAAATGATCCAGTACCACCTCTGCTGCCAGCCCTGGAGCACCAAGATGGAGCAGACTTCTAAGCTTAACCTGCAGGGGACTCTGGCCACCACTGTCCCCACTACCATTTAACCCACAGGAGAATCTGGAGTCGGAGCTTATGTGATGAGGGCAGGGCTGGTCAGGAGAGGGCAGGGCCCAGGCATCAAGGTCCAGGCATCCACCCAGCATCAACATCAGGGCCCTGAGAGGGAACTGAGGCTCCCTCACCCCCACCTGTATCCTCGTCTCCACTCCCACGCCACTCACATTCCCATCCCCACCCGCTACCCACAACCTTGTCAGAATCCCTGCTGTCAGGATCTTGTCAGAATCCCTGCTGTCAACCCATGGAAGCCCTGGGAATGGCAGCCAGGCATACCGATCTTGACGTCCCTATCCGGGGCTGATAGAGGGAAGGGGCTTTGGAAGGGAAGGGGCTTGAACAAGACCTCAGGGGAGCAGAGGGAGGTCCCTGCTTGGAAATGAGGGAGGCTTCAGGGAACCCAGCACCCTAGGACAGGAGACCCACCTCACCCCCATCTGAGACTGAGGCTGCCTCCTTCTGCCTCAAGAATTAGAGTGATGGGGACTTAGATCAGCATAGAGGTGGGACCTGTCAGGATCACGAGGAGGAGAGGAGGGAGGACTCAGGTGACCTTGGAATCCAGATCAGTGGGGATCTCCACCCTGGGAGGTCCAGGGATGGTGGCCACAAGTGACCCTTCCTGCACCTTTGAGGTGACAGAGGACAGAGCTGTGGTCTGAGTGTAGCAGGAGGAGTGGCAGACAAAACTCCTCAGACACCGGATTAAAGAAGGAAGAGGTTTTTTTTTCGGCCGGGAGCGTCGGCAGACTCGAGTCTTAAGAGCCGAGCTCCCCGAAAATAAATACTTGGCCTTTTTAAAGGCTTACAACTTTAATGGGTCCACGTGAAAGGGTCGTGATAAATCGAGCAAGCATGGGAAACGTGACTGGGGGCTACATGCATCAGCTAACAGAACAAAAAGTTTTACAATGCTTTTTTTCATACAGTGTCTGGAATTTACAGATAACACAAGTAGTTTAGGTCAGGGATTGAGTCATTATTACTTTTTTTTAACTCCTAGGGCCGGGTGGTGGTGCCAAGGTTGTCTGGCTATTTATGTTACTTTTGTTTCTTTCTAACTTTTTGCTTTCTCTCTTTCTGCTTGTTTGTGAACTAGGCAAGGTGGGGGGAGGAGGACAGCAGATGTAGTAGTGGTCTCTTTCCTTATGAGAAGTGGGGCCTCAGGTCAAGAGAGGGAGGAGTCCCAGGATCTTCAAGGCCCAAGGTGTGCACGCTTCATGAGGACTGGGGATACCCCCGGCTCAGAAAGAAGGGACTCCACAGAGTCTGGCTGTCCCCTGTTATAGCTCTGGGAGGACCAGATCATGGATGGCCATATGTTTCAGTCTCACTTGTACCATAGGCAGGAAGTTGAGGAGCCCTCTGGGAGATGGGGTCTTGGGGTAATGGAGTGATGTCTACTTATCTCAAGGAATTGGGGGATGAGGGAGCGCAGGCCCTGGTAGGAGGAAAGATGAGTAACCCACAGTAGGCCATCAGAACCCTCACCCCAGAACCAAAGGAGTCAGCCCTGGATCCCTCACGTGGGGTGTCAGGATGTGGCTCTGTCTCACTCCTGTTTCCAGATCTCAGGGAGGTGAGGACTTTATTCTCAGAGGGTGACTCAGGCAAACATAGGGGACCCCATCTGGTTGAAAGAGAAATCCCAGGATCCACCAAGGGTACGTGTGCGCCAGAATGCTGACAGGGACAGCAGAGAAATCCTCCCTGCCCCTACTGTCACCCCACAGAGCATGGGCAGGGCTGTCTCCTGAGGTCACTCACTTATTCTGGGATCACTGATGTCAGGGAGGGAAAGGCCTTCCTCTGAGGCGCTGCACTCAGGTCAGTAGCGGGAGCATCCCAGGCCCTGCCAGGAGTCAAGGTGAGGACCAAACAGGCGCCTCACCCAGAACACATTAATTCCACTGAATTTTGTTATTTCTTGCTGTACTTCCCCGAGGACCTAGGCACGTGTGGCCAGACGTGGGTCCCCTCCTGTCCTGTTCCTTATCAGGGACGTGAGCACCTGATCTGCATTTCTTGGAGCAGCAAAAGGGTGGAATTCAGGCCCTGCCAGGAAAAAGGTGAGGGCCCTGCGTGAGTACAGAGGGGACAATCCACTCCATGAGAGTGGGGACATCACAGAGTCCAGCCCACCCTCCTGATAGCACTGAGGGCCCAGGGCTGTGCTTGCAGTCTGCACCCTGAGGGCCCATGGATTCCTCTTCAAGGAGCTCCAGGAACCAGGCAGTGAGGCCTTGGTCTGAGACAGTGTCCTCATGTCACAGAGCAGAGGATGCACAGGCGGTGCCAGTAGCTAATGTTTGCCCTGAATGCACATTAAGGGCCCCACCTGCCATGGGACACATGGGACTCCAGAGAGTCTGGCCTCACCTCTCTACTGTGGTCAGTCCTGAAGAATCGACCTCTGCTGGCCAGCTGTACCCTGAGGTGCCCTCTCAATTCTTCCTTCAGGTTCTAAGGGAACAGGCCAACCCGGAGGACAGGATTCCCTGGAGGCCACAGAGGAGCACCAAGGAGAAGATCTGTAAGTAGGCCTTTGTTAGAGTCTCCAAGGTTCAGTTCTCAGCTGAGGCCTCTCACATGCTCCCTCTCTCCCCAGGCCTGTGGGTCTCCATTGTCCAACTCCTGCCCACACTCTTGCCTGCTGCCCTGACCAGAGTCATCATGTCTGTTGCAAAGAAGAGTCAGCAATGCAAGCCTGTGGAAGGTCTTGAGACCGCAGAGGAGGCCCCGTGCCTGGTGGGTGCACAGGCTTCTGCTGCTGAGGAGCAGGAGGCTGCCTCCTCCTCTACTCTGGTCCTGGGCACACTGTGGGAGGTGCCTACTGCTGGGTCAACAGGTCCTCCCCAGAGTCCTCAGGGAGCCTCCGCCTTCCCCACTACCATCAGCTACACTCTCTGGAGGCAATCTGATGAGGGCTGCAGCGGCCAAGAAGAGGAAGGGCCAAGCACCTCTCCTGACCCGGAGTCCATGGTCCGAGCAGCATTCACTAACAAGGTGGCTGGGTTGGTTCATTTTCTGCTCCTCAAGTATAAAGCCAAGAAGCCGGTCACAAAGGCAGAAATTCTGGAGAGTGTCATCCAAAATTACAAACGCTACTTTCCTGTGATCTTCTGCAAAACCTCCGAGTCCCTGAAATTGATCTTTGGCATTGATATGAAGGAAGTGGACCCCACCGGCCACTCCTATGTCCTTATCACCTGCTTGGGCTTCTCCTGCGATGGCCTGCTGGGTGATAATCAGATCTTTCCCAAGACAGGCCTCCTGATAATCGTCCTGGGCATGATCACAATGGAGGGCGACTGCACATCTGAGGAGGAAGTCTGGGAGAAGCTGAGTGTGATGGAGGTGTATGATGGGAGGGAGCACAATGTCTATGGGGAGCCCTGGAAGCTGCTCACCCAATATTTGGTGCAAGAAAACTAACTGGAGTACCGACAGGTGCCCAGCAGTGATCCAGCATGCTACGAGTTCCTGTGGGGCCCAAGGGCCCTCACTGAAACCAGCTATATGAAAGTCCTGGAGCATGTGGTCAGGGTCAATGCAAGAGTTTGCATTTCCTACCCATCCCTGCGTGAAGCAGCTTTGAGAGAGGAGGAAGAGGGAGTCTGAGCATGAGTCGCAGCCAGGGCAGTGGGAGCGGGGCTGGGCCAGTGCACCTTCCAGGGCCCTGTTCAGCAGCTTCCTCTGCTTCGTGTGCCATGAGGCCCATTCTTCACTCTGTTGGAAGAGAGCTGGAACCCAGGAGGTGTAGGTTACAGTGAGCCGAGATCACACCACTGCACTCCAGCCTGGGCAACAGAATGAGACTCTGTCTTCCAAAAAACGAACAAAAAAGCCATAGTATGTCTGATTTTAATCTCCAAACCAGCTGGTGTTTAATATTGCTAGAGCTATAATAGAATCAGGAATAGGAAACAAACAGGAAAAAAAAATGGAATTTTACAAGGATTTATATTTGCAAAGAAAAAAGGACTTATTTGGAGTTGTTTATTGAAATTCCCCCAAGACTATTTTTTGAACTTATATATATAGACAACATCAAGAGAAGGAGCTTAGGAGTTCTCGTAGGGTTTAGGAACTACTAGACCTTGTGTATTATGTTCATCTCAGCACTCAAGCAAGTAAAGGATAACTGGAACATGGTATCTCACAGTGAATAACATGGTTGGTTACTAGGCTGACATATGGAGACAGGGCCCATAGGAGCAGGGCTTTTCTTATGAATACGAGAGACACACCCAGGTTCAACTGAATGTATAGTGCATGATGGATTAGCTGTACAGTGTTATCTGCAAAGTACCTAAAAGTGTTTTCTAACTAAGCACCAACTTCTTAGACTAGTCTTGGGCACACAAAAAATATCTAATACTAAGCTTATAGGAATACTTTATTTGGTCACTTGGTGGGGGAAGGTTGCTGAGGCATATGACAACATTTAATACCTAAAGGTAGGAGGAAGCAAGGAAAGAGAAAATGCAGAAAGGAAGAGTGAGAGCCAAAAGAAGGGTGCCACGTCTGTAGACTCTCTAACAGAATTAAATTGATAATCTTAAGATAACAGAAGTAAATGGGCATGCCTTGAGGGAAACATCAATACACTTTTGGAATCTGAGGCAAAAAGTGAAATGATTTACCTCTTGCCAAGTCTATTGTCATTGCCCATGGGAAGTTCCCATTTCTTCTACTCTTGAATGCACAAGTAACATTCCTTGCCTAAGGATTAGCATTCTGTGATAATAGTGGTAATGACAGCTGCTTTAAATTAGTGGCAAGTTCAGAATGAAACACTGACCACCAGGCTATGTTTCTGAATCCAGTCTATGCCCTCGAATGTATTCAATCTACTTTCTATAGTATCCCTGAAAGCTATGGCAAAAGAGTTGTATGGTAGGGGCAGGGCTCCTTATGGGGACACATACGGCTCCAGAAAACAAGTATTCCATCTTCTCACCATGACTTTTTGGTTTTCTTTTTTTTTCTCTTTTCTCCCAGACTAGTAATTTCCAATTTCTTCTCTACTAGTCTGGATGCCCATGGTGAACTTTAGAGATATCCACCAGCTCCATCAATTCCCTCAGTTACATCTACCTATCTTTTGAGCCCAGATGAACCCAATCATGTGTGTTCTCCTCAGCTCCCAGGCTGCTGAGCAACGCTGGAGAAAAATCACAAAACTATACGGTTTGGTGTCTCTCCAGAATTATGGTTTCCAGCTTGAGTTGGGATTTCAGAATTACTTCAAAATGTTTAAATTTGCTCCTGGTCATTTTCCTCCTTCATTTCCCAGTTTCATTTATCACTCTATTTAACTTGTTAACCATCGCTGTCTGCTATTAACCTTGCCTCCTTTTACACAGAGAAAATAGAGGCCATCAAATGGCATTTCCCATCACTCCACCTCTGTCAACGAATCCACCAGTAACATCTCAGAGATCCTTCTGTCTAGCACTGATGATCTCCAAGAGGATCTTATTGTATCAGTTACTCCTTCCTTCTGTATTTTCAACTTTCCTATTGCTCCCCAACATACTTTAGCTGTTCTCATCTAAAGAAACAATAATAACAACCACAATAAACTAACAACCAACCATCTTTAACAGATCTTACCTTTCCCTCTTTTGTGCCACCTTCAAGCTTCCTAAACTTGGATTTATTCCTCAACCCATTACAATCTGGTTTCTAATTAAACAATTTTTTTGCCAGCGTCACCAAAAACTTCTGAATTGCTAGTCTCCAAAGCACATTCTTCAACCTCATTGTTTTATTTCTTTCTTTTAAAAGTCAAGTTCACTGAAGTATAATTTACATACAATAAAATTCGCCCTTTTAATACTCTTTTACTATCTAATAAGTTTTGCCTTATATATTGGTTCCCTGAGATCTGTAAAATAACTACCAAATCCCAAACCCCTTTGCTTCATACACAAATCCCTTTGGAATGTCTCAGCACATTAACACAGGTTCAAGTTCTTTCTTCAGTTATCAGAGTAACAGAGGTTGAAGATGCAATAAAATAAGTGCCAACTCTTGCTACTCCTGTTTCAAACAAGGAAATTTAGATAATGGTTATACACATTTCTGCAAATAAAACATTCTAGTGCTTACATCAGTCCTTAGTTGTTAAGATTAAATATTCACTACTTACAGTTTCCAACACATTTTTTTTTTTTTTTAGAACATGGCCATTTCTTTTTTTTTTTTTTTTTTTTTTTTTTTATCTTTTTTGAGATGGATTCTTTCTCTGTCACCCAGACTAGAGTGCAATGCCACGATCTCAGCTCACTGCAACCTCTGTCTCCCAAGTTCAAGCGATTCTCTGGCTTCAGCCTCCCGAGTAGCTGGGATTACAGGCATGTACCACCACGCCAAACTAATTTTTGTATTTTTAGTAGAGACGGGGTTTCACCATGTTGGCCAGGATGGTCTCAATCTCTTGACCTCGTGATCCGCCCACCTCAGCCTCCCAAAGTGTTGGGATTACAGGCTGAGCCACTGCACCCAGCTGCTATTTCTTTTTGAAGTTCACTTTGTTCATCAAAAAGAAGCCTTTCATGATTCTCCACGTTCTTGATACTCCAAAACAAAAAGTATAGTTCACAGATAAACCACCACTTTTCATCTCACGTTTTAAACATAGCAATTTAAATTTCAAAGGAAACAGCATTTAACTTAGTTATTTTTTCCACATTTAAAATTGTAATAAATACATGGAACTTGAAATACCCACTTAATTTTTTTTTTTTTGAGACCGAGCCTCACTCTGTCACCAGGCTGGAGTGCAGTGGTGCAATCTTGGCTCACTGCAACCTCTGCCTCCTGGGTTCAAGCCATTCTGCTGCCTCAGCCTCCCCAGTAGTAGGGACTACAGGCATGCGCCACCAGACACATTTAAAATTTTTAATGCCAGATTTGAGAGAAATATTATTTAGCAGGTACAACAGTCATGTACTTTGCTTGAAAAAATGAGGAACAGTTAAAGACAAGATGGAGTCACGACAAAAAAGGACTGGCAGCCCTATATCATGAAATATTATATATTTTTTTCACCAAGTAGTGACCCATTTATTGTCACTCATAATTCAGGTAACATGATTTCCACTGATGGGATAAAATGGTCTCTGATATGAACTCATCAAATTAGAGAAAACTTAACTTACTTTTGAAATATATACTATTCATTCAACAAACAGTTAAATAGTTCCCACTACGTAAAATGTTGTATGTTAAGTACTGAGAAAGAAGCAAAACATGAATACACAATCTCTTTCATATTCCTGTGACATGAGCAAAGGCACAAATAAAATAATACAAAAATTTATAATTGGTATGGACATGCAACTCACTCAGGCATGTAGGCAAAAATGGAGATAAAATGCTGGCATAGTTGCCAAAAGAATCATATTTCAATCAGTTCTTAAAAAGATTTAAAAACATTGTGAGGGAAGAGCATGAGCAAAGCCTGGAGGTAATGGTGAGTTCCTTCAGAGAAGGCTATCAACCAGGAAAGACAGAATGGAGCAAAACAAGCCTAAAAGGGGGTCATGTAAAGGGGAGTGTCTCTGACTAAGAATTTAGAAGTGGACATCACAGGTTGGGAGGAGGGAAGGGCTAGGTTTTAGGAAGATAATATTGCCAATCTACAAAGGATGGCTCAGAGGAGAAAAGAGAACTCAGCTGAGTTTAATAGTACAAGCAAGGAAAGATGATGTGAACTAGGGCAGCAGCAGTGGGAATTTAAAGAAGGAAATTAAAGGACCACAGCAGAGGTAAAAATTGCAGGCCTAATGATAACTGCATGGGAAGCATAATGGACTTGGAATATCAAAGATAATACCAAAGCTCCAACCCTGGTAACATGTAGCAATAACATTGAGAATATAACTTTTGTATTCAAATGTTCACACCAATGAATAAATGTTTTGTGGGAACATTATAGCAATATATTCTGTACTTGTGAGTTCTATTGAAATAACTGTCTTGCCTTGTAAATATATATTTCTTAAGTGGCTTAAAAATTGTATGTTCAAACTCTTTTACCAGTTTATTTAAATCATCTAAGTTAGTTTGGAAGAGTGACACATGAACATGTATTTTCACAAGACTATTAAAAAGAATACCTCCCTCAAAAAAAAAAAAAAAAAGAATTTCATTGGCTCCTAAAAAACATGTATCTACATGAAGAAGAGGTCATTGTCAGATGAAAATTCACTCATGTGAAATACAACAGCAGATAATTATCAATGCACAAAGTGTTAATAATCTGCTGACTTTCCCATTCTGTTATACATCTGAACCATCTCTTATGATTACAAATTGTTATCCAGGTAATGAAATAATCTCTACAAGGAACCCCCATGATACAAGTTTAACTATGTCAAAAAACTGCACTTGTACCCCTGAACTTAAACATTTAAAACATTGTCATGTAAAACTATCACTAATCACTAATAATTTTGAAAGCAAATTTGCCATAAAACACTCATATGTTACAGCAGAAAATAAAAGAGATACTCAATAGTTACACTTGCCTACTTCCTATTGAGCTAAAACTGTTGAAACAAGACAAGGAAAAGACATCTAGAAAGGATTTAGAGACTTTCTGCTTTCCACTCTAGATTTATCGCTGATCTCTTAAAAGCTGATTGGTGAACATAAAATGTTAGTACATGATCAATTTTACACACAATATGTCTATTTCTAAATGAATTATCCAACTTACATTTTCCTATTCTAAATAATTCCCACAGAACCGTTAAGGAATCCTAAAAATACAAATACATTTACCACTTATGGTAAATCCGGAACAATAAATTCAAAATGGAAATGATAATTAAACCAAAACATTTTTTCCCATAAACTGGGAAGCAAGCAACCTGTCTTCTATTTTTATGTATGCATTGTATTTTATGAGTGTATTATGTTACCAAATATAACAGACTTTTTCGAATTGCTCATGTAACAGTTTAATTTTTTTCAATTTCTCTCTCTGGACAAGCCTAGCATGTAGATAAGCTTTTAGTTGCTCTTGAAGTATATTCTAGAAATGTAAAACAAAAAAGTGACAAAAATTGGATAAATTTTAATATTTACAAAAAATAATTCTACACTTTTAAAGGAATCCTCTTCAAATCAATACTTCTTAACCTTTTCTGTTTAACAACATCTATGACCAATGTTAAATAATTATTTTCACTATTCATATGCCAAAACAGTACAGTAATCCTTTTCTTCAGTCACTAAGTAATTTTCTTTCTCATAAATATTCAGCACGTATGTCCTAATTCTTGATATCAAATTTCCAGATGACCCTTCCTAAAATTTGTTTACCACAGATAGGTAGTATCTATACAACAAGCCTACCTAACAGAAATTAAGTAAGAAATATTATTTCTTACTAATATTTTAAACTTGTATTACATCTCAATCATTTCACTATGCACAGAAATTAACCTTCCAATAATGCTGGCCTTTCTGCTCTTCTGCTCCTTGACCTAATACCCAACAACAGCATTCTCCCCTCTCCTACTTGCCACTCACATAGTCATCCCCTAGATTTTCTCATTCCCAGTAACTGCAACATCTACATAATGTTATTGATAGCAATGATAAATGGGAACCATAGGTCAGACAGGATCATGAAAATTTTTAATAAACTCATTACATAAGAACTCTTTAATCCTCAAAACAACTCTGAGGTAGGTACTCTTACTCTTACTATGTCCCTTTCAAAGATAAGAAAACTGGGGCACAGAGATAATTTGCCCATGGTTTCAGAGCTAGCCAGGGTCAAACTGGAGTTGTATCCCAAGCAGTGTGGTTCCAGAGTCCAGGTCCTTGACCACTGCACTTGGCTGTTTCTGCATCTTTCCAACATACAACCACTATCTCCCTACCCTTGTAGGAAACTCACTTTAGTATGCAGCTCAGTGGTCTATAAAGACCTAACACCCATGAAATGGAACACTTTTCGCGGCTCAGCACCACACCCCTATGTGCTCACTTTCCTCAATGCCAGCCTAAATTCCATAGCCAGTCATCATAACTCCATCCTTGGGTATATTTCCTCCCCACTGCTCCCTCCTCACAGTGCCCTGATACACCCCAGCGGAGGAAATTCCAGCTCTACTCTGCTCTTGCACAAATATGCCAACTGGGCTCACTTTAACTTCAAAATCACCATGACACCAACCTCAGTGGGACCTCTAATACTGCTTGGCAATGATATTCCTCTAGTCCATTAACAGGAACCCTCTCTGGGCTCACGTTCTCTACCTTGTTTGCTTTGAGCTTCAGCATGAACTCTTACTACTTGAGGCATTGATACAATGGATTAATTGTCAAGTTAATCCTGATACCAACAGGTAGTTTTTCTTCTTGTTTCTGAGTCTTCTTCATGTCTGTGTTCCAGCCTTGAAACAACTTCCAGAACTGCTTAAAATATTCATAATGAAGTTTCTGCCTGCAACACATAATAAGGAACATGGTCATACTTCATAAGGAGATGAAAAGTTAATCAAAAGCAAGACAAAACTGATTTCATAGAATTCATAGTACAAAATAAGAAGGACGTAATAGCAGCTGAGAACTTCTCACTGGGAAAGGATGAAGTGAGTTTCTCTCATTCTAAAAGTATTTCTTCTGACTACTAGAGAAGCTATCTCACATTCTTTATCTCCTAAAACCAATGGAAGATGGACTATGCTATAAATTTCCCAGAAACATCCATTTTCACTAAAGGAGTTTACTTTTTATTTCCTCTTGTGGAATAACATAGGGGTTCTGCTAAGTAGATTCAATGAGGATATCATAGCCATTCATCCCATAAGATTTCCCAAAAGGAATATTTCACTTAACTACTTCTACACTTTGGCACAACAACAATTTTGTAAAAGAAATAGTGAAAAAATATTAAACTAAACTATATATCTTATTTAAAACATAAGATTATCCCTTTCTATGTCATTGAATACTGTTAAGGATTAGAAGACTAAACATCAAAGACATTTACCATGTATTCAGCTGGCATATGTCTAGAAATGAATATAAATTAATTTTACAAGAAGACTCTACTCTTATATGAATGGCAAAAAGACATCATCTTCTTTGGCTTCTAGGTAATAGATTTCAATTCTGTCACACTGAGGTTATAAAATTAAAGAAACTTACCTGCTTGGAGAAAAATCAAGTAAAATATATTGTCCACTGGAAACTCCAATAATTATAAGATAGTGGTTGTCTGAAATTATTTGCAGCAACGAATACAAAGCAATGATACAAATATCATGGTTCAAAAAAGCCAACAGCCATACCTTTGCTCTCCGTGTGTTTTCCAAACATGTTCGATTTTTTTGATAGAGGCATTTGTATTCATTTCAAACTTTTTTTCTCTTTGCAAGAAGAGTCTGTTTAATGTCGGTGAGATAGTAAATGAAAATTAATTAAAATGTAATGTTGAAAAGTAGTTTCTTCACATATATTCAAAACAATATGGGATATGATGTTTCAGCAACATTAAAGAACATTAAAAATTTATAATGCAAGCATCATTTCAAAAAGCAAGATTTGCTCACTTAATTTCTGTGAAAACATTCAGATATTGGTACTACAATTCTACATGGTATAACTGAAGATCACTTTTAATTAATGGATGGGAAAAAAGGCTAATAATGAAAATAGTTTCTATTTTTTAAGTGTGCATAAAGGGTTACAAACACAATCTTTTATTTTTAAATTTATAAATTGTCCTATAATTCATATGACATGTTTATATGAAATATTGTCACAGCCCATTACATAAAACACACAAAAGTAATTTATTTAGGCTGGGCGTGGTGGCTCACGCCTGTAATGCCAGCACTTTGGGAGGCCGAGGCAGGCGGATCACGAGGTCAGGAGTTCAACACCATCCTGGATAACACGGTGAAAAACCATCTCTACTAAAAATACAAAAAAATTCAGCTGGGCTTGGTGACAGGTGCCTGTAGTCCCAGCTACTCAGGAGGTTGAGGCAGGAGAATAGTGTGAACCCGGGAGGCGGAGGTTGCAGTGAGCTGAGATGGTGCCACTGCCACTGCACTCCAGCTTGGGCGACCCAGCGAGACTCCGTCTCAAAAAAAAAAAAAAAAGAAAAAAGAAAAAGGAATTTATGTAATAAGACCATCAAAAGTCTAGAAATAATATAAAATAAGAAAATTATCTTTAAGCAACCTAATGACTGGTGCTTTTAACTGTATTTTACTAAAAGTAGCAATGTCCGTGGGTTTAAAAATTTAAGTAGATAAATAAATACAGTCAAGGACACTTTTGAAATATTTTCTTGGAGATTTTTATATGATATTTTAATCCATAGTGTTGTGTTTCAGAAAATTGTAATACTACAAATCCTTTCCTACACATGGTTTCACATCAGACATCTACCATTAATTGCTAGTTTTCAGCAACCATAAAAGAACTGCATCATAATATGAATATTTTTACATATAGTATCCATCTACAATACTCAATTTATTAGGCAGCTCACAAAACCAACATTTTGTCACCAACATGCACAGCAAAGCTTGTCACATATACTGCCTGTGTGAATTATCTCTATAGAAGAGTCAAAAATTAAATCAGACTTTTTAAAAATAAGAGCATTGTCTCTACAGTCTTGACAGAAATTTACTGAGACTTTTTAAAGAATATGGTCCTATAACGTAGTCAGTGCAAGGATTATTTCACATGGCAATATAAAATATATGAGTTTCTAGATCCAATTACATGTTTCTCACTTTGTAGAAAAGTTGTCTTTAGTTTTCCACTACACAGTTTATTAATGGAATAATAGTGAAAAAGAACCATTTTAGAGAGTTCCATTTTGACTGGTGCTCCAAAGAAAACAAAATCAGAAAGCAATGAAAACAGAATTGCTAAATTAAGAACATGAAGAACTCTGATATTAAAAACTGATGTATCACTTCATCTGTGTACACAAAGAAGAATCGAGCTAATTCTCATCTGATGTCCTCTAATGTCCCACAATCCATTATATTTCCATGTGTACAAAACAAAAATGATCCCTCCTGCCTCACCATTACTACGAGCATTCTTACATCCTTATCAACAATGAAAAGGTAGGTAAGGACATTTCTCAAGCAAATTACATTAAATACCTCTGTTAAATCCTATAATGAGGACAAAGCATTGAACACAGTCTTGTAGTCCACTAATTCACATAACCTGCTCTAACAGTTGTATGGTCAAAGCCAATTTTCTTAAACTACAAATAGCTCCTAAAACATACCTCCAATTACTTGTAACATCTTCTATACACCATTCCTGTAAAATAAGTACATCAAAATTTTAACATAATGCTGCACAAAATGCCAGGTTTGTTTAAGAAGAAATATCTCAGGCCAAATATTCAGCATAAAACGGTCAGTACATGAGCCAAAGCTGATTTTTTGTAAAATAGCTTATCTGACAGGCAAAAATGCTTTAAACATATTACCCCACATCTTCTTCATCTATTTCTGTGAAAGGCTTTCTTTGCCCATGCTCTTCAGTTACTGGATCTTTTTCTGCATTAAAATAAAAAAAGCCAACCTGCACATCCTGCACATGTACACAGAAATTAAAATAAAAGTTAAAACAAAAAAAATAGAATGGCAAAGCAGAGAGCCAAAACAAAGTAAAATCAAACAAATAAATAAAAAAGACAAATCTTTTTAGAGGAAGGATGCTATTGTGGAAATTTTGCAGGGAGAAATGTACTATTTGTGGATTTTTAAGACCCTCTGCCAATTAACGGTTTAAAGCAGAGCTACACACAGAGTCACCTGGACTCTGTCCATTTTACGGGGGCATTTTTGCAAGCCCCTTGGGGTTCAAGTCCTCATAAATGATGCATTGGAGATCAAAACCTTTGGACCTCAGGACTGCACCTTTTGAGAAGAGCTGCTCTAAGAGTGTGTGTAACTGTGCTAAGAGGGGAGCCTCCCATGGGAAACTTAAAGCCCTTGAACCTGCTTTAGAAACCTAGGGCATCTTAGGGCATTCAAGGTGGACTCCAAATAAACAACTTGAGCTGTGGGCTTGGGGCAACTCATTTGCCCTCCATTTAATAGGACCCAACAGACCGTCCCCTTGAGTGGGCACCTGGTTCCCGGACCCTTGGGTCTGATTTTACATCCATGCTCTATTTCCTGGGCTGCCATAAGCTGAACCTCCACCCGGGCCATGTTGGCCTTCGTGATGCACTTCCTGCTCGCAGACTCCATAGCTGGCCTTCCTGAGATGGTAGAGACGATTTCTGAACCTTGTGAGCGCAAAAACACACTAAGTAAACTGAGCGTGTTAAATGAGAGCCATGGTGGGGAATTTCTCCGGTACAAGAAGAGTGGGACTGGCGTGGCTGAGTCTCCTGTTGAAGCAGGAGGGGACAAAAAGAAGTTGCCAGTTTTCCCCTCCATGTCATTGTGTCCTGCCCACCCCGTTCCCGGGGCTGCCTGTAGAGCTCACACTTGCTCCACACACCTGAACTTCTGGCCCTCTGCTGAATTCTTGCTGTGCCCTTGGGACAAAGCTTGAAACTCGGCCCCTCTCCTGAGTCCCCAAGCGACCTTGTCTTGGTCAAGAGGGCCTTGGGAGTGACACAGGACATCCCCAGCCACCTCTATGAAAATAAACCTGTCTGCACCTGTGTTGAACAGTCAGGTGCCGACTCTGTCCACTCGCCAGTGTGGACGCCCAGGGGACCCGTGGTGATGAAGTGTCCAGTCCTAACAGGCAGCCTGGTAGGAGGGACACAAGCAGACTATCCCCTGAGCCTCCACACACTGACAAAGGCCCCTTTGATGTTCTCCATTCTTGGGGACCACTCGACCCTCTCAAGCTCCTGGCCCTGGCCCACCCCAGCCTGCTCTCAGGGGCCTCACGCTGACCCAGACCCTTTGCAATGCCACGGTTCTTTCTTCACAAGTCAGCCTGGGCCACCCAACTCCACACCCTCATCCCCTGAGGACCTCTGACCCCTCTGTCCCTGTCTTCCCTCCAGCTGGTGCCTCACCTGAGGGATCCCAGAGCTCAACCTCTCACAGGACCTCCAAGACCCATCACCGCAAGGCTTCTCTGAGGGCCTAGATCCTTGGTCCTCGCGAGAGCAGCTGGCCTGACTGTGCGTGCAGGTAGCTGATTGGCTGGCTCAGTGCGCATGCAGGAGGTGGTGCCATGTGGAGCCACACCCCCTCCAGGCACTCCTACCCCTGAGGGACGGCCCATGGCTGCTGTGGACTGGAGGGTGGCTTTCCTGGACCTTCACCCCTACAGTCCTCCAACTCCTCATCCTGGGGAAGGACAGAAGGACCTGGGAGTGTAATGGGGAGCAGCCAGTGACCCTGCACTGAAGGATGGAGGCCATGTGGCTGTGGCTTAGGACCTTGCATCTAGGCTCGTTCCAGCCATCTCTGCCCCTTTGGGAACAATGACCATAACCTGGGCTACTGAAACCTGACCCTCCACGGGTGTAGACTGACGGCAAGCACATCTACAATTTTTAATTTTCTATCCAAAACATTGTCTACTGTCTTATCCAAGAATGCATTTTTCCTCCAGGAACAGATTTTGACAATGCTCCCTTAAAAAACTACAGTCTACGGACCACTGAGCTTTTTTTTTTTTTTTTTTTTTTTTAACTCTTGAGCCTTTATGGTACAAGAACCAGTCATTGCATTCTCTGAAGTTGGCTATGACCAAGCCAGTTGGGGTGAAAGAATCAATCAAAGATAATGTGGTGTTGCTGCTGTTGCTGTTTTCATCCTGAATTATCTCATCATATATGTGAGGTGCCTGAAATATAGGAAACACTCACTGAATATTGCATTGCCTTCTTGTGTACCTCTTAAATGACAGCTGCTTTCTCCATTTATTCTTGATGGCATGTCACCCAATATGGGCTCCTATGCTACTAAATATAGGTCAAGCTACATGACAGCAGCATTTCATTTTCTTAAAACACAAAATCTTATTTATATAATTTAGTGAATGTCAACTCAGCTGATGTCAAACTATAAACTTAGCTAGAGGGTATTCACTGGAGCAAATAGTCTTTAGTTTCCTTTTCCAAACATAAAGTATGTTTCACTTTGATTACTGATGTTGGAAGATATATGTATAATTATCAGTTTGAAAATTGACCATTCTAAGGATTCAGAGTAAGACAGGTTTATAAGATCACCTTGCATCTGCGAGACTGGACAGATTCACCAATTTCCTGGCAGCAGAGAAGTGGACTGCCTGGTGAACATTATGATCATAATGAAAAGAATATATAAAACTGAGCTTCCAATGTCTCTTTGTAACTCTTACATGAATTTAAGTATTACTTGAATTTAAGTATTACTTGTTTTCTTTTCTTGATCTCAAATCACATAATCTAAAAAATGTTTATTAGACTTCTTTTTCCTCCAAACTACAAAAGTGAAGTGTGCTCTTAAAAAATAGATAATTGCCACCAGGCACTGTAGCTCAAGCCTGTAAACCCAGCACTTGGGGAGGTTGTAGCAGGAGGATCGCTTGAGCCCAGGAAATCAAGACCAGCCTGGGCAACGTAGCAAAACCCCAACTCTACAAACTTTTTAAAAAATTAGCCAGGTGCGGTGGCCCCTGCCTGTAGTCCCAGCTACTCAGGAGGCTGAGGCAGGAGGATTCCTTGAGCCCAGGAGGTCAAGACTGCAATGAGCTATGATCATGCCACTGAACTCCAGCCTGAGTGACAGAGCGAGATCCTGTTTGAAAAAAAAATTTAAAAACACAACTGTTTATAACTGCAGAAGTTAATATCTTTAATGGTTCCCCTCATATCATGTCATTAATTCCCAATTAACCAGCAATGGGATATAGACTGCTATGTATATATGTATTTCTATACCGATGTAAAGAGGAGTTAACGATGGCACATTAAACTTTCCCATCATTAAATGCAATCAATACCACCTACCTCATAGAATTAGCTTGATAATTAGATGTGTTAATATCTGCCAATTTTACCAAACAGTGTCAAGAACATAATAAATAATCTGTAGTATTTGGTATAATAAATAATGATCACCAGATGAGCTTTTATTTTCAATGGAAGTGACTTTTATTTTAAATTTCAGAAATCAGAAAAATAATTCCCCTTTGCTTTTCTTTAAGATATAACAGCAAAAGTTGATGTCTGTAGGACATAATATACATATACACACACTCACACAGATACACACCGGTATGCACACATACACGCACACAAACACGACACACACACACAGATACACACACAGAGAAAGATACAAGCGCGCACACACGCGCACACACACACATACACACACACGCAGTATGAGCTATCCCAACCAAAACTTTCAGAGTAAAGGCAGTACAGCCTGCTTCTGGAGTCACTTTTTTTTTTTTTTTTTGAGATTGGGTCTCACTCTGCTTCCCAGGCTGGGTGCAGTGGTGCCATCATACCTCACTGTGCCCTTGAAATCCTGGGCTCAAGCAATCCTCCCTCTTCAGGCTCCCATGTAGTGGGATTACAGGTGTGTGCCACCGCTCCTGGCTAGTTTTTAAAACTTGTAGGGCTGGGTGCCATGGCTCACGCCTGTAATCCCAGCACTTTGGGAGGCCAAGGCGGGCAGATTACGAGGTCAGGAGATCAAGACCATCCTGGTTAACATGGTGAAACCCCGTCTCTACTAAAAATACAAAAAAAATTAGCCAGGCATGGTGGTGGGCGCCTGTAGTCCCAGCTACTCGGGAGGTTGAGGCAGGAGAATGGCTGAAACCCGGGAGGCGGAGCTTGCAGTAAGCCGAGAAGGTGCCACTGCACTCCAGCCTGGGCGACAGAGCGAGACTCCGACTCAAATAATAAATAAATAAATAAATCTTGTTGTAGAGACAGATCTTACTATATTGCCCAGGCTTGTCTTGAACTCCCAGCCTCAAGCAATCCTACTGCCTCATCCTACTAAAGTGCTAGCATTACAAGCATAAGCCACCACCATGCATGGCAAAGAGTCACATAATTTAATAAACACACATACAGTGATTGTACCAGGGTGGAAGTTGCAAAGGTTCTGGAGATGCTGATTAGAAAGTTTGCAAAGACCCATTCTACATGTCAAAGCAAACGATCCCAGAAGTGAAGGGGGTGGAGAAATAGACTGTACCTGTGCGTGAAAGACCTGCAAAGAATCTGAGGACATTTTTAATCCACTTCAGGGAATTAAAAATCGCTTACACCCCTGCCCAGCCCAATCCTCTCAGAACCCTGGACAAAACTGATGACTTTTGACAAGAGGACCTTGTCATCTTCCAGGACCTCAACGTCACCACCTTTAGATGGGATTTCCCAAATGCACTTTCCAAAGTGAAAGAGCAGAAGGAAATACAACAGACCCCTGCAGTTGCAACAAATGAAAGAACAGCTTAAAAGGCATATTTAGTTTGAGTAGGAGCCGCAGTCAGGCAAGCTATTTCTGCAGATCTTTAGATTTACAAAATGATCATTTCCAAAGTGTGTTGATTCCATACCGATATCTACTCAATTTAAAGACAACTATTTATTGCAGCCAACCTGAGAAACAGAGTAAAATGCCATCACTAAACAAAACAAACACACATACACACACGCGCGCGCACAGATACACACAGAAACACACACATGCACAGATATACACACGGCAAGTATGAGCTTCCCCAACCAAAACTTTCAGAATAAAGGAGTTACAGACGGCTTTTGGAGTCACTGAATTTTTATTTACTTTTTTTGAGATGAGATCTCACTCTGTCTCCCAGGCTGGGTGCAGTGGGGCAATCATAGCTCACTGCAGCCTTGAACTCCTGAGCCCAAACAATCCTCCCTGCTCAGCCTCCTGTGTAGCTGGGATTACACCACCACACCTGGCTAAATAATTTTTTTTTTTTTTTTTTGTAGAGAGGGGTCTCACTATGTTGCCCACGTTGGTCTTGAAATCCTGGCCTCAAGCCATCCTCCGGCATCAGACTCCTAAATTGCAGAGATTACAGGCATGAGTCATTGTGCCAGGCCAAGAGCCACTGAATTTTATAAACACACACACAATAATTGTATCAAGGTCTGTTCTAAAGGGTTGATAGATATTAACCCATTTGATCCCCATGAAAAACTTACGAAGTGGGTACTTTCATTACTTACAAGGGAAAGTCTCCACTAGTAAACAGAAGAGGTGTGACTCAAGCCCAGTTAGTCTTGCCTTTACAATTCATGCTTTGGCCTCTCCTCTATGCTACCTGTCCACATTCTGGTTGGGAAATTCCTCCTTCAAACCACTACCTGGCTCTGTAGCTAGCCAGGTATGCCCTCTGTTAAACGAAAATCTCTTGAAAACTAATATACTAGAGAATGCTGTGTGTGGCTAGATCAACACTGATCTAAATACCAAAAACTTGGGGGTGGAAAATGATTACAAACAAGTATGAGACAATGCTGGGTGTTCAATTGTTCTACTGCAAAATGTGGTGTATCAGAAAGCCTCAGGGATAGGGTTGCAGTTGGAGGAGTTCAGTTGGGGTTCAGGATTATTAACTTCAAATTCATCTATCCTCAGACCCTAATTTGTCAAAGAAGGATAATGGATCATGTACTCATGTAATTGGCCAATTTTTGCTTCTGAACCCCAAATAGCTGGTGACATGAGGTGGTTCTCCGGGGATAGGTTTTCTCCCTTGTAAAATAAGAACAAAGAGAGAATAGATGAGTACAATTCCTCAGTTATTCTGAAAACAAAACATGCTTTGAAATGCTTATTAATGTTCCTCTGCAAAACATTGAGGAAAACATAATGATCTAAACCCTGCTTTGGCCTAATTTGAAATTGAGCCGAATTACAGATGCTATGGCTTGCCAGGTCTCCTTTTCTGGGTCCTTCCATTTATTCTTCAATATGGCAAAATTACAAGTAAAGAAAAAAAACTCTTACAGCAAATGGAATTTATTCTCCATGAAGCTGAAAAGCACTGGATAACTCGGTGACAAATAATTGACCTTCACAGGAAAGAAACTCCTCAAAAGAGCTGTCATTTTGCGTTCAGAGTTCAGTCCACAATGATCAATTCAGACAATATCCAGTGAACTGAAGAGGGGTCCGTTTTCTTTCATTTTGTTATGAAATTCAGAAGTGAGTTTAATGTGGGAATCTGGCTGAATCGCCAGTGACCTCTAATCATGCCTCAATAGATTGATACAGGGCACATGATAGCTAAAAAATGAGCTTATGCCTTCATTTTAGTCCCAGTGGTACCTTCCAAAGAGTGGATGATTCTTTAAAAGCTTTATATTGTGATTAGATGATTAAGGCTTTAGGATTGAAGTGTTATGTTCCCTTCAACTGAAACCTGCAACATGGAGTGACTTTCCAACAACTACTTGCCTAAAAGAAAAAAGCTTTAATTTCCCTAAGCATGATCCCAACCAAGGAATTCACTGATCCTTGACCAAATCAGCATTATATTCGGCTGCTTTCAGGTAGGTTGTCTCACTCGGGCAAGCAAATGAATTGGAAACACTTTTATCCAAACAAAAACAAAAACAAAAATTTTCTTTCTACGGAAGCAAGCTTTGAGCACAAACAAATTGCTCAAAGTTCATTTAGAAATAATCAACCATATGAGACTGTTAAAAGAGCCTCAAATTATGGAGGTATAATTTCAGGACATTCAATATCCCTGGAAAACAGCCCAGGCTCTTTGCTCACAATTTCTCATCAGGCCAGCGATCAGGTCCTGGAGTGAAGCCCATTATTTTCTCGTCCCAGTCCAAACTCTAAGCCATTTTGTTGCATGATTTCTTTGCCATTTCCTCATAAAGGAATTACTTGTATATGAAAAGATAATTAAGACATTTCCCCCATTTCATCTGAAGTTCTTTCATCAGTTTTAACAACCTTACCATTTAAACGTGATCACACATGAAATCTAGAGCTAACTACTGGCCCATTTGGAACAAATGAGCATCTTTTCTATATTTGTATTTACGACATCCCCTTATTTGAAAATTAAAAAAAGGCAAACAGTTTTAGAGAAAGGACCCTACTGTTGTGGATGTTTTTCATAGAGATGTGTTCTATTGTGGAATTTTTTAGGCTCTTGGCCAATTAAAGTTTTAAAGCAGACGTGTACATGAAAACCCCTGCCCCCTGACCATTTTACAGAGAAATTTTTGCATGTCTTTCTGTGTTCAAGTCCCAGAAAACCATGCACTGCGGATCAGACCCTTTGAAATTTAGGAATGCACCCATCTAGAAAAGCTGCTTTAAGAGCATATGTAACTCTGCTATGGGGCGGGAGCCTCCCATGGGAAACCTAAATCCCTTGAACTTGCTTCAAAAACCTAGGGCACCGTAGTACATGCAAGGTGGACTCCAAAGAAACAACAGGTGGCAGGAGCCACCAGCTGCCCATGTAACCCCTGTGCAAAGAGATGAGACAGACCACCCCTTGGGCATGCACCCGCTTCTGGGTCCCATTCGACTGTTTTTACCTTCATGCTCCTTTTCCTGTGCTGCCATTAGCTGAGTTTCCACCAGGGCCTTCCCAGCCCTCCCAATGGACTTCCTGCTCACGGACACCATGGCTGGCTATCCTGGAACAGTAGAGAAAAATCCTGGGACACATTAAGGAAATGGGACACGTGAAATGTGAACCACTGGGGAAGGTTTTGAGGTTCAAGAAGAGTGGGGCTGGCATCCCCTGAGCCTCCTGTTGAAGCAGGAGGGGACAAGACAGAAGACATCAGCGTCCCCACCTGTCCCGTCATGTCCTGTACACCTTGTCCCCGAGTCTGACTGCAGAGCTTGCACACCTAAACTCCTGGCCCACTGCTGAATTCTCACTGCCACCTTGGTACAAAGTTTGGCCCTGGCCTTGGGTCCCCAAGCAACTCCCTGCTGGTCTGGAGGGGTTGGAGTGACACAGGACCTCCTCAGCCATGTCCATGGGAATGAACCAGTGTGAACCTGTCCTGGACAGTCAGTTGTGGGCACCACCCACTTGCCAGCGTGGATGCCCGGGGGACTCCCTGTGAGCAAGTGTCCCATCCTTCCCCGAGCTCCACACCCTTGTCCCCAGAGGACCTCAGACCTCACGCTCCCCTCCTTCCCACCTGCTGGTACCTCACCTGAGGGATCCCTGACCTTGTTCCATCACAGGACCTCCAGGACCCCTGCACAGCCACGCTCCTCTGCGGACCTGTGTCTTCGTCCTTGCTAGAGTAGCTGGCTTGGCTGCATAGGCACCTCTTTGATTGGCCGGCTCAGCAGGCATGAGGGAGGTGGGGCAGTATGGTGCCAGGCCTCTTGCAGCCACGCCCTCCAACTAAGGTACAGCCCATGGCTGCTGTGGGCTGGAGGGTGGCTCTCCCAGACCCTTTTCTCTACAGTCTTCCAGATCCTTATTCTGGGGTAGTACACAAGGACCTGGGAGTGATGTAGGAAGCAGCCAGGGACCCTACCCTGAGGGATGGAGGCCAAGTAAGTGCCATGGCCTAAAACCTCGCCCCAGGGATCCTTGCAGCCACCCCTGCCCCTTTGGGAGGTATGGCTATCCCCCTGGAGGCGGGACCCAGGCTCCCTCCCATGCCCTGTGTGCTTCCAACATGCCCAGCTGCATCCTTTTTATCAACAGATTGTGCTTTTGTGTTCTATTTAACAACACTGTTGACTATCTACTATAGACTAAATGCTTACATCTCAAAATCCATTTATTGACATCATAACCAATGTGAGAGTATTTTGGAGGGAGTTGTTTTAGGTTGTCTTAGATCATGAAGGGAGAGCCCTCATTAATGCACTTACTGCCCTTATGAGAGACATAGTAGAGTGCTGCCTTGGGACTTCCAACAAGTTTGGCCACATGACAAACACAGCTGTCTGTCAACCAGGGAGTGGTACATGACAAGACACCAAATCTGCCAGGTTCTTGTTCTTGGACTCCTGACTTCCAGAACTATGGGAAATATAAATACGATATACAGTCTATGGTATTGCATTAGGGGAGCATAAACACAATAAGACAAGAAATTGGTACCATAAAGTGGAGGTACTGTGCTGTTGTACCTCCATATTTAAGAAGTGCATAAAATGTGTAGGCTGCTTTGGAATTGATTCATTGGTTCAGGCTGCAAGAGTTCTGAGGTGCATACTAGGAAAAGACTACTAGGGAAGTTGTAATGAAGGAAATGCTAAAGGCGATTTTGGTCAGGGGTCAGAAGTAAAATGTGAAAGATGTAGAGAAATCCTTAATCCACTTAGAGAATAACTAATCCTTTTGTTAAAAATGTGCATGATTAAGGCCATCTGATGAGGTCTCCTATGGAAAATGGGAACATGTTATTAGAAACTGTAGAAATGGGGAACATCACACATCGGGACCTATTGTGGGGGGGGGGAAGGGATAGCATTAGGAGATATACCTAATGTAAATGACGAGTTAATGGGTGCAGCACACCAACATGGCACATGTATACATATGTAACAAACCTGCACGTTGTGCACATGTACCCTAGAACTTGAAGTATAATAATAAAATAGAAAGAAACTGTAGAAAAGTCCATTCTTGTTATAAAGTGGCTGAAGACATGGCTAAATGTGTTCGTGCCCCAGTATTGTGTGGAAGGTAGAATTTCTGAGTGATGATATTGAGTATTTGGCTGACTAAATTTCTAAGCAAAGTGCGGAAGATGTGGCCCAGTTTTTCTGACTACTAGTAGCAAAATGCAATAAGAGAGAAATGATTTAAAGATAGAATTGTTAACCAAGATGGAATCAGCACTTAAAGGCTTGGAAAATTCTCAACCATTTCACATAAAAAAGAATGAGAAGGCCTGTTTTGAAGAGAGCACTGAAGGTGTGGCCATGGACTACTTGATAAGGAGATGAATATCCACCAGTGATCTCATCAGAAGCTAAGTGCCATAGGCCAGGACCATGGAAGAATTCAAAGGTGATGCCATTTTTGCCTGTGGGATCTCAGAAACCCCACTCGTCTCTGTCTCACATCACAGGATGTGAATCCCCTACATTGGAGTCTAGCTCCTTATAAGGCCCAGGTGCACCTCCATTGGGCCCTGTGAGGCTTGGGCTGCACCCTTCAGAGCCTTGGGAACATGACCAAGATTTTAAAAAGTGGGGAGTCCCAGAAGAGCCACATATTTGGTATTGCAGCCCTGGAGATCCATGGAGCTCACACCTAGAGCCACTACATGGGTAAGAGCATGTGAAATTGGGACACTGGGGCTGCCAGGAGTCATGATGGCTCAACCCCTGTCCTGGAATGCTGTGAAGGCTGGGCTGCCTCCCCAGTGTGTACATCAAGGTGGACCTCTGCCTCAGTGGGCCTAGAAGGTACAGCATGGATCCAAAAAGGATTATTCCTGAGCCTTCATGTCTAATGTGATTTACTCCATTGGATTTCAACTTGCTCCAAACCTGTGACCCCTTTCTTCTTTCCTATATCTTTCTTTTACATGGGCAATGTCTGTCCTATGTCTATTATGCCATTGTAATTTTGAAGCAAATAACATGTTTTCACAAATTCACAAAAGACAGCAAATTCCCTCAGGATGAATCACACCTTGAGGCACTTCAATAGCTGATTTAGAGGGTATTTAGATGAAATATCAGATTTTTTACTCTAGAAACAATTCTGCAATGAGTAAAGACATTGGGGGTAGAAGAGATGTAATGAATACATGATGAATGTGAGAAAGACATGAATTTGTGGGGCCAGATGCTGCAAAAAAGAAAAAAAGGAATTAAATGAAGGCCCCCTGTCTACTCCAATCCAGAGACACTGTCAAAGTCACTCTACCTGGGCTGCTCCTCTTCTTCCCCATTGACTTCCTTTTCACAAGACTTCTATGTCCTAACTTGAAACCCCACCACTCACTCCACACCCCTTCTTATAAAGCCCCTTTTTCCAGCCATTCTTCCATCCCTCTCCTCTGAACCGATGTTCTTCATCAGGTGATCAAGACAACTGTGAGGGTTAAAAGAACATTTCATGGGAGTTCACGAAAAAAACAGTCTGGAAAATCTTCTGCCCCTATGAGAAATGTTAAGAAAGCTAGAGGGTCAGCACTCTGCAGCCTTCCTCACAGGTTGAATGAAGAACTGAATCAAACGGGGAATGACAAGATGAACACATGAGAAATAACAAAGATGGCATTATAGCCAATCACACAGAAATACAAAAGATCCTCAGAGACTATTATGAACACTTCTGTGCACAAACAGTAGAAAATCTAAAGGAAATAATAAAATTCCTGAACAAACACAACCTCCCTAGATTGAACAAGGAAGAAATTGAAACACCAAACAGACTTACAATGAGTTCCAAAACTGAAGTAGTAATTAAAAAAATCTATGCACCAGAAAAAAGCCCTGGACCAGATAGACTTCCACTTGAATTCGACCAGATGTACAAAGAAGAAATGATGCGAATTCTGCCGAAATTATCCCAAAAAGTCAAGAAGGGGGTTCTCTGCCCTAATATTCTGTGAAGCAAGCATCATCATGATACCAAAATACAGCAAAGACAAAGAAAAAGAAACCTACTGACCAATATCCTGGATGAACATAGACACAAAAAACCTCAACAAAATATGGCAAACTGAATCCAGCAGCACGTTGTTGTGGGAAGTCAGGGACTCCAAATGGAGGGCCCATCTGAAACTTTAATTTGGGAAGATTGTGTTAATTCACATGCAGTAGTATTAAAAAATGACTCATATGGTTTAGTAATAGACTGGACATTAAAGGGTTATTTAAAAAACAATTGCTCCTCTGGGGGAAGGGAATGTCTGTAGGCTACTTATTTTATTTCTTAATAAATAAAAGACGAGAATCATCGTTCTACTTTGTATAGGAGGTTCAGCTCATTCTTTCCCTTAAAATGGGAAGATAAGGGCATTACCCTCCTCCCGAGGCCTCGTATGATACTCCCCATTCTGAGCCCAGAACACCCAGAACTTTGGAAATTGGCTATTGCCATGTGAGTATGTGAAGGGGAAGCTTTTCTGTCTGTTGTCCCCGCTACCGCCCATCGTGTCCATGATTATGAACTCCATGATAAATCCCCTTTCAACCCTTTTCCTCTTTCTGATGACAATCCCCCTTTATGGGACTCCAATTGGCATTATAATAATTCTTCTCAACCCTGGTATGTCCCTTTACCTCTTTGACATCCCTGGGCACCCCGGATTGCTTCTTTATGGCAGAGAACATCAGGCATGGCCACCACTGCTCCCCTCCCTCAGTATCAATGTAGATTCAGACATTCTGCTTTGTTTACCTCCAACCTGACTATTCACATACAGAGTTGTGTTAAGCCTCCTTACATGCTGTTAGTGGGAAATATCAAAATTTGGATAAATAATCAAACTGTTCAATGCATTAATTGTCATTTATACATTTGTATTAACTCCCATTTTGACTCCAGAAAGTGTAATGTTGGTCTGAGTTCAAGAAGGAATCTGGATACTGGTAACATTGCCCAGACCTTGGGAATCCTCCCCCTCAGTACATTTAATTGATGAAGTGTTCAAGCGAATTCTCAAAAGATCTAAGAGATTTGTTTTCACTTTAATTGCTATGATCATGGGCCTAATTACAGTCACTGCACTGGCCACCACTGCTGGAATGGCATTACATCAATCTATTCAAATGGCTCATTTTGTTAATGATTGGCAAGCCAATTCCGCCCAAATGTGGAATTCTCAACAAGGCATTGATCAAAAATTGGCTAATCAAATTAATGATTTAAGACAGTCTGTTATTTGGTTTGGAGATCAGGTAGTAAGTCTCAAGCATTGCATGCAAATGCAGTGCAACTGGAATACTTCTGATTTCTATATCACACTATATTCCTATAACGAGACTGATCATTCATGGGAAACGGTCAAAGGACAACTTCTGGGTAGGGAAGATAATTTATCCTGGTACGTAACTAAACTAAAGAAACACATTTTTGAAGTCTCTCAAGCTCATTTATCCATTGTGCCTGGAGCTGAGGCATTAGATCAGATGGCAGAAAGTCTTTCTGGACTAAATCCTACGACTTAGATTAAGGGACTCCTTTCTGGACTAAACCCCACGACTTTCTATTAGGGGCTCCACTGTAGTAAATTTTGGAATTATGCTTCTCTGTTTAATCAGCCTGTTTTTAACTTTGGTGTAAAACTTTGGTTCTTAACTTTGATGCCAGACCAGTCAAAGAATCGAGAGAATGAACAAGACTTCATCTCCATGGCGCATTTATATAAAAAGAAAGGGAGAGATGTTGCGGGAAGTCAGGGACCCCAAACGGAGGGACCAGCTGGAACCATGGCAGAAGAATATACATTGTGAAGATTTCATAGACATTTATCAGTTCCCAAAATTAGTACTTTTACACTTTCTTATGCCTGTCTTTGCTGCAATCTCTGAATATAAATTGTGAAGATTTCATGGACATTTGTCACTTCCCTAATAATACTCTTACGATTTCTTACGCCTGTCTTTACTTTAATCTCTTAATCCCGGTATCTTCGTAAGCTGAGAATGTATGTCACCTCAGGACCACTGTTGTACAAACTGATTTTAAAACGTATGTTTGAACAAAAAGAAATCAGTGCAACTTGAAAAAGAACAGAATAACAGCGATTTTCAGGGAACAAGGGAAGATAATCATAAGGTCTGGCTGCCTGCGGGGTCGGGTGGAATACAGCCATATTTTTCTTCTTGCAGAGAGCCTATAAATGGACGTGCAAGTAAGAGAGATATTGCTGAATTCTTTTTCCAGCAAGGAATACCCTGGGGAAGGAATGCATTCCTGGGGGGAGGTCTATAAACGGCTGCTCTAGGAGTATCTGTCTTATGCAGTTGAGATAAGGACTGAAGTACATCTGGTCTCCTGCAGTACCCTCAGGCTCACCTGGTGAAACTGAGGTCAGATTGGTTCTCTGCTCTCAAACCCTGCTTTCTGTTGTTTAAGATGTTTATCAAGACAATACATGCACAGCCAAACATAGACCCTCATCAGTAATTCTAATTTTGCCCTTGCCTTGTGATCTTGCTTTGCCCTTTGCCTTGTGATCTTTATTGGCCTCAGAAGCATGTGAACTTTGTGACCTACTCTCTGTTCATACACCCCCTCCCATTTAGAAATTCCTAATAAAACTTGCTGGTTTTGTGGTCCAGGGGACATCACAGACCTACCGATATGTGATGTTACCCCTGGAGGCCCAGCTGTAAAATTCCTCTCTTTGTACTCTTTCTCTTTATTTCTCAGACCGGCTGACACTTAGGGAAAATAGAAAGAACTTACTTTGAAATATTGGGGGCTAGCTCCCCCGATAGTACATGAAAAAGTTAATTCACCATCAAGTTAGGTTCTATTCTTGGGATGCAAGATTGGTTTAACACATGCAAATTATTAAGTGTGATTTACCACCATAAAAGCAAACACTATATGATAATCCCAATGGACACAGAAAAAGCTTTTGATAAAATCCAGCACCTCTTCATGATAACAAACCCTCAACAAACAAGGTTTCAAGGAAACACACCTTAAACTAGTAAGATATGTATATGTCAAACTCACAGCCAGCATCAATACCAAATGGGAAAAAGCTGGAAGCATTCTACTTAAGAACAGGAACAAAACAAGGATGGTCACTCTAACCTCTCCTAGTCAACATAGTACTGGAAGTCCTGGTTAGAGCCATCAAGCAAGAGAAAGAAAGAAATGGCATCCAGATAGGAAAAGAAGAAGTCAAACAATCTCTTATTGCTGTCAATATGATTCTATATGTAGAAAACCCTAATGACTCTATCAAAATGCTCCTAGAACTGATAAATGATGTCAGTAAAATTACAGGACACAAAATCAAGGTGTAAACATCAGTAACGTTTCTAGACACCAATGACACTCAAGATGAAAACCAAATGAAGAATGCAATCCCATTTATAATAGTCACAAAAAGATACTTAACAATATATCTAACCAAGGAAGTGCAAGATCTCTACAGGAAGAATTACAAAACACTGCTGAAAGAAATCATAGATCACACAAACAAATGGAAAAATATTTCATGCTCATAGAGTAGAAGAATCAATGCCATCAAAACGACCACACTGCCCAAAGCAATACACAGATTCAATGCCTTCCCAACAAACAATCATCATTTTATATAAAATTCAAAAAAAAATTTGTGAAATTCATACGGACCTCAAAAAGAGCCCAAATATTCCAAGCAATCTGAAACAAAAAGAATAAAACTGGAGACATCACACTGCCTGACTTCAAATTCTACTACAAGGCTACATTAACCAAAACACTATGGTTCAGACACACAGACCAGTAGAACAGGACAGAGAACCCAGAAATAAAGCCACACATCTACAACCATCTGACCTTCAGCAAAGTCAACAAAAACAAGCAATGAGGAAAGGCCTTTCTATTCAATAAATCATGCTGGCATAACTGGCTAGCCATATGCAGAAGACTGAAACTGGGCCCCTTTCTTTCACTATATAAAAAAATCAACTCAAGATGAGTTAAAGACTTAAATGTAAAACTTAAAACTATAAAATCCCTAGGATTTTATAGGGAAATCTAGGAAACTTAGGGAAAATCTAGGAAATACCACTATGGACATGAGCATTGCCAAAGATTTCAGGATGAAGTCAGAAAAATCAATTACAACAAAAACAAGAATAATCAAGTGGAATCTAATTAAACTAAAAACCTCTGCACAGCAAAGGAACTATCAAGAGAGTAAATAGACAACCTACAGAAGAGGTGAAAATATTTGCAAACTTTGCATTCAACGAAGATCTAATATCCAGGATCTAGAAGGAGAACAAACAAATCAACGAGCATGAAACAAGTAACACCATAAAAAACGGAGCCAAAGACATGAATGGACACTTCTCAAAAGAAAACATACTTGCAGACAACAAACATGAAAAAATGCTCAGCATCACTAAGCATCAGAGAAATGCAAGTCAAAACCACAATGAGATACAATCTCACACAAGTCAGAATGATTATTATTAAAGATCAAAAAATAACGGATATTAGCAGGGCATCAGAGAAAAGGGAATGCTTATACACTGATGGTGGGAATGGCAATGAGGGCAGCCACGGTGAAAAGCAGGTTGGAGATGTCTCAAAGAACTAAAAACAGAACTACTATTGGACCCAACAATCCCATTAATGGGTATATACCCAAAGGAAAATAAATCGTTCTACCCTAAAGACACCAGTACTAATATGTGCATCACGGCACTGTTCAAAGACATGGAATCAACTTAGGTGCCCATCAACAGTGAATTCGATAAATAAAATGTGGTGTATATATACACCATGGATTACTTCCCAGTCATAAAGAAATGAAATCATGTCCTTTGCAACAACATGGATATAGTTGGCAGACATTATCGTAAGTGCTAATGCCAAAAGAGAATACCACATACTGCATGTTCTCACTTAAAAGTGGAAGCTAAACATTATGTACACATGGACACAAAAATGGGAACAATAGGCACTGGGGCTACAAGATAGGAGAGGGAAGTTGGGGAAAGGGTTGAAAATCTACTTTTGGGTGCTAGTCTCACTATCTGGGTGATGATTTCAATTGTACCCCAAACCTCAGCATCACACAATATACCTTTGTAACAAACCTGCACATGTACTGGCTGACTCCAAAATAAGAGCTAAAGAAAAAATTAAAATGAGAATAACATAAATAGTATTACACAGTTCGTTAAAGCTTAATTATATACAACAAAGCTATAATTGATGTAAAGTGAGGTTTTTGTTATCCTTATAATTTCTCCTCACTAGAGACCCAGTAAAATCTCTTAACACAGAATGTTTAATAAAATGGCCTGGGTGTGGTGGCTGACACTTGTAATCCCTGCAATTTGGGATGTGGAAGCAGGAGATTAGCTTGAGCCCAGGAGTTTGAGACCAGCCTGGGCAACATAGCGAGACTTCCTCTCTGCATATTAAAAGGAACAAAATTAGCCGGCCATGGTGGTACATGGCTATGGTCCCAGTTACTAGGCTAGTTGAGTTGGGAGAATTACTTGAGCCCAGGTGGTCTAGGCTATAATGAGCCCTGATCACGCCACTGCACTACAGCCTGTGTAACAGAGCAAGACTCTGTCTCAAAATAAACAAAAACGATTCATTACTTTTGAAAAAAAAGAACAATTAAAATGAAGATGGCCTTCCCTACTTACAAATATAATTAATGCAAGAGGAAAATGTTACAGTAAAACCTATGTATTAGGGATTTTTTTCATATAACAACTTAGAAGAGAGAGAGCACAATTCATATTCTCAAATGTTAAAAAGCATACAGCTCTTTATTGAATTATACAGAATCTTTTCTGTTTATGAAGTTAGGTGTTTATTATTGTTGAAGCATGTTTACAGGATAAATGAGGCCAGACATTGTTACCTTAGGGGAAATAAAATAGAATATCATCAGGATTCAGTTTATACTTAAAAACTAAATTGATACACTAATTTAGTGTAGAAGTTGTCACATTTTAATTTACTTGATTGCTCGTTTTATAACGAATAATGGCAATCTATCATTTCAAGTAAGTAAAAATGTCCTGGAGTAAAATGTGGGAGATATTTGCTAGTATATATCTCTTCCTCATTGAAGTGAGGGAAAAGCATTTGTAAGCTTACTGTTTCCAGTTCCACATGTAAGGAGCTTGGAAATCTCCACTCTGTCCTAACAACAAGGAAAAGATGAAGAGACAGAAAAATCAACAACTTGTCTTTGATCCCAAAAAGAGGGAAGGACATAGTGCAATCTACCGCCCTCTAGAAGACATAGACAGGCAAACGCAAGGAATCCTGTCTTACCTGAGCAGGGATCAGGAGTGGACACCACCACTGAAAGCTTTGCAGGGCCGGGAAAACCTGGCCTGTAATTGACAGCTGAGGCCTCAGTGTGGACAACTCTGAGTATTACAAAGTCCAGGGGAACAACTCATACGGGACCAAACAATACGTTGAGATTTACCTTTATCTGCTCAATCAGGTACCCACAGCAAACATCAGAGAAAAGTCTCATACTTCCATCATGGGGAGGAGGAAAGGAACCATTTTGAAATATATCAGAGCACTCGGTTCTCTTAAAAAGTCTCCCTCGGGAGAAACTAAGTTATCCCCAACCTGCTGTAGTATAAACAGAGCTGACACAACCTGGGGGAAGGGAAGCACCCAACTCCAGTCTACTCTAGCCTTGCAGGTAAGAAGGGAAATAAACACCTCCACTCACTCTAGCAACCCTTTTCCACCTGCACTGGATGAAAAAAAATGGGCACACATTTGTGAAGTTCATAGTGAAAGGGCATAGACTCAATAAAAGCCTGAGACGTACTCATGTCCCTATACAACACGTACCTTCCCTCCACACTTCACCATCACATCACTGAAGTCCTGTGTGCATTAATCACTTTTACCTGGTACACCATGTCGGGCTATCAGGAAAACATTACAAGGCATACTGAAAGGCAGAGGCAGTATGAAGAGACGGAGCAAGCAGCAGAACCAGACATGGCAGGGATGAGGGAATCATCAGATTGGAAATTGAAAACAAGTATGATTAAAATGCTAAGGGCTCTAGTAGAAATGCTAGGGGCTTTAAAATAGAAAGTATCCAACAGCAGATGGACCATGTACATCCAGAGCTGGGAAAGTTACCCCCAAAATACTGGGGTACTTTTACCTGACATTTAACAAACAACTGTCCACAGAATGCAGGTTTTGATCAATAGGAGTTTTATCATTTGGCTCAAGTAAGGAGAACACTGGGAGCATTTTTCAAAGCAGTGTCTCCCCGAGGGAAAGTGACAGGAGAGTTTTATTGGGCAATGGAGAGTTAAGAGAGTGTGTCATCACATGCAGAGGTAGGGTCCCCGTTCCACAGACACAGTGATTCATCCTCCCTGCACATAGGTGGCATGTCACGGTATTGAAATGATAGCTCCTCTCAGGGAAGCGACTTTAGCATGGTAATGAGGAAAGTTTACTCAGGATCATCTATAGATTCCTAGGATCTATCAGGAGTTGGTTTTAACCATGTAGGTAACTGCATTCCTCACTGGGATTGGGAAGAAGCAAGCTGCAGGGCAGGACTCTAAAGCAGGCTAATTGCTCAAGTTGGTCAAATTCACGCAATCCCTGGAGACCCTCGATGTCTGCTTACACAAATTCTAAGAAACAATAAAAAAGAATTGCTATAAATTATAAGCACTGTAGCAGAAATTAAAGTGCCTTTCATGGGTTTATTAGTTGAATAGGTGTAGCTGAGGAAAGAATCTCTGAGCTTGAAGATATATCAATATAAACTTCAAAAACTGAAAAACAAATGGAACACAAAGACCGAAAAAAATGAAAACACTCTAGCTACAGAGTATAGGACAACTACAAAGGTGTAACTATGCGTAATGGAAATTCAAGGAGGTGAAGAATGGGAGAAATAATTAGAAGAAATTTTTGAAATATAGTAATTTAGAATGTCCCAAATTAATCTCAGTCACCAAACTACAAATCCAGGATGCTTAGAAAACACCAAGCAGGATAAATGCTAAAAATTGAAAAAAGACAAAAGCTACACCTAGGCCCATGATAGTCAAACTACAGAGAATTAAACATAAAGAAAGAATCCTAAAATAATATCATGGAAAACACCTTACATATGGTGGAAGAAAGACAAGAATTACCTGCAACTACTTCTCAGAAGCCATATAAGTGAGAAGAGAATGGGGTGAAATATTTCAAGTGTTGAGAGAAAAAATCCCTAACTGATATGGTTTGGATCTATGTCCCCGCCCAAATCTCATGTCAAATTGTAATGTCCAGCGTTGGAGGGGGTGCCTAGTAGGAGGTGATTGAATCATAGGAGTGGTTCTCATAAATGGTTTGGCATCATCTCCTGGGCACTGTCCTCATGATAGTGAGTGAGTCCTTGTGAGATCTCCTTGTTTAATAATGTATAGCACCGACCCCTCCCCGCCTTACTCTCTCTCTTCCTCCTGCTTTGGCCATGTGAAGTAGTGGGTCTCTCTTCATCTTCTGTCATGATTGTAAGTTTCCTAAGGCCTCCCCAGAAGCCAAGCAGATGCCGCCATGCTTCCAGTATGGCCTGCAGAACCAAGATCCAATTAAACTTCTTTTCTTTATAAATTACTCAGTCTCGGGTATTTCTTTATAGCAGTGAGAGAACAGACTAATACTCCAATATAGATTTCTATACCCTGTGCAATTATCCTTCAAATGGGAAGGAGAACCAAAGACTTTCTCAGACAAACAAAAATTAAGGGAATTTGCTGATGGTCCCCAGCTTTGAAACATGTTAGAAGAAGTTCCTTTTTCTATTTTTTAGAGATGGAGTTTCACTACATTGCCCAGGCTGGCCTCGAACTCTAGGGCTTAAGCGATTCTTCCCACCTCACCCTCCCAAGAAGCTAGGGCTACACGCACGTAACACTGAACTTGGCTAAGAAGTTCTTTAGAGAGGAGAAATACATAGGTCTGAAGCTCAGACCTACATAAAGATAAGAATACCATCAAAGAACAAATCGGGTATGGTAAAGCAGAAATATTTATGTTTCTTTTTCTTAACTGAACTAAGAGAAAACAATTTGTTCAAAATAATAATGTATCAATTATACATGCATTTATGTTTGTATATATACACTTGTATATAAGTGAAGTGAATGACAGCAATGATACAAAAGACAGGAAGGAGGAAATTGGATTTGTTTATTATAAGGTACTCACACAACCCAGGAAGTGATATACAGTTATATGAAAGTGAACTTGAATTCATTGTAAGTGTGGAGTGTAATCTCTTGGGAAACCACTAAAAAATCTAACAAATAAATATAACCGATATGCTAAGAAAGGAGAGAAAATAGAATCACACAAAATACTCACTTAAAATCACAAAAGACACATTAATAGTGGGACACAAAACTAGGAACAAAGATCAAGGACAGCAAATAGAAAACAGTCACAAATATGGTTCAGGTTTATCCAGCTATATCAATAATCACTTTGAATATCAATGGACTAAATATACCAATTAAATACAGATTGTCAGACATGATCAAAAAACAAAATCCAACTATATTTTGTCTACAAGAAATAACGTTAAAGACACATACAGATTACAGGTAAATGAATGGAGAAATATATTCCGTGCAGACAGTAATCGAAAGAAAGGAGTAGCTCTTTTAATTTCAGACAGAGCAGACTTCAAAGCAAGGAAAGTTATTATAGATAAATAAGGCATTATGTAATGATTAAGGGGTCAACTCTCCAAGAAGACTTGCAGGCCTTAACATGTAAGCGCCTCACAAGAGAACATAAAACTACAGGAGGCAAAGACCTTATTGATGTATGTGTATTGACAGAGAATAATCATATTTATTTCAGTTGTACAATTTGATGTTTTGATGGACATATGCGTTGTGAAATGATCACCACGATCAAGCTGATTAACATATTCATCATCTCACACAGTTACCATTTTCTTTTCTCCTGCTTTATTTTTGTGGTGAGAACACTTAAGGTCCACCATCCTAGCAAATTTAATGTACGCACACAATAGAGTACTGTGAACTACCCACAAGGGAAACAAAGTTTCAGTTACTTAAGATGAATAAGTTCCGGAGATCTAACATACAGCATGTGATTATAGTCAACAATAACCATTCTTCCTCACTCAAAATTCCTACCTCCTGTTAAAAACATGACTTCTTACTCTGTATACATCCACTTTGCCCTAGTGAATAGTTAACTAGAGATAGCTAGGTGAAGCCAGTGAGTGGAAAATCACATTCTTTTCAAAACTACTTTTTACTTCCTGCTGAAATAGTAGTCTAATATGCTGGATATTTAGTGGTTCCTAGGTAACTATTTGAATAGACACCACTGTGATTACTTGGAAAATGGGTGGAACAAAGGAAGTAAAAAATAAAACATATCCTGGTGCACTCTACATTCTTACATCTTCTAGAAATATTAAGTTAGTACTATTGATAACTAGCATTACCTAGGTAAGACTTAAATTAAAATACCTAGATAAAATTAGAATAACTAGTCAGTCAGGAAGCTGAAAATCAATTTCTTCACAACTCAAATTTCTCATTTCTTGTATGAAGAATGAGGTAGTTTTATAGATGGGTAATGGTACATAGCTAATTATATAATTAGAAATAAGAGGTACTCATAATAAGTATTTGAGGCTAGAATGATGAAAAGTCATCCTTTTTAATTCAAAATTCTTATCTCTTGTAGGATTAATGAGTTAGTAAGAGAGATAAGTATACGTTAAGTATAGGTGCCTAGGTAACAATTTCACTTCAGATAACTAGAAACATAAAGAGAAATAATTGATACTGGGAAGTGAAAAATGAGTAATTCTAAGTCAACATATGTTTACTTTTTGTATGTGAAGCATGAGTTAGATAGAGAGTGGTGGTGGCTAGTTATGTGGAAAAAGTAGCAGTAACCAGAATGAATATTTTATGTCAGGAGTCTGAAAAACATAATCTTCTAAAATCTAACATTTTATGTATTTTAGAAAATAAGTACTACAAATATTAGCTGCTGCTAAGGTAACACGTTTGCTAGACATAACTAGAGATGATGACGACAACATGATGAATAAGAGTTTCAAACTATTTTTCCTAACTCTAAATTTTTATCTCTTGGAGAAATGTTGTGTTATTACAATATGTAATTAAAGGTACCTCAGTACCTAGTGAGTCAGAGTTAACTACTGCAAAGGAGGTAGTGAAAATCATATTGGTTTCAACACTAGCATGAAGTAATGTGATAGTGACAAACATAATCTGTGGTACCTAGATACCTATTTACTAGACATAATTTAAAAACATGTTATATTTAGTCTGTGGAAAGAAACAGATTTTCTTCTCTAATCTTAATTCTTGTATCTTTTTTTCAATGTTGACTTAGTGCAATTGAGATCTATTTTTACTAAATTAAGATTTAATATAGATAAATGAATATAACTAAATGACTAGTTGGAGCCACAAAGCTGAAAATTACGTTCTTTTCAACATTAATTCTGATTTTTTGTTGAAGTAGTACTACGGATAAGTGTTACTGCTTCGAAACCTAGTTAACCAGAGACAAGTAGACACGAACGGGAAAAATAGGAGCAAAACGAAAATAGAAAACACATATTGGCTGTGTGCGATGGTGCACGCCTATAATCCCAGAATTTGGGGAGGTCCAGATCGGGGGATCAGAGCCCAGGAGTTTGAGGCTGCAGCGAGCTATGATCACCCCACTGAACTCCAGTCTGGACAACAAAGTGAGACCTTGTAGAACAGAAAGGAAAGAAAGGGAGGGAAGGAAGCAAGGGAGGGAGGGAGATAGAGAGGGAGTCATAGAAAACACAAGTAATTACCTAGACATAACTGGAGACAATTAGAATAACTAGGTGAAGTTAAAAAACAGAAATGCTAGTATTTTCTCAAGTTGGAATCAGTAATTCTTATTTGATACTGTTAACCCTATCTATCTGTCTATCTGTCTACATATCTACCTACTAGATACCTTGGAGATGTTATGGATTTGGTTCCAGACCAACTTAATAAATATCTCATAAATAAATATCTCAGCAAAGGAAACCATAATAATTTTTTTGATTTCCTGTGCATATAAAAGTTATGTTCACATTATAATATAGTCTATTAAGTGTGCAATAGCATTTTTTTAAATGTACGGATGTTAAAAATACATTATTGCTAAAAAATGCTGACAACCATCTGAGCCTACGGTGTATAATAATCTTTTTGCTGGTGGAGGGTTTTGCCTTTGTGTTGTTGGCTGCTGACTTATCAGGTGGTGGTACTGAAGGCTAGGTTGGCTATGGCAATTTCTTATAATAAAACAACAATGGAGATGGCCACATCAATTGACTCATCCTTTCATGAAAGATGTCTCTGTAGCATGTGATGCTTCTTGATAGTGTTTTATGCAGAGTAGCACTTCTTTCAAAATCAGCATCAACCCACTCAAACCCTGCTGCTGTTTTATCATCTAAGTTTATGAAATATTCTAGGTCCTTCGCCTATTTGTTAATCCGACGTTTTGGGTTTTTGCTCTTGCGTTGTGTGAGTTTCTCGTGTATTTTAGGTATTCACTTGTTATTAGATATATGTTTTGCAAATGGTTTCCCACAATCTATAGCTTGCCTTTTCATTTTGTTGGTTGTTTCTTTGTGCAGAAGCTTTTATTCAACATACTCTCATTTGTTTATTTTGCTTTTGTTGTGATATCCAAGAACATCATTGCCAAGGCCAAAATCAAGGAGATTTTCCCTGTTTCCTTCAAGGGGTTTTATGATTTCAGGGCTCACATTTAGATCCTTTATTCATTTTGAAGGGGTTTTTGTACATGGTGTAAGACAGGGTCCAGTTTCATTCTGTTGTATGTGGATATCCAGTTTTGCCAACACCATTTATTGAAGACACAACCCTTTCATGTTGTGTCTTCTTTGGGAGCTTGTTGGAAATTAGTCAATGGTATATGACTGTGTTTATTTCTAGGGTATCCATTCTGTTCTATATGGTCTATATATCTTCTTGCATGCCAAACTAATCTGTACATTTCTATCTCAAGAATCAATGTTCAACAGCTATTTCCATTTCTGTCCTACTGGCCTGCTATATATATATTTGAAATTCAAGACTGCAACATCAACTCCTTCCTTAGTTTCCAGGCTGCCCACCTGACTTACATATTTTAGCTTTCTGCCACCACCCACAATGTTTGAGCCAATTCCTTAGAGAAAACCATACCATACACATTGTTATTCATAAGTAAATACTATATGATGATAAACAGACCTTTATGATATATAATTTCACACACACACAAACTATACTTTTGATTTCTCTGAACTCAATCTGATACAGATAACCAGCTAAGCAAGTAAATTTGCTGATCTGAAACCAGTGCTTTAAAGCATGAGAATGAAAAATTGAGGGACAATATGTGGACACTGAGAAAAGGAAGTGACATGGAAAGGTTGTCTCGTAGCAACCCAGAAGTGAATGCTCTTCAAGGTGCATCAGAGGAATTTGTAGGAAAGACGGATTATTGACATCTTCATATAGTCTTAAATACTTCCAGGTTGGCATGAAGGGATTTTGGGTGGGACATACAAAAGCTGGGTAATGGTGGAAGGTAGGAGAGAATAGTACCACTGAATGGGGTGTCCCTGGAAAAAGTGCAGGTAACATCTTCCCCTGCGATGTGATCTGCCAGAAGAGAAGATGGGGAAATTAAGAGGGGTGACATGTCATTTTCAGAACTGTCTTTTGAAGTGCTAAGATCTTCCTTTCTCAAACAGAGCATCCTGGCTTCCTCATCAGATGCCCCACCCCCATTGACAATGTCCTCATGGTGATATATGATGTATAAGCCTCTTCCCCTAGGGAAACCGTTGGCTGGGCAGGGGCTTGCTGACCAATCAAAGCTCAGGAGTCATGCCAACCGTTGCCCTGGGAGGGACATATATAGGGAGGCCAGGTGGTCTGGAGTAGACCCTTGAGAGATGCTGGTATGGTAAAGATGGCCAGGAAGTCCAGGCATGGTGGCTCATGCCTGTAATCCCAGCACTTTGAGAGGCCGAGGCTGGCGGATCATGAGGTCAGGAGTTTGAGACCAGCCTGGCCAACACAGTAAAACCCTGTCTCTACTAAAAATGCAAAAATTAACCAGACATGATAGAATGCACCTGTAATCCCAGCTACTCCGGAGGCTGAGGCAGGAGAATTGCTTGAAGCCAGGAGGTGGAGGTTGCAGTGAGTGGAGATCACACCTCTGCACCAGCCTGAACGACAGAGCGAGACTTCATTTCAAAAAAAAAAAAAAAAAAAAAAAAAAAAAAAGGGGGGAGGGGGGGAGATGGCCAGGAAACCGTGAGCCTCCTGCTCAATTGTTGAAGAACAACCACCCACCAACACCAAAGAGGAGAGGAAGAGGAAAGCCCCCTCTCATCCGAGGTCTAGAAGCCCTATCAAAGTGAGCGGCCCACCCAAGCTCCTCTTATTTTCGATTCTTCCCCTTGACCTTTCCCCTTGACTCTTCCCTCCTGAGAAACCTACCCTGTCTTCTCCTGGCATAACCCCCACCCCAGCCTGCACCCTTTTCATGAAACCCTTGTTCCCAGCCCTCCCCCACCCTCTTCCCCAAAACCAATGCCCTTCTGTGATCTCCTTGTTGTACTTCCAGATTCCCAAGACAACCCGGAAGGGAAAAGGGACCCTTTGAAGGAGTTCCAGGAAAAAAGTCACCCCCAAAAGACCACTGCTTCAAGAAAACCTGAGGAAGGGAGAGGGCCAACACTCTCCAGCCATTCTGACCAGCTGAATGAGGAACTCAATCAAAATGAGCCACAGCAGGACCAAGAAAGCAAGGAGACCTCTACCATTTCCAGAGCCTCCCTGGACAGCCAGTAATTTCAGGGCAAGTTCAGAGACCTAGATCTATCTGAGAGGTCTCCAGAAGTCTAACACCAAATATATATATAGCTGACAGGGTTTAGAGTACATTCTACACTGCACAGGGCACACCCTATGGTGATGAAAATAAAATGAACCTGTTGTAAAATGATGTGTGTGTCTGTGCCTTCTCAGATGGTGGAGAAGGAGGAAGAAGGGAAAACCTGGGAAGGGATGGAGGTGGGTGTTGCCAGGACTGGTAAATGAGCATTGGCTTCAACTTACTGTCACCAGCTGCATTAGCGGCCTAACAAAAGAGTCAGCCTGTCCTTTGAAAGTTTGAAGCCAGGCATTGACTTCTCCTCTCTATCTATGAAGTCCTAGATGGTATCTTCTTCCAATAGAAGGCTGTTTCATCCTAGAAGGAAATTCTGTTGTGAGCATAGTCATCTTCACCCATGATCTCAGCTAGATCTTCTGGAGAACTTTCTGCAGTGCCTCCATCAGCATTTTATTCTCCACCTTGCACTTTTATGTGATGGAGATGGCCTCTTTCCTTACACCCCACGAACCAACATCTGCCAGCTACTCACGTTTTTATTTGTTTGTTTGTTTGTTTGTTTGTTTTTCATCTTCCTCATCTCTCTCAGCCTCAGAGAACTGAGGAAAGTTAGGGCTGTGCTCTGGATTAGGCCTTGGCTTAAGGGCATGTGGTGGCTGGTTTGACGGTCTAGCCACTAAAACTCTCTGCATATCAGCAGAAAAGCTGTTTTGCTTCCTTATCATTCATGTGTTTGCTGGAGTAGCACTTTTCATTTCTTTCACCACCTGGCTAAGTGTTTGGTGCAGGAGGCCTAGTTTGGGGCCTATCTCAGCTCGAGACATGCCTTCCTCACTGAGCTTAATAATTTTTCACTTTTGATTTAAAGTGAGAGATCTGCAACTCCTCCTTTCACTCAGACCATTAGAGGCCATCGCAGGATTATTATTTGGCCTAATTTCAATACTATCGTGTCACAGGGAGTAGGGAGACCAGAGCAGACTGAGAGAGATGGGGAAAGGCCAGTCAGTGGAGCAGTCAAAACACACACAACGTTGGTTGATTAAGTTTGCTTCTTCTAGGGTGCATTTTGTGGCTTCCCAATGTGATTGCAATAGCAACATCAAAGATCACTGATCACAGATCAACATAACAGATATAATCCTAGTGAAAATCTGAGATACTGTAAGAATTACCAAAATGTGACACAGACACACGAGGTGAGCACATGCTGTGAAAAATCGTGCCCACAGATTGTTCAAAGCAGGGTATTAGGAACCTTCCAAAACAAGCTGTATCTGCAAAGTGCAATAAAGCACAGTCAAACAAAGTATGCCAGTAGTTCTGTTTCTCCTGTGCAATATGTCTGAGTATCTATCTATCTATGTATCTATCTTTCTATCCATCTTTCTTTCTGTCTATCCGTCTATCTCTATGCCTATCTATCCAGTTATCTATTTTCCTGCCTACCTATCTAGCTGTCTGCATACCTATTATATATATAGACACACTATCTCTGCGTCTTTGATTCAATTAGCTACTGCTTTATCTACCTCATTGATTTAAAAAGAGACACATAATTCCATCAATCAGATATAATATTCCATCTAAAATCCGGGGTATTATTTCCTTTCAATCTTTTCTCTCTCTAGGTAGATAAAGGTGTAGGTATAGAGAAAGACATAGCTATAGACTCAGATAGATATAGCTATAGATTGTCTTTACATCTTCTAAAGTTGTATTTAACTTTGGTACCTGTCTTTGTTTGCTACCAGTTCTGCAAGTTTCTTTCTGTTTTTAATCATGCATTTTCTTTCTTTCATCTACATTTAGCAAACAAAGTCTTCAAGATTGTATTCATTCTGATCATGCTTTCCCACTGCCTGTACAAGTAACAGGTTAAAGGTAAGGCTACTGTATGCCATTCCCTTTGAATTCACTTGCTTGTGACCATCAGCATTTCACTGCCTCATAGAAAGCCACCAATGCGTTCGGTGAGGAACAATGGGCAATGGCCACCAGAGCCCTTGCTGTACTACTGACTCTTCGTGAGATCATATAATAAAATGTGGTTTCCTATGGTAACTTTACTAAAAAATATCTCTCATTTCACTTATTCATGCTAAACATTGACTCAGTTTGATCTCTGTCACAATGGCATGTTACTACTGGAAAAGGCATAAACTAGTCTGAAAATATTTGGAGATTTCACTACATGCTCCACGAAGTAATCCATAGATGTCTATATACCATAGATACATCAATATTTCCTAACTCATCTGGGTGCTAATTCTAAGAACAGCACATTGCTAATACTTCTCCACCTTGATCACTGCCAATTTATTCCTTCTAATTACCTAGACTCGTGACAAAACATTTTCTCACTGTTTTAGGAGCCCGTGGTGTAGAACTTTGTCAAGGCAATTTGACAGCCTAAATATCACGCTTTGTTATTTCATTCATAGTCTCAAAGAAATCAAGGTGAGAGTCTGGTTTTAGAGAAGGGCTCAGCAGATTAGATATTGCTGATGGATACTGAGATGAGATATGGGTAGGAGTATAACAGATGAATGAGGATGGAAAAGATGGCCCATGCAATACCCAAAATAGGATCCAGGCATGTGCAAGGGTATAGGGACAGAGAACATAGGCTCAACATCATTACTCTTAGGGAAATGCAAATCAAACCACCATCCTATCAGCTAACCACCCCCCAGGATGTTTAGTTTTAAAAGGAAGACAAAAATTGTTGTTGTTAAGATGTGGAGAAACTGCAAGCCTTATACACTGCTGGTGGGAATGTAAAATGGTGTGGCTACTATGAAAAACAGTTTGGTGGTTCCTCAAAAGGTTAAAAGTAATTAACATATGAAACCATCATTCCACTCCTAGATACATGCCGAAAAATTTAAAACGGACATTCAAGCAAATACACGTGTCTGAATGTTCATAACAGCACCATTGACGACAGCCCAACAGGAGCATCCCACATTACCACCGACAGATAAATGGATGAACACAACACGATGGATCCACCTAATGGGATATTCCATAGCTAGAAGAAAGAATGACGCTCTGATACATGGTACAACATGGATGAACTTGGAAACCGTGTTACGTGAAATAAGCCAGACACAAAAGTTCACGTACCCTATGATTCCATTTATACGGAATGTCCAGAAGAGGCAAATGTTAAGGATTAGCAATACTTAGAAATCAGGCTGTTATCATGTCATCTGATAACAAAGCAGATGAGTGGCTGCCAGGAATGGAGGGAGGTGGGAATCAGTAGTGACTGCCTAATGGGTACAGGGTTTCCTCTGGGACTGATGCAAATGTTGTGTAAATAGACAGAGGTGATGATTTTACAAAACTGTGAATATAATTTATGCCACCAAATGGTATGCTTAAAAAGCTAATTTCATGTTTTCTGAGTTTCACTTCAAGAAATATTTCTTTTAAAAATAACAATTCATGCCGGGCGCGGTGGCTCACGCCTGCAATCCCAGCACTTTGGGAGGCCGAGACGGGTGGATCACGAGGTCAGGAGATCGAGACCATCCTGGCTAACACGGTGAAACCCCATCTCTACTAAAAAATACAAAAAACTAGCCGAGCAAGGTGGCGGGCGCCTGTAGTCCCAGCTACTCGGGAGGCTGAGGCAGGAGAATGGCATAGACCCGGGAGGCGGAGCTTGCAGTGAGCTGAGACCCGGCCACTGCACTCCAGCCTGGGCGACAGAGCGAGACTCCATCTCAAAAAAAATAAATAAATAAAAATAGAAATAACAATTCTTAGACCCAGGCAATACATGTTCAAGTATTCCGAGAAAATCTAAGCGACCATTAAAAGGAAATTTTCGTTTAAAAATAATCTTCAGTTCATTCATGTTTACATACAAATATGGTCCATGAAAAGAAGTTGGTTTTTGAAAACAAAACAAGTAACGAAAGAAATATGCAAAGAAATAATCAATAGAGTAACAAGGCAACCTGAAGAATGGAAGAAAATATTTGCAAAACGTGCTTGCTACAAGGAACTAATATGCAGAATCTACAAGGAACTCTACAAAATCAGCAAGGAGAAAGAACAAACAATCCCATTAAAACGTGGGCAAATGACATGAACAGACATTTCTCAAAAGAAGGTATACAAATGGCCAAGACATTTTTGAAAAAATGTTCAACATTGCTCATCATCAAGGAAACACCAATGAACACCAGGGTGAGACAGCACCTTACCCCAGCCAGAATGGCCGTGATTAAAAAGTCAATAAACACTAGATGTTGGTGCAAGTGTTGGTGAAAAGGAATGCTTTTACGCTGCTGGTGGGAATGTAAATAAGTCCGACCCCTATGGACAACAGAACTAATAGTCGATACACCATACGATCCAGCAATCCCACGACTGGGTATCTGCTCAACGGAAATGAAGTCATTATGTGAAAAAGACAGCTGCACCTGTATGTTTATGGCAGCACAATTCACAATCGCCAACATGTGGCATCCACCTAAGTGCCCATCGACCGATGAGTGGAGGAAGAAAATGTGTTTATACACCGTGAAATACTAGTCAGGTATTAAAAAAAAAAAGAAAGAACAAAATCGTGTCTTTTGCGGCAACTTGGATGCAACTGCAGGCCATTATCCTAAGTGAGCTAAGTCAGGAATGGAAAACCGAATACCGCATGTTCTGGGTGTGAGCTAAGCTACAGGTACACAAAAGTACCTGGCCTCCTGTGTTCTGGAGGTGGGAAAGGTGGCCCCTCGCCGGACCTGGATCCTGCGTCCCTGTGCCTCAAGAGAGAACAAAACCTGTGACGCCTTCACTTGCCTCCCTCCACGACCCGTTCTGTGACACTTCCCCTGCCCCCAGCGCCTAGGCCAAGGAGAATTCCCAGCCATGTTGCGAATCCTTTCTTGGTTCCCGCGTGAGATGAGGCGGGATGTGACTGAGTGAGCTCCAGATCGACCCTGAGCCTCGGGGGATGTATTGGCGTTTCCTGCTCTCCGTAGCAAGTCGTCATCCAGGAGAACATCCGGACGACACTCCGGTTTCTATGACAACCAAGGTAAACGTTTCTTTCCCGGCGGCAGACACATATCACAAGGATATTTACAGAGCGGACAGCTGGAATAGCTGTAGGAACGTCAAGACTAGTAGGTGTCTGCTATCGATGTGACAGTGGGGAGGGCGGGGGCGGAGGGGAGGGTGTGTGTGTGAGGATGTCTGCGTGTGTGTGATAGTGTGCGAGGGTGTGTGGATGTGTGTATGTGAGGATGTGTGTGGATACGTGTGTATGTGTGTGCGTGTGTGTGTGTGAGGACGTGTGTGTGTTTCGGTGTGTGTGTGTGGATGTGTGTGTGTGAGGATGCGTGTGGGTATTGTGCAAGTGTGTGCATGTGTTTGTGTGTGAGGATGTGTGTGTGTGAGGATGTGTGTGTGTGTGAGAGTGTGTGTGTGTGAGGATGTGTGTGTGTGTGTGAGGGTGTGTGTGGGTGTGGCATTGAGTTGACTACTCAGGGCTCTCATCCCTCCTGTTCATAATGGAGGTTGGCAACTCCTGAGGAACCGGGACTGAGGGGATTGAGTAGCGCGTCATCCTTAGACCTGACTCACTGTCCTGAGGTGACACGTGTTGAGCCAGAGCATTGTCACCAGAGTCAGTCCTTTAAAGCAGAGATCCCCAAGGATTTCTGACCTTAAAGGAATGTCGCAGGTCCCCGTCAGGATGGAAATTTACTCGCCTCCTCGTTGTAAGAACTTAGGACGCATACATTAGGAGAGGGAAATTTGATGCCGGCAAATGACGAGCTAGGATGGGTAGTACTGGAAGGCCTCCCGTCACTTTGAGCAAGCCGGGACTCATGCTATGCTCATTCTGGGTGGCTGACCCTTGAGACCCATGTTCTGTAAAAGGCGAAGTTCCTGGTCTCGCTCTGCTAACTACAATGAGGTGAATTGAGTGAAAATCAGTGAGGGCCCCTTCTCCATGACAGAAGCGAAAAACACAGGCTCCTTCACCAGGGCGGACCATTGTGTTCCTATTGTCTACCAAAAGGCTCTGCTCTCCAGGTCGGAGAGCGGTGCAATTGTTCACTAACTGCATTCTCTATTCATGCTTGCAATTAGTGAACAGAATAACAGGAAAACTGGACTGATGCCAATTCTCACCCAATGGTGCTACAAGTGCACTGCAAACCCTAGGGAAGCGTGAGACCTGTCTCTACAGATAGGTTGAAAATTGATGTGCAATTCACCTGCGCAAAGGGAAGGTGTAGGAATATACAAGAATGCACTTCCTTTAGAGAAACCATTTAATACACGGTGCCTTTATTGTACTAAAGGATGCCGCCAGCTCATCGTTGGAAGGAAATACCTGTTTTGGGGAGGGTCTAAAGTCACACACCTAGCAGCCGACAGGAGCTCCACAAAGCTCTGGTAATGCTAGGGAGGGGTGCTGGAGGGAGGATGCCTGCTTCTCAGTGGGAGGGGGACCACGTCAGGAAAGGGACCCCACTTTGAGAAGAGCTGCTGGGAACTGTGTTCTTTTACTTGTTCCTAAAAAGTAAATGAAGCCCTCACTTGAGAAAGGAATTAACAGAGGGCTTCCAAAACGATTATCCCCCAAATCATGGCTGTCGATGGCAGAAATAAAAGCTCATGGTCTTCCAATTCTTTCATCCCTCAACTAAAGAGCAAATGGAATAGAACAAAAGTTATACACCAAAACTAGAAAATACTCTACTGATAATTTCTTTAGGGACCTAAAATGGACTATGATGCTATAGATTGTAGACTTACTATTTATCCCATTTTCCTTTTATTTTCATCTGCTTAGTCGTATTGTGCAGGCAGGGTTTGATTTCATTTTGAAGTAAAATATTAAACACGTTGTCCTACTCATTCAATACTCTGAGAACTTGGGTTCATTCACAAAAATGAGTTGGGCTTAGTGAATGTTCCGTTTTTATCTCGTGGATCCTGGTATGCGGAAGTAGATCAATATTTGCATATCATGATCTAGCTGGATCTGCAATATAGACAGATAAAGGTAAACCTAGACAGAGATAGATGTAGACCTATCTAGCTATCTTGCTCTATTTCTAACTAACATGTTGAAATCCCCCCTCTACTAAAAATACAAAAAATTAGCCAGGCATGGTGGCGGGCGCCTGTAGTCCCAGGTACTTGGGAGGCTGAGACAGGAGAATGGCTTGAACCTGGGAGGTGGAGCTTGCAGTGAGCCAAGATCGCGCTACTGCACTCCAGCCTGGGAGACAGAATGAGACTGCATCTCAAAAAAAAAAAAAAAAAAAAAAAAAAAAAAAGAAAGAAAAGAAAAGAAAGAAATATACGTATATCAACAGGACAAAAATTCTGGAGTGTGTGGACTCATATACTTGCAATAAGCATTTCTGGGTGATTGGATGGCTGATGCTTACAATATTTTCTATTTAGAAATTTTAGACATCCCTTTAGATGTTTTCCTGTCTATGTTTAAAATAAGGAACTAAATGAGGAAGAAAACAGCATTTGTACTGGAAGCAGAAACATTTACAGGAATGTGTAGAGGCAGTGAGCATGGATTCTATGCATCAATGCCAGGCTCCTTGAGTTTCCAACGTGTGTGTGTGTGTGTGTGTGTGTGTGTGCTTATGTGTGTGTGTGGAGACAGAGAGAGGGAGGAAGAGAGGAGAGACTGCATTTGGGGATGTGGTAGGCATTGACTTGGGCTTGAGGGTGCCCAATCACACCTGTTTTGTGACATGGGCTGGCAGTTTCAGTTAAGGGGAGATTGAAGTGCCAGGGTCATTGGTGATTCCTTCTCACTTTTGTTCTGGGTCCACAGGTGACACCTGTGCTTGACAGCCCAGTACTCTGAGTTTTCTAAAGAAGAGGACATTAAACCTGTACGTTCACATACCCTCATCTAAGAAAGGTTTTGTGCAACTTTTCCCTAAAGCATGTATATCTCATCATCATTACACATGTCATATTACATCTACCAGTGCCCGTGAACAAAGACACACAAACATGCCTTTGTTAAGGAAATAATTTTTGGCCCATGAAACCTGTAATTTGAAGTCCACAATGCATGAGCTAAAATATGTAAATGAGCTATGATACCCAATATTGCACGGTACCAAATATTGTACAATGGCTATAGAAAACAACAACAGGCTAGCAGAGTATTTCGATGTGGAAGGTGGGAAGTGAAGGACTGAGAAAAGAGTTGCATCTTCAGTGCACACTTCTATAATATGGGACATTTCATTAAATAAAGTTTGGAACTATCAGGGAAGCCTCACGGTACAGACGTTCACACAAATGAGGTAGGAACATGAGCATTCACAAGACAATGTTTCCAGTTATGCTCTTAAGTTAGGAGCTCCAGTTGTGTGTGTGCACATGGATGCATCGGCAATGCCTTGGAAGCAGGCACATTGTCATGTGGACTGAGCTTCTGTGACGTGGTGTCCTTTCATATGTCTGTCTACACATTTCATATTCCATGCTAACCCATTTCATGTTATTTGAGAATCAGAAAAACACAGTAAAATGACAAGAGTCACCTGTCATGTTTCCTCATTTTATCAATCTCATTGAGTACATTTCATTTCACAGAGACAGAGAGAGAGAGAGAGGGGCACAGAGAGAGAGAGAGAGAGAGAGAGAGAGAAAGACTGCTGATATGGAATCCATGTGTCTTAGGGGGATGCTGTCAGGAAAGCAGTAGTTCCCAAGGTTCTGAAACAGAAAAAGACTAGCATACACTAAGTGGCGTAACAGGGAAATTTTTGGAGATGCAAATGAAGGAAGAAAACAAAGATGGCATCCACATGATGCCTGAGATGAAGATGTCAGTTCTTTTTGAAAAGGGCATGCACTCGAGAGTTGGGGAGGGGAACAGGATAAATCACTTGATTGGCTTAGTTTCCTACCTGTATTTGGGTTTCCAGATTGACATTAGGAGTGCATAGGTCCTGAGCATCTGCACGTGGTGCCACTGGGTCGCCAGAAGAACAGCGCACTGCAGGGGCACGGAGTCGGGTTGAAGGGTCTGCACACCAGCGCTTGCAGTGTGAGCAGCAAGAGATCCAGCTCACAGAACCAAACCTGCCGCGATCCATGTGACACTGGGTAAGATTTCCCCATTTACTAAACATTCGCTTGCATTCACTTCATGCCGACATTTCACAGTGGAATTTTCCTTGCCCGTAGTTGTACAGACACTCGTTTTCAGGATAAGAGTCACGGATGGTGTCGGGAGGCAAAAGTTTAAAGCCACGGTAAAGAGGTGCAGATGGCAGCCAGTGACCGCTGCCTGCAGTGATCTTCACGACCCATGGTAGCCAGTAATCACCAGGATGAGCTCCACGCAGCTCTGGGTTACATGTTTGTGTTCTTGCACATGATATGGTGCCAACACCCAGCATCTGTGTGTGGGAGACCTCCTCGGGCTTCCTGGGAAGCACAGGTTCATACTAGCACCCTAGAAATACAAACATGAAGCGTTTCCTCAGGTTTCTGCCCAAGGAGCCCAAAGGCGCAGAATACTTAATAAGAAACGTAGGGTCCCTGCCAGGACACCCACCTCCCCATGCAGGTGTTCCTCAATATGGAATTGTTAAAATTAGCACAAGGCCTTGGGTTTGGTGTGTAATAAAGCTCCTGGGGACCTTCTGTGTGATCCCAAATACTTACCATCTGTCGATCCCTCTGGTCTAAGACTCGCTTGTCATGCTTCCTTATTTTATCAACCTCACTGAGCAGGGTGCTTTGCGTTTCACAAAAGGATGCTTTTCTGATACATTTCCGTTCTCCCTTTACCACGTTGCAGCATACTGCAGTATTGTCCACCGGAAATACAAGTTCAAGTGCCTCAGGGAGATTCAGGAGGAGGAACCCAGCCCACCCACACTGCACATCCTTTGCAGTCCGAAGGCAAAGGATGCTCTGCAGAGCAGCTTGGTTTAGGAGAGACCTGCAGTAGCAGAGGGTGTGACAAGCAGACCCCTCGACCTCCTTTAGCTACCTGTTCACACACGACTCAGCTCATCATGGACTCTGAGTACGTCCTATGCTCTTGGAAAGGCCGCCTATGGCCAGCAAAGGTTTTGTGTACACGTGGGACTTCACCAAAAACGAAGCCCCAAAAGGCGATTTCTCTAGAAGTTCAAATCCTCGCTGTAGATGAAAAAATCAAGGTGAAAAGCACAGACGTGAAGACCCCAAGTAAGTCTGAAATGGAAGACATTGCCGCCTCTGCAGCGGCACAGACGAAGCTCAGTGCCCCACTCAGAGAGAAGATGGGGTACAGAGGAACCCTTCAGGTGGCCCTGGAGATTCTGAACGAGAGAACAAATCTGGGTGGAGGAAGGAAACCACATGAACTAGAGAACACCACGCCCTCTCAGCTTTCTCAGAAGGTGCCCGAAAAACCAGCCAGTTCCGTCCCTCATGAAGATGATTGGAGATGCAAAGGCGACTTAAGGAGGAGTCTTGGGAAGAGGGAAAACCCAAGATCACCGACGATCCCTTCAGAGAGTAAGCATGCTCTGCGGGATGAGAGGTCACAGGAGCCCACAGCCATTGCCCCTACTCCAGGCGCCCTGCGCGGGGACAGGTCAGGGGCTCCCAGGGCCATTGTCCCTACTCCAGGAGCCATGCGCGGTGGCAGGTCACGGACACACAGGGCCATTGCCCCTACTCCAAATGCCCTGCGAGGTTACAGGTCTTGGGCGCACAGGGCCATTGCCCCTACCCCAGGCTGCCTGTGCAGTGACAGGTCACGGGTGCACAGGGCCACTGTCCCTAAACCAGGCTCTCTGTGCGGGGACAGGTCACAGGTGAGCAGGGCCATTGCCCCTACTTTAGGTGCCAGGCGTGGTGGCAGGTCACAGGAACGCAGAGCCATTGCCCCTACTCCAGGCGCCCTGCGTGGTGTCAGGTGACGGATGCCAAAGGACATTGCCCTTACTCCATGTGCCCTGCGAGGTTACACGTCATGGGTGCGCAGGGCCATTGTCCCTACTCCAGGTGCCCTGCGAGGTTACAGGTCATGGGCATGCAGGGCCATTGCCCCTACTCCACGCAAACTGTGCTGGGACAGGTCACGGGTGGGCATGGGCGTTGCCCCTACTCCAGGTGCCCTATGTGGTGAAAGGTCACGCACGTCCATTGCTCCTACTCCATGCACCCTGCGTGGTGAAAATTCACGGGCGTACACCAGCCTTGCCCATACCCCAGGTGCTTTGTGTGGTGACAGTTCACGAGCACGCAGGGCCAGGGCCATTGCCCCTACTACATGCGCATTGTGCAAGATAGGGTCACGGGTGGGCACAGGCATTGCCCCTATTGCAGATGCCCTGCGTGGTGACAGGTCACTGGCGTGCAGGCCCGTTGCTCCTACTCCAGGCGCCCTGTGCTGTGACAGGTCACAAGAATTCACAGCTGCTGGTCCTACTCCCGGAGCTCTACGCACTGACAGGTCAGGGGCGAGCAGGGCCATTGCCCCTACTCCAGGCACTTTGTGCAGGGAAAGGTCCCGGGCGCGCAGGGCCATTGGCCCTACTCAATGTGCACTGTGTGGAGACGAGTCACAGGTGGGCATGGGCATTGCCCCTACTCCAGGTGACCTGCGCAGGGACAGGTCACGGGCAGGCGGGGCCATTGCACCTAGTCCATCCACACTGTTCGGGGTTGGGTCCCGGGTGGGCACAGGCGTTGCCCCTCCTGCAGGTGCCCTGCACAGTGACAGGTCACCGGCGTGCAGGGCCATTGCTCCTACTCTAGGCACGCTGTGCGGTGACAGGTCGCAAAAACGCACGGCCACTGGTCCTACTCCAGGAGCCCTGCCCGGTGACAGGTCAGGGGTGAGCAGGGCCACTGCCCCCGCTCCAGGCACCTTGTGCAGTGAAAGGCCCCGGGCATGCAGGAGCATTGCCCTTACTCCGTGTTCACTGGGCAGGGACAGGTCACGGGTGGGTATGGGCCTTGCACCTACCCCAGGCACCCTGCTCGGTGGCAAATCAAGGAAACGCAGGGCCATCGCTATTACTCCCGGGGCCCTGCGTGGTGGCAGGTCACGGAAACGCAGGGCCATTGCTCCTACTCCAGGGGCCCTGCACGGTGACAGGTCACGGACTTATATGGCCATTGCTCCTACTCCAGGTGCCCTGCACGGTGACAGCTCACCAGCACGCCCGACCATTGCTCCTTCTTCAGGCACCCTGCATGGTGACAGCTCGGGAGAACGCACAGGGGTTGCCCCTACTCCAGGCGCCCTGCACGGCCACGATGGCTCTCAAGCACACATGGCCACTACTCCTACTCCAGGCACTATGTGCAGTGATAGTCTGCCATCACACGCGACCGTTGCCCCTACTCCAGGGGCCCTGCAAGATGACAGGAAACGCAACGCCATTGCTCCTACTCCCGACACCCTGCACATTGACAAGACACCAGCATGCAGAGCCATTGCTCCTACTCCAGGCGCCCTGGACGGTAACAGCTCACCAGCGCGCACGTCCATTATTCCTTCTCCAGGCGCCCTGCATGGTGACAGGTCACCAGTGCACACGGCCGTTGCTTCTACTCCAGGTGCCCTGAACGGCGACGGCTCTCAGGCGCACATGGCCATTGCTCCTACTCCAGGCACCATGCGCAGTGACAGCTCAACAGCATGCACGGCCATTGCCCCATCTGCAGGTTCCCTGCGAGGTGACAGGTCATGGAAACACAAGGCCATTGCTTCTACTCCAGGTGCCCTGCACCCTAACGGGTCTGAGAGATCACGGAAATGCAAGGCCACTGCTCCTACTCCAGGTGCCCTGCGCCGACACAGGTCCGACAGGTCACGGAAATGCAAGGCCATCGCTCCTACTCCAGACACCCTGCGCGTTGACAGGTCACCAGCATGCAGGGCCATTGCTCCTACTCCAGGCACCCTGTACATTGACAGGTCACCAGCATGCAGGGCCTCTGCTCCTTCTCCAGGCGCCCTGCATGGTGACAGGTCACCAGTACACACGGCCATTGCTTCTCCTCCAGGAGCCCTGCATGGTGACGGCTCCCAGGTGCAAACGGCTATTGCTCCTCCTCCAGGTGTCCTGCGCGATGACAAGTCACGGAAACGCAAGGCCATTGCTCCCACTTCGGCTGCCCTGCGCGGTGGCAGGTCTGACAGGTCACGGAAATGCAAGGCCATTGCTTCTACTCCAGGCACCCTGCACGTTGACAGGTCGCCAGCATGCAGGGCCTCTGCTCCTACTCCAGGCACCCTGGGTGGTGGCAGGTCACCAGTACACAGGGCCATTGCTTCTCCTGCAGGAGCCCTGCATGGTGACGGCTCTCAGGTGCAAACGGCTATTGCTCCTCCTCCAGGCGTCCTGCGCGATGACAAGTCATGGAAATGCAAGGCCATTGCTCCCACTGCAGGCACCCTGTGCAGTGACAGCTCACGAACGTGCACAGCCTTTGCTCCTACTGCAGGCTCCCTGCATGCGGACGGGTCACGAGCGCACCAGGCCATTACTCCTACTTCAGGCGCCCTGCACTGTGATGGCTCAGGAGAAAGCAGGGCCATTGCTCCTACTCCAGGCGCCCTACACGGTGACAGCTCTCAGGCACACAAGGCTATTGCTTCTACTCCAGGCGCTCTGCGCGGTGACAGCTCACCATTTCGCACAGCCATTGCATCTATGCCAGGGGTCCTGCGCAGTACCAGGTCACGGAAACGCAAGGCCATTTCTCAGACTCCAGGCACCCTGCGTGGTGACGGCTCAGGAGAACGCACGGCCATTGCTCCTACTCCAGGCACCCTGCACGGTGACAGGTCACAGGCACATATGGCCATCGATCCTACTCCAGGCATCCTGCGCAGTGACAGCTCACCATCGCGCATGGCCATTGATCTGACTCCAGGTGCCCTGGGCAGGGACAGGTCACGGGTGCTCATGGCCATTGCTCCTACCCCAGGTAGAATGCAAGCACAGGTGTTGCAAAGCTCCCAAGCCTGCCAGGATTCCCTGACACTTTCGTGGCATGGTTGTGAGAAAAAGGGCAAGAAAAGGGCAAAGGCCTCAACTCTTATGTCCCTGCCTCCCACAGTAACGGAGGAGGGTGCATCTCGGCCTCCAGGTCTCACCAGCCCTGCGCCCCCTGCTCTGAAGGAAGAGACAAGGGATAGCCGCCCGAAGAAAACCCTGATTGCTTCCCCAGAATGTTCTCCCTTCTCGGGGTACGTTCAGGACCCAGGAGAGGGTGCCTGGAAGCCAGGCTGGGCAGGCATGGCCACATCCTCTGGGTCCCGTCAGCACAGGCTGCCTTCTTCACTCTGGCTTGCCAATAGAAAAAGGAAACCTCCCGGTACAGATTTTCAGAGGCGACCTCAAGGACCTCAGACCCCTGCTGACGCCAAGCTTGCTAATCCCGTCACCATGGTTCAAAGGGCTGGCGGTAAACAGGATGGGCAGCCCGCCAGCCTTGCTTTTCCACAGGAGCCATGTCCCATTGAAAGTGGAACGATGGTCTGGTTCAAATTTCAAGATCATCCGTTTTGGCCAGCAGTGGTCAAGAGTGTCAGCAACACAGACAAGACTGCAAGGGTGCTCCTGCTTGAGGCCAACCTGCACCGTGGAAAGCGGGGCATTCAAGTTCCTCTTCGAAGGCTGAAGCACCTGGATTGTAAGGAGAAAGAGACGCTGCTCAAGAGAGCCCAGAAGACCTACAAGCAAAGTGTCAACTGGTGCTTCTCACTGATTTCCCACTACAGAGAAGGACTGGTCCGGGGTTCTTTCCGGGGCTCTTTCCTGGACTATTACGCTGCAGACGTCAGCTACCCAATCAGGAGAGCCATCCAAGAGGGAGACCTGCAGGTTGACTTTCCACAGGTGAATTATGGAGACCTGGAAGACTGGGAGGAGGAGACCTCCCTGGGCGGGAAGAGGCCTTGCAAGAAAATCCTCCCGGACCGGATGAGGGCCGCTCGGGACCGAGACAACCGGAAGCTGGTGGACTTCATCGTGACGAGAAAGGGGGCCGACCCCCACCTTCTGGACATCTTGCAAGGCAGGAAGCAGTCCAGGTGGCTGACCGCGTTTCTGACCCCACACAGGGATGTGCTCTGCGTTGAAACATACCTGGAGGATGACGATCAGTTGGAAGTCGTGGCCAAGCATTTGCAAGAAATCTACAAGCAAGTTGACAAGACCATGCTGACTCTGATAAGGGATGACAAAGTCAGTTTTGTTCTGGAAGTTCTTCTCCCGGAAGCCATGATTTGTGCCATCGCCGCACTTGATGGGCTGGATTACAAGGCAGCAGAGGAGAAGTACCTGCGAGGGCCACCTGTGCATTACCGGGAGAAAGAGCTGTTTGACAGAAATATCTTAAAGAAGGCAAGAAGGGAACCAGCAACCACCCGTAAAGCTAATTAGCTCTCCCCCTGCACCCATACCTTTGCAGGGAACCGCCTCCTTTCTAGAATTAATGAGAAAGCCTCCTCCCTTCCCCAACGCGTGTAAGTATGTTCTGGATATTCGAGACTTTGGGAATGTGCACACTTCATCTGGGGCCCATCTCTCGCGTCTGGTGGTGGCACATTCATCACCACGTCTTCATTGCAAACTCGTGAAGCGCTATTTTCTTAAACGATTGCAAACCCTTGCATTTCCCTCAACATCTTTGGATGTGTAGTTGTCCTGATAGGTTTGAAGGACAAGAGCATTGATTTCCACAACATGTCTTTTGACTGGACTTGGTACTTTCATTTAGGACCTATATTCTTTTTTTTTTTTTTTTAATTTATTTATTATTATACTTTAAGTTGTAGGGTACATGTGCATAACGTGCAGGTTTGTTACATATGTATACTTGTGCCATGTTGGTGTGCTGCACCCATCAACTCGTCATTTACATCAGGTATAACTCCCAATGCAATCCCTCCTCCCTCCCCCCTCCCCATGATAGGCCCCGGTGTGTGATGTTCCCCTTCCCGAGTCCAAGTGATCTCATTGTTCAGTTCCCACCTATGAGTGAGAACATGCGGTGTTTGGTTTTCTGTTCTTGTGATAGTTTGCTAAGAATGATGGTTTCCAGCTGCATCCACGTGATCTAGAACTAGAAGTACCATATGACCCAGCCATCCCATTACTGGGTATATACCCAAAGGATTATAAATCATGCTGCTATAAAGACACATGCACACGTATGTTTATTGCGGCACTATTCACAATAGCAAAGACTTGGAATCAACCCAAATGTCCATCAGTGACAGATTGGATTAAGAAAATGTGGCACATATACACCATGGAATACTATGCAGCCATAAAAAAGGATGAGTTTGTGTCCTTTGTAGGACCTATATTCTTTTACACAAAAAGCCACTGGTATCAGCTTTTAAACAACAATAATTTTTAAAGCCTAATGTGTATTTTTATGGAAACATCGGTGAGACTTTTCATTCTTTTGGCGATACGTGGATAGAAACTATCAGATTCCTTTTTCAGATAATTCCTGCCTTTTCCCTGCTACGCTTGTTTATTTTTTGAGAAGTAGCCCCCAGAGTTGAATCCCATGAGAGAGACATTTTCTCCTATGTTAACACGACCTTCCGATATGTCTTCAAAAATCAAGCTGCAGGCCAAACATGAAGTTACCGAATGGCTTGCACATAGTCCGGATGTGCATGAGTGAAATCTCAGTGTGCAGTGAGCGTCTTGTCAGCCTCATGCAAGATTGTCACTCTGCATTTCCCTGAAATTCCACACCCTCTTTCAACGGCTGAACCGTGTCCTAGAACAGGCTTCCGGCTGTCTTCATAACTGACAGTGATGGATCTTCTCCCTCTAGCTGTCGGTCCCCTGTGGAGGGCAGTTACAGACATCTCGTTCTCAGGCTGGCTACTCTCCACCTATGTGACTGGCCCGACTGCTTAGGAGCCCATCTACCTGCCCATAAATTGGAGGAAAGCCAGCTCCTTGTTCTGGATCCAGCATCCCCCAAGACTTGGCCATTTGTCTCAAAGCCACCAAATTTCTTTCTTTTTTTTTTTTTTTTAAATTGATTTATTATTATTATACTTTAAGTTGTAGGGTACATGTGCATAACGTGCAGGTTTGTTACATATGTATACTTGTGCCATGTTGGTGTGCTGCACAAAGCCACCAAATTTCATCTTCCGACTTATTCACGGGCTAGCTCCAACAGGTCCCAACAATCTAGACGCAGGCCGGTAAGCCATTCCGGGCTGCTAGAGAAGGAGAGGCGCCAGGGCTGGGAGTTGGAAAAATGGGTCTCAGAGGCAGCCTTCATTCTGCTAAGTGGGATCGGCCCTTGGCAGAATAATATTAAACAGATGCAGTTCAGACCTAAGTTGTGAAGGCCACAGGTTGCTAGGCTAACTTGAAACAAGATGGTTTTTGAGGATAAATGTTGTGGAAAAGCCAGTTTGTTGTTCAAACTTGATGTTAAAATAAACGTGAAGGCCTTAACATGAACCCGAGTCCTCTTTTCGTTCTTAGAGGAAGTCACCTGTTCTCATGAGACCATGTTATGTGTTCACATGGCCATGTGTTTGGGCAACATTGGCAGAGGAGCTGTTTGGAGTCACCTTAAAACCACTGTGTCTCTCACCTTGAGCTACGGCTGTGTCATGCTTGAGATTGTCCAACTCCATAGGTGGAGTGTCTAGGAAATATATAAACACACTTCCAGAGCAATAATAGCTTGGAAATTCTGACAAAATTTTAGAAGAGAGCCTTCCAAGTGGTGTATACATCAGGCCCAATGGAACCCTCTCTACACTCTGCCTGAGTGTGACCAAGACTCCTGGACACACTGCCTGGACAGTCCATGTGACATCCTCATGGCCCTGGCAATTATTTGGAAACAGACCACCTCCGTGCTCTGTGTGGACCTCACCCACCGAGACAACACACTTTAGTTACTCCACAACACTGTGTCTCCGAGTCCTACATATCACCCGAGTTCAGCTTTCTCGTGGAGCCATGTTTATCTGTAGGTTCTAACATTGCTTTACTACCCCATTCATTCATTCCTGACCTCACGTTAGGTCGGGAGAGCAAGTGAGGTGTGGTCGAAGGCTCTGCTCTGAAGACGAACTTCAGGTGCCATAGAAACAGATGGAAATGTGGTGACTCAGGTGACAACCTAATCTCTAAGGTAACAAGCATGCACTGCTTCCTCCTGTCAGTGAGAAATACTCACCAGCGTCATGGGCCAACTGACTGTTTTTGAGAGCAGAGCCCCAGGTTCACCCAACTATGTGAGATCATAGGTGTCTGTTGGCTTGGGGTGATGTGAGGGTACCAGGTCTCTCTTGGATGCCACTGACGCTTGGAGCATCTATTGAAGAGAGGCAGACACGCCTCGGACATGCATCTATTCTCCTCCTCCTTGAATCAGGGTCACTAAAAGGCATCCGGGGCCTGTGGGTGGGTTGAGGGATGTGTAGACTCTGAGATCCTTTCCAGCCTGAGCAGATGCTGCGGCCCCTCCATGATTGCCCTGAGCTGGATCTCCATCACAGGTGCTTGTGTGTCCGATGACAGAGCCCAGCCTGTCACCCACCCTGACCCGCTAGGTTAAGGTGACCTCCTCCTCTCCAGTCAGAAGGCAGACTGCTGCACATCAGGCCCTGATCTTAACCGTTGCTTGGCAGAGCTGCACACACAGAGACGGCTCACACCACATTCATAGGTCTCTATATCCAAGTAAGCAACTGATGGGGAAAGAGGGGAACCCTCAGATTTGTAAGTGTGATGACCATGAGAATTTTGAACACCTAGAATCTCCTGAACCCTCACCCTGGCATTAGCAACCACCTAACCCTTTCTAATTGGGGAGCAATCCCCTTAGCCATGGAGGCTCTGTAAAGACCTCGTCCAAGGGAGCTGCCGTAAAAGATGTTGCCTTGTTCGAGCCTGTAATTCCAGCGCATTGAGAGGCTGAAGCAGGAGTATCGCTTGAGTCTAGGAGTTGGAGACCAGTCTGGGCAACATAGTGAGACTCTGTCTCTACAGTAATAAATATTTAAAAGCTAGCTGAGTGTGGTGGTACATGCCTATAGTCCCATCTACTCGGGAGCCTGAGGTGGGAGGATTGCTTGAGTTCCGGAGGTCGAGGCTGCAGTGAGGTATGATGGCACCCTTGCACTCCAGCCTGGGAGACAGAGCGATACCCAGTCTCTAAGAAAAAAAAAAAAAAAAATTGCTTGTCTTACCTAACATTCCTCCCACTAACTTTCATCATTATGACAAGTGCAAAGTATGAATAGGAAAGATCACAGCACAGAAGAGAAATGCGGTTTCTGTTTGGGTGGGAAATACCTCATATTCAGATAACCTGTAGAAGCTGGCTAGGATGCCCTGGCATGACCTGGGACAGCATAGCTGGGAATGGATTTTGAGCATGTGGGACCAGCAAGACGGCGGACAGAATACAGTTCAATAGAGGGGAGAGTGTATTTACATGGGAGCACGAAGCTACAAGGTGGGGTTCCCCGTCCTGGGGCTGGCCTCAGATCCTGCTGGGCTGGCTGCTTCACGTTTGGACAACGACAGCCTGCGGTAAATTATGTGGAGTTATGGGAACTGCCTTGGCAGATTATTGACCAATTGGTGAGAGGGTTGAGGGGAGAGCAGTATTAGATCTGATTCATTATTTGAGACCAGAGGCCCTACCTGTGAACGTTGTTCCCTTTGAGGAATCTGCTAGTGTGGGGTGGCCCCAGCATCTTTGAGAAGCTCTGCTTTGACTCTCCTCTCAAAACAATGGTTGGAAGCAAGCGACGCCGCCATGGGACTGGCAGACAATGAGAGGATTCTCAAATGGCGGGGTCCAGACGGTGACACAAAATTATCAGGGCTCAGGTGGGCACCATTGCCGTACTGGGCGGCACAATCAGGGTGGGGTCAGGCTCATTTGACGAACAGGGACCTGTGGCAACGTCACAGACTGTAGTATCTCAGGGTCTGGATGTAGGGACAGCTGTCTGGCCTATGACTTGATTTTTATTAAAAGACAAACATGAACTGGCAAGCAGAAGGCTGATGTTAGCAGCTGCAGTGGAAAACGGTGGTTTTCCCACCAAAGGTCCAGATCTGTCAGTTCATGGGCCCAGAGCCCACTGATGGAAGTGGAGGTCAGAAACACTCAGCCACACATTCTCCCAGAGAACCTGTAGTTATTTACCAAGGTAAATAATGCAGTTCTGTCTAAAGTTCTTCTAACCGGGGATCCAATAGTTCTTTGGATCCATCCCAAGTTTGTTTCCCTCAGGACCTAGTTGCCAATGATGTACTTTGCATGTTGCATCATCTTCATGTTGGTTCAAGCAACATTACATAGAAAGGTACATATGGGAGCCTACTAAGCTGCTCCCTCCTTACAATATAGGAACATAGACGTGATACTGCTTCTATAGTAAAAACAAAGAGAAGACCCAAATTTCTAAATCAGAAATGAAAGCAAGGACATTACTACTTACCTTACAGGGATTACCAAAAAGACTCTAAGAGTATATCATGAACAATTTTACATTAAGAATGAATCTAGAGGAAATAAGCAAATTATTAGAAGCACATAACTAGAAAACTGGTTCGTAAAGAAATAGAAATTCTCTATAGACCTACAACCACTAAAGAGATTGGTTTTGTTACCAAAAATCTCGGAACAAATAAAAGCCCAGCACCAAATGGCTTCACCAGTAAACCGTACCACACCTTTAAAGAAGAATTAATGTAACTCCTTCTCAAACTCTCCCAAAAACTAGAAGAGGAGGGGAGTCTTCCCAACTCATTCTATGAGGCCAGCATTACCATGACACCAAAGGAAGACAGAGACACCATAAGAAAACTACAAACAATAATCCTTATGAAAACAAAGTTCAAAAATCCTCAAAAAAAAAAATAAAAAAACGCTAGCAAATACAAGAGGCTGAGGCAGGGGGATCTCTTGAGCCCAGGAGTTTAAGACTGCAGTAAGCTATGATGGTACCACTGCAGTCCAGCCTGGGTGACAAAGTTAAACGCAATCTCTAAAGAGGAAAAAAAAAAAAAAAAAACTAGTAGCAAACAGAATTTGGCAGCATAGTCACACGGTTATGCACCATGACCAAGTGAGATTTATTGCAAGTGAGATTTGTGTGAGGGTGGTCCAACATGAAAATTTGACAATGTAATACACCACATTAATAAAATGAAGGAAACAAACCATGTGATTATCTCAAATGATGTGGAAAAAGCATCTGAGAAAATCAAACACCGTTTCATGATAAGGACACTCAGAAAACTAAGAAGAGTATTTCCTAAACATGAAAACGGTCATTCATGAAAAATCCACAGCTAACATCACACCTGATGGTGAAAGAATAAAAGCTTTCTCCCTAAGATCATGACCAAGACAAGATGTTCACTTTCACCACTTCTAGTCAACATTTTACTTGAAGTTGTAGCCAAAGCAATTAGGAAAAAAAAAAAGAAAAAGAAAAAGAAACAAACGACATCCAACTTGGAAAAGAAGAAATAGAGTGACCCAGACTCATAGATGGCATGCTCTTATATATAGCAACTCCTAAAGAATCCACCAAAAAAAGCCATCAGAGCTAATGACAAAGTCAGCAAAGTTATAGGATACCAGATCAACATGCAAGATCCATTTGCATTTCCACACATTATGAACAATTTGAATAGGAAATTAAGAAAACACTTCTATTTACCATAACCTTAAAGAGAATAAAATACTCAGGAATAAATTTAGCCAAGGAGGTGTACACTGAAAACCACAAAACACTATTGAAAGAAGTAAAAGACCTAAACAAATGGAAAGCCGCACTGTGTCCATGGATTGGAAGATGTAATGTTGCTATAATACAGCCTCTTGGGCAGAGGGCAATTCCTCTCCCCGCATGACTCATGCCCTGCCCATACCCTGTGGAATGGGTGCCTCCCAGCTTCCAAGCCCCACACCTGCCTCGGAGCACCTGCCGACACCTGCCGGGACCTGAAGACACAGGACTCTTGCCCCACTGCAGTCAGTCACCCGCACACCTCCCTGTCATCTCCCATGCCTGGTCTTCACCACCCTTTCTGTCTTGGCTCCTCAGGCCTCTGGAATCCTCATCGAACTCCCTGCTCCCTCCATCCTTTGCATTTCTCAACTCCTAGAGTCTTTTCAGCCATGCGACCTCAGCCACTGTCACATCCTCTGCTTCCTACCAGCAACACCTGATGCCAAGGATCCCACCCTCTGACCACCCCTTTTATCTCTCCTACACACTCACTCGATTCCCCAGCAATCACTTAGCCCTGCTACTACATCTCCCACCTTCTCCTTGTCTCCATCCCGGAAGGCATTATGATCACTCCTCACACCACTCTCCTCACGTCACACTCACGCCGCCAGACCCCAGCGCAACCCTACCAACTGGTTTCCTTTTAAATGCGTCACTGCTCCTCTCACGTTGCTCCTTAGAGCCACCCAGTAATCCTACTCCATTTTCCTGGTCAGTTCACTCTCCCGCTCCACCAATTCTCATGGTGTCCCCTCTTCTAGCCCAGTACTTTCTTCCCTCTGTCACCTCAGTTGATCTTCCCAGTATGCACTAATATCACGCACCTCCAAAGAGCAGGAGCCTCTCGTGCTCCCACATCCCACTCCCGCCATTTTCCTCTCTCCCCTTGCACAGAGTTGCTCTTTGGGAGGGCTTTTCCCTCTCCCTCCCTGTCTGCACCTCCTCCCCTCCAGATTCCTCTTGAGCTCACTTGTCTTACGGCTTCTTCTACACATACCACTTGTATTACAGCTTCTATACGTACCTTGCACTGTCGTGGCTCTGGCCAAAATCCCCAGTGACTTTTCTCTCGCTGAATCCAACATCGTCCTCTGCTCTCAAACCCTTCATTAACATTCGATGTAATTGAGCACGCCTGCTTTTTCAAGCTGTCTCCACCTGGCTTCTGGGACATCACATTTTCTGAGGCTGTGTGACCAGAAGTGCAAGCCATAAACAAAGAGGAAGACAGTATTGTTTTCCACTCTCTTTGACTCTAGTCGGGCCACACCTACAGTGCTGCATCTCTGGTCACCACAACACTTTAAAGGGGAACACGGACAAAAGCCAGTCCCTACACGAGAGTAACCGGAGTGAAAAAGGAAATCCAAACTGTGTCCCCAGAAAAGCCAAAGGAATGTGGAACACTTCTCTTGAAAGAGAAGACACGGACACGCCTTTGGCCAATTGGGTGTGACTCACAAGAGAACTGGACTTCTGCCCCCACCGCACTAGCACCAGAAGCCAGGACCAGAGAGGAAGAGACAGTTTCCCCACTAGAGAACTGGCAGCCAGAACGGCAGCCGTCAGAGAAGGGAAGCTGCCTCGTGGGTCCCGAGATCACTGCGACCCGCTGCCTGAGAAGCAGAGCAGAGTCCAGAGCAGCTGCAGTGTCTGGACTCTGCTGGCCGGGGTGGGGCACTTGAGGAGGGACTTGTGCAGGGTCAGGGGGCCCATGAGTCCCCGGCCCAAGGCAGGGCTGCACATGCACCAGGCAAGAGCCGGGCAGAGGGCCTGGAGGCCCAGGCCAGCCTGGGTGCACACAGTGCCTGGACCCCACATCAAAGGCAGACATCTGGCAGGACACCAAGCAGGTCACCCCTCGGCAATGAGGACCACGCCCTGAAGGAAGGACTAGTACTGTAGTCCTGCCCAGGCAAAGCCCAGAACTGCCCTTGGGGAAGAAGCAAGGCTAAGACAGATTGGGGGCGGGGGCTGAGCCCTGACCAATAAGAGGGACAGAGGGACTGTCAATCAATGGAGCATCCCTCTTCTGTCTTTCAAGTGCATCACCCTCTTCGAAGCCTTCCTGAGGACTCATGGGAAAACGTTCTGGGAAATTCCAGGGGTGCAGTCACAGTGCTCCAGAGCCACGTCCAGAACTGCTGTGAGGCCCTGCAAAACCGGGGGCTGCCCCCGGGGTTGAGACGGCGGGGCACACAAGAAGGCTGGGCCTGAAGTGCTCCCTCCACCGCCTGCAGGCTCCCGCCCTGGGGGCGGTGGGCTGGAACAGGCGTGTTCTTTCGTGTTTCTGCATCCCCGGGTCTGACTCACAGGGAGACCAGCCGGAGTGGGGGCCCCAGGGCCAGGGAGGGGGGGTCTCACACTGTGAGGCCCCGTGCCCACCTTCTCCAGCAGCAGGACCCTGGCAGAGGGCCTCCCCACAGGCCCGGGGGCCCATCCCACCACGGGAGGGCGGGAGGGCGCTCCTCAGCGGGTGTCAGCTGCCCTAGGGCTGCAGGCACAAGGCAGAGGCAGCCCAGCTGCAATGAGAGGGGAGCGTCCGGCCACCCCAGGGAGGAGCTACAATGCTGGGGGAAAGGCCTCAGGCACAGGGACAGGGAAGCAGCCTGGCCATGTGGCTGTGCGAGAGGGGTGAGTGCTTCTCTCTTCCACCCCACCCTCTGCCTCCCTCCCGAGGTGGTGGGGGGCGGTCTGTCAATGGAGGCAGGCAGGCCAATCCCCTGGCCCAGCTGCAGCACAGAGGCCCACTAAAGGCTAGAGCGGCTCAAGTGGCGTCTGAAGGGGAGGGGAATGCTGGGAGGCCGGTGGGGGCTGAAGTGGCTTCTGAAGGGGAGGGGAATGCTGGGAGGCAGTGGGGGCTGGAACGTGAAGCTGCAGAGGTCAGAAGGGCCTGGGGGCAGAGAGGGAGAGAGAGGGCGGGAAGGAGAAGCAAGTGCCACACTCCCCTGCCTGCAGGTGGGCCCCATGGTGACTTGGGCCTCTAGCAGGCCTAGTGACAAAAGGCCTCCCAGGGCTCTTGGATAAACCTGCTCAGGGGTCGGGGGGCGGGGGGTCAAGGAGACCTCAGGGAGGTGGGGGAGGCCTGCTTCTCTCCTTTGTTACCAAGGAGGGGCCCCAGGCTTGAACGGGCCCTTGCCCCAGGAGACAGGCACGTGGTGAGTGGGGCTGGTGGGCCAGTGTCTTCACAGACATCTCAGGGTGGGGTCAGTCCCAGTGCCAGCCACCGGGCACACAGAGAGGTAGGGGCCAATGCCCACACTATCCGGGAGCCCACAGTCTCCCAGAGGAGATGCAAGGGAGGGCTCACCATCACCCTGAAGGTCTAAAGGGGCTGAAACAGACTGGACCCAATTAACTCTCAAATCTTCCCTCCAGAACAAAGGCCCCACTGAGCAGAAACTTCTGGGAATAGAAGACAAGTAAAGCAAGACAGGCACAATAGGGGCAAAGAAAAGAGAAAGTCCAAATCACAGTGGAGAGGGAGAACAAATGGAGAGCGTATAATAGAAAGTAAGCAGACAGATGCTCACAGTTCTCACAGTCACCAGAAGAGAGTGCCCTTCATACGTGAAATCAGAAAACCTAGCCTCTCCCACCCTTCCACAAGTGCAGAAGGACGAATCTCATGGGAAAACCAGTTGACAAGAGGATCAAAGACAAATCCCGTACAAAGTTACTAAAAGAAAGAAGAGAATAAGGAGCGGAATAACATCCCTCCAGGTGAAAAAAGCATCCCAGAAAGACGTGCACAGAACAGGTGAAACTGTAATCCTTTATTTTAAAGCAAGCTAAGGACCTTAAGAAAATGATTCAGCACATGAAAGAGAAACGTAAATCAGAATGTTAAAAAGCAACTCAGAAATGAGGCGATAGGCTCGGGAAAGCATGGTAAATTTGAAAAGGCCTGGGAAAGAATTATAAATAAAAGATTCTCTAAATGTTCACACATTAAGACCCTTTCATAAAAGGCCCCCAAGAATGAATACCTATGGCATATAATGCCCTAAGATAAATAGAAAAGGAAAAGAAGGTCATACGTTTAAATAAAAAGATGAATGAATAAAGAGATGAAGAAGATTTGAGAGAGAAGGACAAATACACAAGGCAGGCAACGTAAATCTAGCATGCATGTGATAGGAGTCCCCAAAGATAAAAACCAAAGCAACGGAAAAGAGGAAGGGCTAAAGTGTGTAATTCAAAATAAATAAATGAATAAATAAAAACACCTTCCTGGGGAAAAAAAGGATGAAACCCCAAATTGAAGGAGCACACCATGTACGTGGGGAAACCAGCCCAGAACAAGCAAAACCAAAACGTGTTCTCACACAATGATTGAAATTTAAAGAAAAAAAAGTCTCTGGACAGTCAGCCACAGAGAATATGTGTATAATAGAAAGAAAGTTAGATTATCCTCAAAGTGGTCATCAGAAAGCCTTCTGCTAGAAGAAAATGTAAGATAATAAAGAAAAAAATCTGAGCAAAGGATTTTGTACCCAACCAAGCTGACCTTCAAAGTGTAAGTTCCGCAAGTTCTCACCGGCATGCAAAAACTTGAAGAACAGTGCTGCAATGACTCCATTCTTAGGAATCTACCAGAGCAAAACGACTGGAGGGGCATCAGTGAAAGCTGGCGGTGAGTATGAAATACGTGTTTCCATGCAGGATTAAAGAGGACCGAAGGCCACAAGGGGGCGAGGGGAAACTTTAGCGGCGATCCATACCTCAGCCAGGCTCCATACAGTGCAGCTGGACAATGAAAGGGGATAGGGAAAGAGCAGATGCACCTTTTTCATTTTTTTTTTCAATCTCTCCTCTGTAATCACATTCGTGAAAGGCTGGTTTTGTTACTTTTTTAAATTGACGCATCATAATTGAACATTATTATGGGGCACAGAGTGATGTTTCAATACATATAACTTATAGTAGTGATTAGATCAGGGTCATTAGCATACCAGTCATCTCAAGCATGTATCATTTCTTTGTGTTGGGAACATTCCATGTCCTCCTTCTAACTATTTGAAACTCTCCATCACTGTTGACTACAGTCATCCTACAGTCCTGTAGAGCACTAGAACTTTTTCATCCTATCTGGCTATAATTTTGTATTCTTTAACGAATGCCTCCCTATCTCCCACTTCCCTCTACCCTTCCCAGTCCCCAGTACTCTCTGTTCTACTCTTTACTTCTAGGACATCAACTTTTTTAGCTTCCACAAATGAGTGAGCACATGTGGGATGTATTATTTCTGCTCCCAGCTTATTTCACATAACATAGTGTCCTCCAGGTCTGTTGACAAGTTGCCACAGATGATAGGATCTCTTTCTTTTCATGGTGGGATAGTACTCCATTGTGTGTAAGTACCACATTTTCTTCAGCCCCATCTGATCTTGGCTATTGTGAACAGTGCTTCAACCAACATGGGAGTGCAGATATCTCTTCAATATATTGATTTCCATTCCTTTGGATATATACTCAGTGGCGGGATTGCTGGTCATTCTATTTTTAGTTTTTGGTTTTTTGAGGAACCTCCGTACTGTTCTCCATAGCAGCCATACTAATTTACATTCCACCAACAGTGTACCACGGTTCCCCTTTCTCAACATCCTCGCCAGCGTCTGTTATTGCCTGTCTTTTTGATACAAGCCATTTTAGCCGGGATGAGATATCACCATGTGGTTTTGATTCACATTTCCCTGATGATTAGTGACGCTGGGCATTTTTCCATATATTTGTGGGCCATCTGTGTGTCTTCTTTTGAGAAATGTATGTTCAGATCATTCGCCTGTTGTTAAATCAGATTGTTTTGTTGTTTTGTTGGTGTTTTTCGCTGTTGAAATATTTGCGTTATTCATATAGTCTGGATATGAATCCCCTGTCAGATGAGTAGTTTACAAATATTTTCTCCCATTTTGTGGGTTGTCTCTTCATTCTGTTGATTATTTCCTTTGCTGTGCAGAAGCTTTTTAGTTTGATACGCTCCCAGTTGTTTATTTTTGCGTTGGTGGCCTGTGCTTTTGTGTTTTCATTCATAAAATCTTTACCCAGAGCAAAGTCCTGAAGCATTTACCCTATGTTTTCTCCTAAGAGTTTTAGAGTTTCAGGTCTTACATTTTGTTGTTCTGAGAATGCTTTGTGTATAGTGTGGGGTACCGCAAATGAGTATGTTGTATTCTGATGCATATATAAGCATATATAAAATAGATAAACTCACCCTGTAGTCTTGAACATTGTTGGAATTATCATCTCTATAGATTAGGAGACATTTTATCTTTAATGTGCACGCGTGCATGGGTGTGTGTCTCTGTATAATTCCCAGCACTGAACCCTGAAGAGGTCTAGAAATAATGATCAAATCAGCAGCAGTCAGCCTCCATGGCATCCAGATTGTCCCTGAAATTCCACACACTGTGTGTGTGTCTGTGTGTGTGCATGTCTGTGTGCATGTGTGTGTCTGTGTGCATGTGTGTGTGTCTGTCTGTCTCTGAGTCTGTGTGCATGTGTGTGTGTGCATGTGTGTGTGTGTGCGTTGTGTGTGTGCATGTGTGTCTGTGTGTGTGTGTGTACGTGTGTGTGTTGAAATCACCAGGAATTAGAATAGGAGTAGCACAGAGATAGCAAGCAGAAGCTAAGATCATCAAGAAACCATGGCGAGTAACCCAGGCTTCGTTACTCAACATTAACATCACTGGGAGTGGCCGATGCCGTAGGAAGACTTTCAAAACTGGGCTTTGTGTTTTCATTTCGGGGAGGAGGAAGGGAGAACCATCTGGAGCCTGCAATGAGGAGCATGGACAGGACCTACCCCACCTCCGGGACCTGTCAGAATAAGTTACATGAAAAGTTTGCACTTGTTTGTAGGTGCAAAGTGATCCCAAGCTTGAAACTATTTTTTTTTTTTTTTTCACAAAGCATCGGTCCACAATCATCTTTCCTTCCAGCGAGGCAGCAGCCTAACTGATCGCCTCAGCACTGCTCCACGCCCTTTTCTTGTCTTCAGCCTTAACGTTAGCCTATGGGGTCGAGTTTGGTACGTGACCAGGGCAATCCTCCACTTCCTGACATGACTGATGTAAAGGTCGAATGCTGGGTTTCACTTCATTTCAACTGGAAAACCACCACCTTTGCCCAAAAGCCATCCTTGATGCTGCCGCCCAAAGGTGGACTGAAATCGTGTGATCCGTGAGGGTATGGTGGGTTTCCCATCGTTTCCTTCAAGAAACACAAAGATCATTCAGGGTCCCGAAAGTGTCGTAGGGGTGGTCGGTAGAATAATGTTCCCCACCCACCCTCAAAAGTGTCTATGTCCGATGCCTGTTACCTGATGTAGCAAAAGAGGCTTTGCAGGTGTGATTAAATTAAAGATCTCGAGATGGTGCTTCTCCTGGAGCATCCAGGTGGGCCCAGAATCATCACGAGGGTCCTCAAATGGTGAAGAGGGAGGCAGAAAGCTCAGAGGCAGATATGTGACCACAAAAGCACAGGTTGGAATGACGAGGCCATGGGCCAAGGACTACAGCAGGAATCTAGAAACTGGGAAAGGCAAGGAACAGAGTCTCCTCCAGGGCCTCCAGAAGGAACGCAGCCCTGCCCAGAACTTGATGGTGGCCCAGTGAGACCCATGCGGGACTCTGGCCTCAAGAACTGTAAGATTTTATGTTGGTGTCATCTTAAGACACTCTATCTGTGGCAATTTGTGACAGCAGTGACAGAAAACTAATACAGGGTCTGTTCAGAGAAGTGATTATTGATCTTCTACTTATCTCAAGATGTATCAGGGGATTCTGAGGGCAGAACCAAATCCATGGTCCCGGCCTCTCCCTGGCACCCGGCACAGGGTCTTCCACATTACCAGCCTGGATCAAGTGCTGAGAGTATTTTAAGTGGAGATTACATTAGAATAAAGCGCTGGGTATCAATGGGAAACATTCCTCTATTTTCCCTAGATGTGTTGTATTGTCATTATGATGATGATTATTATATACTGCCTTGTGGACTTACCTCTCATATCACAACTTACCTTTGCTAATGTGATTTAATTTCCTTTATGTCCATCTTACATCCCCAGTGAATTGTTCGCTACTCCCTGGGTGGGGAAAGAATTCTTAGCTGGGCTTCTCAGCACCTCGCAGTACAGACACATCTTGCTCCGTAAGCTCCTATACAGGCTTCCTGGGGCTGCCATAACAAAGTACCAAAAACTGGGGGACCCCACAGAAACAGATGGTCTTGCCGTTGTGGACGCCGGAAGCCTGAGGTCCAGATGATGGCAGGGTGGATTCCTTCCGGGGGAATGTGAGGGCAGCATGTGCCCCAGGCCTCTCTCCTTGGCTGGTAGGTGGCCATCTTCTCCCTGTGTCTCTTCGCATCATCGTCCCTCTTTCTGTGTCTGTGTCCAAATGTCCACTTTTTCTCAGGACACCAGTCATATTGGATCGGGGCCCATCCTAACGGCTTCGTCTTAATTAGTTACACTGGCAGTGACCCTATTTCCAAATAAGGCCACATTCTGAGATCCTGGGGATTAGGACTCCAGCATATTTTTTGCAGGGGAGGGTGTGTGTGTGTGTAGGGGGGTTGCACAATTACACCCATAACAGCCTCCAAACAGTTGTTGATTGCAGTCACTACATCAGCCGTGCAGGGCTATAATTATTGCCTCCCATATTAGAAATCCAGTCTAATTCCCAAACAATGCATTTCCTTTTCCTGGAACATGGGTCATGTTGAGGGAAAAAGGGAATCCTCACCAAATCCCACCCTCCGCCCCCCCCCCCACACACACACATATACACATATTGTGCAGGGGCTCAAGGAATGGCTGGCAAATAAATGAATGAAGTCTGTCATGTTCAAACAGTGGTGACTGCACACCCAGGGTCACTGAGGGGCTGAGATGTGAGAAGCTTATCAGGATGTCGGGCCCTGAGAGTTGAGCAGCTGTGGCTCTGACACAAGGCCAGGCCTTGGGGCAGATGAGAGGGACCCCAAGCCTGGGCCTGACGGAGGCGTCCCTTAGCCCAGCACATCCTCAGCCTTGGGGATCATGAACCCCTTTGAGAACCGGAAGGGGGCAAGGGCCCTTCCGTGGAAACAGACATGTATGCACAAGACCCCCAGAAGGGTGCCTTCTCTGGCCGGGCAGTCACAGGCACCCTGGCCCCATCTGTGGTCCCAGTTGGCGCCTGACTTCCGAAGGTAAGCTCTATGTTATTTCCATGATGATACTTCGTCATTGTACTAGGACCTGGGGAAGAATCGGAGCAAAACAATCAATGACTTTGTCTAGTAAAATAATTTTATTTTCTATTTCAAAGTTGGGGAGAGATTTGGTTTGTTTTTTGTTTTTGTTTTTTTTTGAAGCAAGCAAATATTGTGATGGCTCTTCAAAAAATGAAACATAAAATTACCCAGCAACCCCACTTCTGGGTAATACCCCCCAAAATTGAAAGCAGAGTCAATGGGGTATTTGAACATCCATACTGACAGCATTAATTATTTTTATTATTATTATTTGAGACAAGCTCTCACTCTGTTGCCCAGGCCCAAGTGCAGTGGTGTGGTCCTGGCTCATTGCAGCCTCCACCTCCTGGGCTCAGGCGATCCTCCTGCCTCAGCCTCTCAAGTAGCTGGGACTACAAGCATGCATCACCACACCCAGCTACCCTTTTTATTTTTTGTAGAGAGGACGTCTCAGTATGTTGCCCAGGCTGGTCTCGAACTCCTGGGCTCAAGGGATCCTCCCACCTCAGCCTCCCAAGGTGCTGGGATGAGAGGCGTGAGCCACCGCACCTGGCCAATAGCAGCACTATCCACAGCAGCCAAAAGGTGAAAGCAGCCCAAGCACCCATCCATGGATGGATATGCAGACGCGGTCCACACGCGCCACAGAATACGATTCAGCCTTCGAAAGGGAGGAAATTCTGAACCGAGCTACAAGATGGATGACCCTTGAGGACATTATGCCAAGTGAAGTCGGCCAGATACAAAAAGACAAATACTGTAAGATTCCACTTCCATGAGGCCCTTAGAGTAGTCAAATTCATAGAGACAGGAAGTAGAATGGTGGTTGCCTTGGGCTGAGGAGTGCGGGCAGTTGGTGCTGAACGGGGACAGGGCTTTAGTTTGGGAGGACAAAGGTCTCCGGTGACAGACGGTGGTGATGGCTGCACAACACCGTGAATGTGCTGAATGCCTCCTAGCTATCCACTTCAAAACGGTTAAAGTGGTATTTTAAAGTGGAATATTTTGTGTGATGTGTATTTTACCACAATTAAAATTGTAGAAAGGAAAAGAAAAGCTGGCCAAGCATTTTAGTTTCGGCACACTGACACTCCATGGCACAGTCAGAACGAGGGACTTCCACCACCGGGATTTGAGAACCTGAAGACGCTGGCCACCAGAGAGAGTCACCAGACGCCAACGTCTGTGGCCCACAGCCCATCCCGGAGGCGAGACTCTCGGTATCCAGGGCCGGCTCCACCAGTGGCCCGCAGCCAGCCTCCTGCAACCACAGGGAGGAACCGAGAGAGGCGAGAGGGCCTCCGGAAATAGTCACCTCACTGACCTGCTAGAAGTTACTTGAGCACATCCATTCCTCGGCAATCACGGAAAAGCAAGTATTTTCTTCTAGCGTACCCAGAATGCTCAGCTGAGCGATCTGACCTGACCTAGCCCGGCTCACGGCCCCAGCGTGTGGATTTGGAACCTGCAAGCACACTGGCTCTGTTGGCAGCCCCAACTCGCACACCCAGTCTAGTCTCCCCAGCAGGGATCACCGCTGCTGCGTGGGCCTGTGGGGACTCCTCTCTGCTCTCCCACTGGCTGCAGCGTTAATAAATCCCCCTTCCCCCAACACGGCGCTGGGTGCTGAGTGAAAATATACACACGCACGTGGAGTCCAAAACCATATTTGTCCTAGGGATTGGCTCATGCTAGATGGGAAGGATAATTGGAGTGTACACAAGCAGGAGCATTTGCTATTTCTTTTCCAGTCTATGATGAAGCAGGAACGTAAACTGAGTTACTCCAGTCGGCCACAACGTGGAGTTCTGGTGTTTATCTAGCTGAAAGCCTATGTAATGTGAGCACAGAGACACATTCATTCATTCAAGAAGCACTTTGGGAGCACCCACGCTATGCCAATAAGAGGGCTGGGAGCCAGGATTACAAAACACCCCCAGTCAATGTGTGCCACAAACGACGACAGCCCCCCAGAGGGTGTCCCGAAAGCAGCAACTGGAAGTCAGTGGGATGCGTGCTAAGATCCCAGACGGGGGAAGCCACGGGACTACGGGAGGCAACAGCAAGGGCGCCTGCCCCTACTGAGTGGGCAGGGACGGCGTCCCGTGGGAACCATTTAAGCGAGAAAGGCACTACGAGTAGGAGTTACCCAGGCCGAGGACAGGGGTGGGCAGGGAATACCAGGCAGGGACAAGCACTTCCAGACAGAACGGAGCAGAGCCAGTGGAAGGCGGGGGATGGCGAACATTTTCCAGGAAGGGCCAGAGGGTCAATATTTTCAGCTTTGCGACCTCAACTTGGCCGCTGTGGCCCGAAAGCTGCCCCACAGGCACAACGCAGAGATGAAGGATCATGGCAACTTGACTCCTGGACAGTGGCATCTGCATTTCCCATCACTGTTGCCTGTCCTGAGATAATATCACTCTCCCTTTGGTCATTTAACTAGTCTCCCCGGGCTGGACACTTGGAACTTTCCCAGTCTTATGCTATCACTAGCTATGCTACACTGAAGAAGATCTTAAACATATTTCTTTCATCTATGAGAGGGCTTATCTGTCGGCTCGATATTCCTCCCACACAGTGGAGGGATCAGAGGTTCTGTGCATCTGAATCTTTAATGGGTCTTGCCAAACTGCCCTCCGTGGGAGTTGTGCCAATGTCTACTCCTGCCAACAACCAGTGGGGGCATCTATGTCCCATCGGGCTCACCAACACTGTGTAATCTGACACTTAGAATTTAGCCCATTGAATCAGTAAAAACAAACAAACCAACAAACAAAAAGTGATTATCTCAGCGTCTTTTGATGTGCATGTCTGGGGATGTGCATCTGTTCATGGGTTCAAGAGCCTCTTTTATTTCCTTTCTTGTTAACGGTCTGTTCACATCCTTTACCTTGTTCCCACTGGGTGGTTCATCCTTTTCTCTGTAAGAGTTCATTGCATATTGAGATAGGAGTTGGAGATATCCCCAGTGTGGCATTTGTCCTTTGACTTTGCTGATTGTATTAGTCTGTCCTCACATTGCTATAAAGAAATACCTGAGACTGGGTAATTTATAGAGAAAAGAGGTTTGATTGGCTCACCATTCCACAGGCTGTACAGGAAGCATGGTGTTGGCATCTATTCTGCTTCTGGGGAGGCCTCAGGAAACTTGCAATCATGGCAGAAGGCAAAGGGGGAGCAGGCACATCACCTGGCCAGAGCGGGAGCAAGAGAGAGAGTGCGAGGTGCCGCACACTTTAAAACAGCCCGATCTCACAAGAGCTCCTCGCTATCACGAGGACAGCACCAGGTGGGATGGTGTTAAACCATTCATGGAAAATCCACCCCCAGGATCCAATCACCTCCCACCAGGCCCCACCTCCAATATTGCAGATGATAATTCAATATGAGATTTGGGAGGGGACACAGATCCAAACGACATCACTGATGGTGGTTCGCTTTGCCACTCACAAGGTTTGGCTTGGCTTTGTACCTTTCTGTTACAGAAGAGACTTTCTAAATCTCTGAAGGAACAGGTGTTAGCGGTGGCAGAGATCCAAGTTGCCCCGAGTTACTGGTGGCGAATCTGTACGCGTCTGCAGCAACAGCAATTCTTGCCTCCTCAGAAGACAGCATTCAACTGAGGGGTATAAGGCAGAAAAGGGGACCAAGGTGAGTTCCAGAGCAGGAGTGTAAGTTTCTTAAAAAGGTTTTAGAACAGGAAAGAGAGGAAAGAACACTTGGAAGAGATCCAAGGGGGCACCTGAAGGTCAAAGAGACAGAGAGAAAAGGACATTTCCCCGTGACCCTGGGACTTTATAGGCTCAGGTCTTTCCCATGATTCTTCCCTTAGGGTGGGCTTTCTGCATGCACAGTGTCCTCCTTACCCTTGAGAACTGCGCCCACCCAGTGTGTTTAGGGATTTGTGCGCATGCCTACCTCAGGCTTTTTCCCTTTTTCCAGTGGAGTGTATCTGGAAGATCATAAAATACTTTGGCATTTTTGTCTCTTAATGTGCGTGCCCAGAATGTTGCTTCTCCCTTGGGGCCTGCCTTTAATCAACACTTCAATGTTAACAGGTGCGGACCATCGGGAACTGGCCTCTCCCTGACGCCGGCACCACTTTTAGAGAGGCGATGCGATAACTGCTGCACCATCACCCGACATTTCCAGTGGGTAGGGGGAAGAACCCTCGCCTGGCCCACTCGTGGCTAACTACACCTGTATAACACAGGGACTTGATCCTAAATGCAATGGAGGGCTGACACGGAAGTGTTTTCAGCAAGGAAGTGACCTGGTCGTAGGTCCATGTAATTTATGAAGCTCATTCTGGCTACAGGGTGGTGGAGGGACTGGAAAGGGACTGAAATGGCCCCAAAGAGACCAGCTTGTGGCCAGGACCAGGGTGTGGAAGTTGGGGCGGGCCAAGAAGCATTTCTGAGTGGAGCTATGTGATGGGGAGAGGGTGCGGTCCAGGAGCAGGCCAGGGTTTTGGCTTGTCCAGCTGGGTCACTGTATGCATGGCCATGGTAAGCCATGGAATGTAGAAGGAAGAGCACAGCTTCCTTTCCTTCCTTCTTTTATTGGGGTGCAAGGGAGACAATGAGTTCTGCATCCTACAGGGACCCTTTTCTTAAATCCCACAAGGCACTGAGTACCGCACCTCTGTGCTCCAGGGCAATGGCCTGTGCAGTGCCTGTTTCCCTCGAGAGCCTCCCCCAGGGGCAGGGACGATGCTTTAGCCATATACGGATCCCTGGTGCCTAGCACAGTGCCAGGCACTGAAAAAATACTAAAAAATAATGCTTACACCAGAGGAAGAGAGCTCCCCAGGGGAGGATAAATCTAGGTCATTAACAACAGCTCAGAGGACAGGATACATGCTCTGGAGTTGGCGTCATAGGCCCACAGGCGGTGCTGGGCCCGGAGAATGAATGAACAGATAAGTGAATGAATGAGGTGCCAGGCAGAGAGGAGCCCTTTCTCCACCCCCTGCCAGTGTCTCTCGGGCTTCCGTCCTTCCTTGGCCCTGCTCTTCTCAACAGGCCACATCCCACCCTCAACTCCAAAGGCCACTTGCTCATTCTGTGTTCAAACTTCAAGGTCAGTGGTCCACAGAAAGGAATGGTGGGCGATGCATGGGTGGGGGGCAGGAGAAGAAGGGCCATAGAACATCCCTTATTCCAATATCACTTTCTGAGTGTCTACTTTGTGGATGTTTCATAGGATAGTAAGTACCATATTACAGCAGTGACGTGTGTGATTTAGACATATCTAAGTGTGCACTTCTTTGGGGGAGGAGGTGTCTGTTGGGTCCTCTGGGGATGCCAAAAGAGCCTTAGGAGTGCCAGTGTCTGCCAGCCCAGAGCGGGAGATGGAAGCAAAGGCGGTCCCTTGGAGGGGCTCCCTGGTGAGCAGAGGTAAGAGGTGCAGGTAGACAGGAGGAGTTTGGCTGGGTTGGGGGGATGTTTTGTGGCAGGCAGCATCATTGATATATGATGAGCTCGGAAAGGAGGAGCTAGGCCGTCTCCTTCCTCCCGGGGAGGAAGAAAGGGCAACCATCATGCAAGTGTGAGAGAGACTTAGTACTAACCAGGCCTGCGGTTAGATTGGGCGAGGGTGGGAGTGCGGGGAGGAAGGATGGCATCTGAGGAACTGCAAGGGCCTATCGACAGATGTCACTTGGCTTGCCACCACACAGAAGCCGTTACAAATCCGTAAGCTCTGCCTCAAGCAGCAGTAGACCCAGCGCCCGTTTCCTGAGTGAGCACGATGTGGCCAGCAGATTTCAAGAAGGAGAGCGGCATGGCCCCTGCCCCCAGGAGGCTTGCAGCAGGGGATACCCCTCTAAATACATTTGCCTCTGTGTGCTTCCCATGGCTGCCATAAGAAAGCACCACAAACCAGTTGACTGTAATCACTCCACAGAAAGTTATTCTCTCCCAGTTCGGGAGGCCAGAAGCCTGAAACCAAGCTGTCTGCAGGGCCATGCTCCCTGGGGAGGCTCCAGGGGGTGATCCTTCCTCGTCTCTCCCAGCTTCCAGTGGCCCCAGGTGTCCCTTGGCCTGTGGCCTCCTGGCCCTAGTCTCCACCTCCTTCTTCATGTGGCTTTCTCCCCTGGGTCTCCATGTCTGCGTTTCTCCTTTGTTTGTTTCCTATAAGGACATTTGTGATTGGATTTAAGGCCCATGCGGGTAATGTAGGATCATCTCCTCTCAAAATGCTCAACTTCATGATCTCTGCAAAGACCCTTTTCCCAAATAAGGTCACATTTGCAAGATTGGAAGGTGAGGATGAGGCCACGTGTGGTTTGTTTGTTTTTTAGGGGAGGGGAATGGAGGGCACCATTCAGCCATGACACTGGTCCTGCCTCAGCCTGTGCATGGCTGTGCTTCTCGGGAGTTGCCCTCTGCCTTGGAGTCCAGCCTGAGTGGCGGCGGGAGGCTTTGCCACACTTGTTGCATCTGGAGGATTTCCCTCGGCTAGAAAGAATGTGATGGGGACGAAGAGCTGACTGCCTGGAAGTCTTTGCATGATTAGTGTCCTCGTGGGCACCTCCTGGTTCTGAAGTCTCTGATATCCCTGCCCTGCCTTACAGTTCTGGAGGTCAGAAGTCCAAAATGGGAAGTTCTAGGGGAAGAATCCTTTTCCTTGCCCCTGCAGGGCCAGTGAGCACAAAAGTCAGGGAGAGCAGAGACAAGAGCTCCTGACCCAGATTAGCAGAGCCTGGCCTTTGCCTAGGGGCCCCCAGAATCAAACAGGGAGCCATAAGGATGCCAGAAGTATCTCCTCACCTCATCTGCAGGACCCAGCCCTTGAGCAGGGTGTACAAGACTCAGCTCATTACCGCCTGTGCTGGCACAGTAACAGCCGCCAAAGATGTTCGTGGCCTAACCCCTGGAAGCTACACATATGTTACCTTGCTTGACAATAGCGATCTGGCAGATGTGAGATGGGTGAGGAGATTATCCTGGATTGGCCAGGTCCTTACACTTGAAGGAAAAGGGTCCTTAAGTGAGGGAGAGGTAGGAAGAAGAGTCAGTGTCAGAATGATGCCGCCAGACAAGGACTCAACCGGAAATTGCTGGCTTTGAAGACGGAAGGAGCCATGAGCCAAGGAATTCAGGCAGCCTCAAGATGACAGGAAAGGCAAGGAAAAGGATTCTTACCCTAGAACTTCCCATTTTGGACTTCTGACCTCCAGAACTGCAAGACGATAGATCTGTGTTGCTTGAAGCAGGCGGGCTTGTGATAATTTGTTACGGCAGCAACGGGGAACGAAAACACCACCTGCCTGCAGATGCACATCGGCACCACACTGCAGGGGTGGGGGTTGCGTTCACTGTGGTAAAATAGACATAACATTAAATTTACTATTTTAACCACTCTAAAGTGTATAGCTCGGTGTCATTAAGGACATTTGTAATGTTGTACAACCACCATCTCTACCCAGTTCCAAAAAGAATTTCATCATCCTCAGAAAGACTCCTCTTCCCATTAGCAGTCACGCCCCATTCACTCCTCCTCCCAGCCCCTGGAAACCACGAATCCACTTTCTGTCTCTGTGGATTTGCCTCTCTGGGCATTTCATAGAAATGGCTTCCTATAATATGTGAACCTTTGTGACTGACTCCCTTGACTTTTTTTTTTTTAATTGTAGTGAAATATGCATAACACAATATTTACCTTTTTAACCATGTGCACACACACATACAGACACAATTCTAGTGAACAACTGTTAGCGACGAGTGTCATTTCTTGCTTCCTCATATCTTAGAAGGTTTCATATACTGCTTTACTTTAAGTACCTGCCTGCATGTCACTTACCTATAAGGTAAGTATTATTGTTCCTGTTTTACAAATCAAAAGAGAGAGAGAGAGACTTAGAAAGGTTAAGTGGCCCAGGGAACCAGTTACTGAGAGATTCTTCAAGATTGTACTTTGCCTCCCTGGGCCACTTAACCCCTGACCTCAAATCACTCACCTGCCTCGGCCTTCCAAAGTGCTGGGATTACAGGCATGAGCCAGTGTGCCTGGCCTGTAGTTCTATCTCAAGAGAGATGATCCTCTTTCATGAATCATGACAGGTGCAGGCGGCATGTGGCAACATGGAAAAAGAGAAATAGAATAGCCAAGAAACTGATACTCAGAAGATCATAGAAGAGGGTGTTATACCCAGACCGTTTGTTCCCCAAAGAAGACCACCAGAGTCCAGAGTCAAAGCCAAGCGGCAAGGATCTTTACTACAAGTTCGAACTCGGTCCCTCCATTCCACAGTATACAAGAGGGCCTCGAACAATGCGAGTGCTTGCTTTTTATAGCCCGATGTAAACAGGATATGTAAAGTTACAGGGAACAAGGTAATTCTCTCGGTTACAGCATTACAATTGGTTAACATTATACATTTAGCATTCCTTATCGGAGATCTCCCAGGTGATGTTTTTCTGAAGTTTGAAAGAAATATGGAGGAATGTGTTTTTGCTGGGCTCAGGAAGTTGGGAGATATATGGGGGATGTGCCTCATTCCTTTCAAGGGCTCCAGTTTCATGGTTCCAAAGACTCCCTGAGTAGCCCCAGGACAATTCAACACCAACAGGATGAAAATCAACTCATCCCCCTACCGTGTGGTTTCTCCCATAGTCCCTGTCTCTGTTTGTGGCACCTTCCAACCCAAGTGCCAAGCTAGAAACAGTAGAGTCATCTGTAACTTTTTCCTTTGCACTACCAACCACATCCTGTCATCCTCACTGTCTCCAGTGAAGTGAGGGGCTGCCATGACGACCTCTGACATGCACTGGAGGCATATTCCCCCTTGTCTTGGGGATTAACATTTGGCTTCTTGTTACTTATGCAAATTTCTGCAGCCAGCTTGAATTTCTCCTCAGAAAATGTGTTTTTCTTTCCTATTGCATCATCAGACTGCAAATTTTCCAAACTTCTGTGCTGTGTTTCCCTTTTAAAGCTGAATGCTTTTAACAGCACCCAAGTCACCCATTGAATGCTTTGCTGTGTTTCCCTTTTAAAGCTGAATGCTTTTAACAGCACCCAAGTCACCCATTGAATGCTTTGCTGCTTAGAAATTTCTTTCAGCAGATACCCTAAGTCATCTACCTCAAGTCCAAAGTTCTATACATCCCTTGGGTAGGGTAAAATGCCACCAGTTTCTTTGCTAAGATATAGCAAGAGTTACCTTTACTCCAGTTCCCAACAAGTTCCTCATCTTCATCTGAGACCACCTCAGCCCGTATTTCATTGTCCATATCATTATCAGCATTTTGGTCAAAACCATTCAACAAGTCTCTAGGAAGTTCCCAACTTTCCCACATTTCCCTGTCTTCTTCTGAGCCCTCCAAACTGTTCCAGCCTCTGCCTGTTACCCAGTTCCAAAGTCACTTTCACATTTTTGGTTATCTTTACAGCAGCACCCCACTTTACCGGTACCAATTTACTGTCTTCATCTATTTTCACACTGTTGATACAGACATACCTGAGACTGGGTAATTTATAAAGAAGAGGTTTAATGGACTCATAGTTCCACATAGGTGGGGAGGCCTCACAGTCATAGCAGAAGGTGAAAGGCACATCTTACATGGTGGCAAGCAAGAGAGAATGAAAGATGCACATAACACCATCAGATCTCGTGAGACTTATTCACTACCACGAGAACACAATGGGGAAATCTGCCCCCATGATTCAATTATCTCCCAACCAGATTCCTCCCACAGCACATAAATGGAACACAACACTTAAATGGAAGCTACAGTTTAAGATGAGATTTGGGTGGGGACACAGCCAAACCATATCAGCATCCCATGTTTGTGAACTGGAAGAAACACAGACAAGTCAGTGTAGATTCTTGTAATTGCCCCAAGGAGCCTCCCAGAATTTACCTTCTCCCACGTCAATCCTATCTTCCACCCGACCACTGAGCCTTCAGAAAAGTAAATCTTGTTGACATACAACTGCTTCAAAGCCTTCCAAAAATCTATACTGCCTATGGGACACAAGTCCCAAATCTTGAATATAGTCTCCTTAGTTCTTTGTGATTTGGAACCACACTCCTCCACAGCTGTCCCCAGAAGCCCCCATGCTCTGTCACTCCTGTAGACCTCTGAAAGCAAGCTATCCTTCATCCTATCCATTTATTTCACAAAACTCTACTGAGTGCCTACTATGTGACAGACACTGTGCTAGGTATCATCCTAAAGAGTTGACCAGCTTCTGATGTAGGTAGTGCTCTACAAAGGACAAGATGCCAGGGGGGCACAGAACAAGAAGGCAGTGGTTGGAGATGGGAAAACAGGAAACTCAGGAGAGCTATGTGGACCCTGGGAAAAGCAGGTGGGATGAAAAAGATCCCAGGTAGTGTCTAAGAGTGAGTTTTTCAAGACACATAAGAGAAATTTGTAGGCTGTAAGTGGGTGATTCACTTCTCCACAGACATAAATACATCCATGGGACCTACCAGGCATTGTAGATAAGATGCAGAAACACTATGTGATTGTGAATTGTGGGAAGGAAGAGAGTCAACCATTGAATGGGGTGGATGTGGAGAAAAGCTTGAAGGAAACACCCTGTACCTGGCATGTGATACACCAGAATTGAACATGGGGACATGAGGAGGGAAATCGTGTCCACTTGGGAAGGTTCTTTAAGGGTACTAAAGAAATGACACCTTCTAAAACTGCAGCAACTAAGTTGGCCCACCTCCCACCCCATAAAGATGTCAGGATGGTCCTGTGTGATGTCTAAGTTCCCTCCCCAGGACTAATGTAGGCCTAGGGTGTGTTTTGCTGACAGAACAGACCCTGGCTGTGTGGCCACTCATTGTCCAGGCGAGGAGTACAGAAAAGGAGGCCATGGGGCCTGGTATAGACCAATGGGAGGGTTTGACATGGCAATGGTGACAGGGAAACCAAAAGCCCCTTGCACAGTTACCAAACAACCAACCCTCAACACCAGAAAGGAAAGAAGAGGAACACCCCTACAAGTCAGGTCCATAGATGGGGTCAAGTTAAGATAACCTAAGCCAAGCTCCTCCTCTACTTCCCCATTGACTTCCCTCCCACAAGACTCCTTCCCTGTCCTTACCTGGACCAATTTCTCTTCAGCCTACACCCGATCTCATAAAATTTTCCTGATTACCAGAGTAATGCAGGATTGTTAAAAACATGTTCAAATCCCACAGAAGCACACAAAGAAGAAAGTAACCATCTTCTGTCACCTTCTTCAGCAATAACTCCAACCAATTATTGGATGCAGGTCATTCAAAAGTTCATTTTCTCTTTGTACCTGTGTTAATGCTGGCACACAATGCCTCTAGCTAGGTCTACAGCTTTCGTCCTTAATACAGCATTAGCTGTCATCCCACACAGGAATTTGGTTTACAAAAACCTTATTTATCTACCCTTTGCCCTTCCTTTTTACACTGGTTGTCACTGAAATTCTGCTTCCTGAGATGCTGGTACACAGCAGCATCTATATACAATTTGAGTCAAACAACTGTGGCACTGTGTTACCTCCATGTAACCCTAGGTCCTACAAAAGTCTGAAGAACACAGCTCTGGTCTGGATAGTCCTTAAGGTCGTGGGCTTTTGCTTTAGCCTACTTCTTCTTAGGTCCCCGGTGTGCAGTGCCATAGACATAGTGTTACAATGAGGTGTTGACTTTCCACTACATACTCTAAGGTGTGGCCAAGCAACCATTGAGAAGGAGATTAGTATGAATAGAAGGAATCCAGGTACTATTCATCATGACAATGGGAGAATGACTGCAAAGGCATTTCGGAGATTTTCAAAGCTGCCCCTCCAATCACAGGCCCAGAGTACCAGGGCCTCAATTGAGGGCAGAATGGTTTAAAGCGAGGGGCCCTGGGCTCCTGTGGAACCTCAGGGCTCACTGTCCTGAGGTGCCTCAGGTCTCTGCTCCCCAAATTCCAGTGTGGTGCACCTAAGCCACCCCTGCTGTGGCTGAAGCATATCCATGTATGACTCAGGCCATCACTCTAGAGGGGGCAAGTAATGAGTCCTGACAGTGTCGACATGGAAATGACTCCGCAGGCACACACAGCGTAAGAGCTGTGGAGGCATGATATCCTCCACCTAGATTCCATAGAATGTCTCAAACAGCCTTGGGGCTCAGGCAGGGGCCAGCCAAATGCATGGAAGCACCATAGAGAGCCCCCACTAAGGCAAAGCTTAGTGGAGTTGTGGAAGTGGGGTCACCCCTGAGATCTCAGAACTGTAGAGCCACCAGAGTGCAACTCTGGCTGAGGAAAACCATAGGCATGCAACTTCAATACATGAGAGCTGAAACATGCTCTGCGCCTAGCAAAGTCATGGGAACAAGGCTGCTCAAGGCCTTGGAGACCCCACCCCTACATCAGTGTGTCTGGAAAGTGGGACATGGAATCAAAGAATATTATTTTCAAGCCTTAAGATTTACGGTTGTTTCTCCTGTTGGGTTTTGGACTTGCTTGTGGCCTATTACTCCTTTCTTCTCTCCTATTTCTCCCTTTTGGGATGAGAATGTTTATCCTATGCCAGTCCTACCATTGTATTTTGGAAGTACATAATTTGCTTGATTTCACAGGGTCATACCTGGAGAGAAATTTACCTAAGGATGAAGCATACCTTAAGCCGCATCTATATTGTCAGGCCTCTGAGCCCAAGCTAAGCCATCGTAAACCCCGTGACCTGCACATATACACCCTGATGGCCTGGAGCAACTGAAGAACAACAAAACAAGTGAAACAACTAGCTCCTGACTTAACGGATGACAGTCCACCATTGTGATTTGTTCCTGCCCCACCCTAACTAATCAATCGACCTTGTGACATTCCTCCCCTGGACAATGAATCTCAGGAGCTCCCCACCAAGCACCTTGTGACCCCCTCCCCTGCTAACAATAGATAAACACCTTTAACTGTAATTTTCCACTGCCTACCCAAGTCCTATGAGACTGCCCCTCTCCCGTCTTCCTTTGCTGACTCCTTTCTCGGACTCAACCCACTTGCACCCAAATGAATAAACAGCCTAATTGTTCACACAAAGCCTGTTTGGTGGTCTCTTCACACGGACATGTGTAACATTTGGTGCCGAAAAACCCAGAACAGCAGGACTCCTTCAGGAGACTGGTCCCCTGTCCTTGCCCTCACTCCATGAGGAGATCCACCTACAACCTCCGGTCCTCAGACAAGCCCAAGGAACATCTCACCGATTTCAAATTGGGTAAGCGGTCTCTTCACTCTCTTCTCCAGCCTCTCTTGCTACCCTTCAATCTCCCTGTCCTTCCAATTCCAGTTCTTTTTCCTCTCTAGTAGAGACAAAGGAGACACATTTTACCTGTGAACTCAAAAATCCCGACGTCAGTCACAGATTTGGGAAGACCGTCGTCCCTTGGTGTCTGATCTCTGCAGGGACACCTGCCTTGATCATTCACCCACACTCCCCTTTTTTTAAAAAAAAGAAAAAAAAAAAAAGCCTGCATTCATCCAACTTGGTGGAGAGGCACAAGAGAACCAAGTTGAGGGCTGGTCATTTGGGATCTCTTTCAGGGAGTGGATCAGATGCTGAGTACACATTTGGAGAATTCCTTAAAATAAGGAGACATAGTCCTATTAATCAGAAGAAGAAAGAGCACCAAACATACAGTCCTGATTCTGATGGGAGGCAAAGCAGGCATAACTTCAAGAAGAAGAGGTGACAAAAACAGGAGAAGGCAGAATAATTTGGGGGGTAAGAGTCTGAGGGGGAAGTAAGGATAAGCTCCTGCTATGGAGTGAATATTTGTGTCCTCCCAATTCATATGTTAAAATGCTATCCCCCAATGTGATAGTATTAGGAGGTGTGGCCTCTGGGAGACTATCAGGTCAGGAAAGTGGAGCCCTCATGAATGTGATTAATGCCCTTGCAAGAAGATGCAGGAGAGAGATCTCTCTGTCTTTCTGTCATGTGAGAACACAGCAAGAAGACAGCCAGAAAGTGGGCCCTCACCAGACGCCGGATCTCCCGGCATCTTTATCTTGGACTTCCCAGCCTCCAGAAGTATGAGAAATAAATCTTTTTTTTTTCTTTAAGCCACTTAGTCTACGGTAATTTGTTCTAGTTGCCTCAGCTAAGATAGCTTCTGAGTGCAAATAGAAGGGTATGCTTTAGAGAGGAAACTATAGGGAGTTGGTGAGTCTAGATGTCCAAGTTAAGGGCCAATGGTCTTGTGGGTCTCATGTCATTAAGAAGGGAGTCTAGCAAGGAAAAAAAAAAAAAAAAAAAAAACAAGAAACAGACAATAAACACTTGGAAAAAGGTTTTTTTTCTTTTCAACTTTTTAGAAATAAAAAATCAGTTTTCCCCCTTTCAAATTGGCAGAGATTAAAAACACAGTACATGCTGGTAAGGTATGGTGAGATATATATTCTAATGCTCTGCTGTAAAAGTATGAACTGGAAAAAACTTTTTGGTGAGCAATTTGTAATATTGGATCAAACACCTTGAAAATTCCTATTCTGGGATTTATTCTAGAACGATAAAACAGAGTTGTGCAGAGAGATGTAAGCAGAAAGATGTTCATAGCAGTGTGGATAGTCACTGTGAAAGGGGGAAATTAAAAAGTCTGACAATAGAAAATGATTAAATAAATTATATATCTAGATGAGTCCACAGTCATTGTAGATCATGATTTTGAAGAATTTTTAATGACATGTGAAAACAGTTATGATATGAAATTAAACAAAAATTAATATACAAAATTATATACAAGTACATGGCATGATCTTTTCTTTATAGTTATATATATAACTATACATACATATATACTTATATATGTACATAAAGAAGTACTGGAAGGGAATACATCAAAATATCAGTTATTCTTCTCTAACAGGTGATTTTATTTGCTTCTTTCTTCTTTTCTAAAATGAACACTAGATACTTTATGATTAAAACAAATCCCATCAACAAGAGACATTATTTCCAAGTTTACAAATATGTAGTATAAGGTTGTTCATTGCAGGGTTATTTAGAATAATGAAAATCTGGAAACAATCTAAATAGCTATCAATAGTGGACAGGTTAAATAGATTATGATATGTTGATGCAGCAGAATACTACACAATCACTAAAGAAAATGGATATTTGTCTATACCTATATATTATTAAGTGACATGGAAAAGATGTCCATGACACGTGATTGAGGACAAAATAACAGGCAGAGGACCACAGCACACACAATAGTGTTTCCACATCGCCACACATGATGGTGCGGAGCCAGTCTTGGAAGAATGCTCATTCAAACATTGATAGTGATTGTCCCTGGGTGGTGGGATTTCAGGACTTTTGTGTTTTCTTTGTGTCTCTGTAATTTTTTTTTTAATTTCTGAAATGAGCATATATTATCTTTGTAATAAAACAAATCTTATTGGGTAAAAAAAAATCCGTTTGTTAAATCAGTGAATGAATGTCTTAAAAAACACTAGGTACACAAATAGTTTTCTTTGTCACCCTCTTCTCACTCCTTTCTTTGGAGTGCCACCATTGAACATGCTATACTTGAACTGGAATGTAAACGTCAATGTCCTCTGAAGGAGAATGCAATGGAGAGCATCTCGTCATGATAAATGGTGAATGTGGGTAAGTACCAAAGGCCAACAAAAAGCCCATGCAACATTTACAATCCTTAAAATGTTCATTTTTTCTTGTAAGAACTGGAATTTCAAACTCTAATTCTATCTAGGGTCCCCAAATGGACAATTTTCACTCTTTTATGAATGGGTCAGGTATGAGCAATACAATGTAAATAGAATACCACTCTCACCAGCAGAACTTGAAAAAGCCCATGCACTCCTTCACTGACTAGAAAGGTGTTGATTTACCGGGCCTTCAGTCACTCACCTGGACAGAAGCCTCACAGCACTTATCTTTCTAGCATTCACGGTTCTTCTGCTGACTCTAACTGGGGTATCATCTCTGGTTTGGAAATTGGGATCTCTGGTTTGGGGCGGGGGAATGGAGATTTAGCTCTTTGTGCTGGGACACAGTGGTTTCCTGGAGTTCCACTCCAGTCACTTGGTATGCAAGGGTAAAGGTTATTCTAGGAGAGCCCAGAATGTTCCAAGACTATCTCCACAGGGCTGAATGTGATTTCCAAGAAAGGCTGGAAGAAGGGATAGGGATGAGCATGGCAGCAGGGTCTGGGAAAATGTCAGCTGCAAGGAACAACTGGATTTACCCTCTTGGAAAGAAACAGAATCTCGGGTCATCCCGGATGGATCCTTATAGGAGCACCCCTGGCCTAGAAGATCAGAGGACTGGGAGACCAAATCCTCCACAGCAACTTAAGTAAGTTTATCAACAATTCCATTTGGCACTGGGCTTTCGACCAGAAAGAGAAACATAAATAATCTGATTTTGGCTGCCAAGGAAATGGAAATCTGACCCCTGGCTCTATAGCCCCAGCTCGGAGGGTCTATGGGAAGGAATGCTGTCCTTAACCAGGAAGATCAGGGGCCTGTACCTCACAAGCATCCCGTTCCTCCGTATAGCCTTTTGAGCAGGGCCCAGGTACAACCCTCTCCTGACAGAAGTCCAAGGGTACAGCTGTAAATATCACAGACTCCTTACAGACCCAAACCATTCCTACTTACTCTGAGCCTCCTCAGGGAGGGCTGGAGTTGGCAGCGCTGTAGGAAGAGGTGAAGATAGACAGGAGGTGGTCCAAAAGTATTCAAGGGCCCCTCTGCACCAGTTCAATGCCAACTGAGCACCTAGTGTGTGCCAGGCTGAGTGCTTCACTCTGTGGGAGCCATACAAAGGAGTAGACACATCTCTGCTCCTGAGAAGAAAGTCATTTCATTAGGAAGAAAAGAGTTAAGGCAGATTCCAGTGATCCCCTGTGTGCTAGCATAGGGACATGGGAAATTCTTTCAGAGGCAAAACCAAAACCAAAACCAAACCAAAACAAAACAAAAAAAACCTAGCTTGATTTGCCCCTGGATGTATACTGAGTGCTCTAACCCCAGCCCTAGCTGTACACTGAGTGCTCCAACCACAGTCTTAGGTGCACATGAGTACTCCACCCCAGCCCTAGGTGTACACATGAGTGCTCCAAACCCAAACCTAGGTGTACAATGAGTATTCCAACTACAACCTTAGGTGTACACTGAATGTTCCAACCTCAGCCCTAGGTGCACAATAAGTGCTCTAACCCAAGCCCTGGGTGTACACTGAGTACTCCAGCCCCAGCCCTAGGTTTACATTCAGTGCACCAATCCCAGCCCTGGGTGTACACTGAGTGCTCCAACCGCGGCCCTAGGTGCACAATTAGTGCTATAACCCCAGTCCTGGGTGTATACTTAATGCTCCAACCCCAGCCCTGGGTATACACTGAGTGCTCCAACCGCAGCCCTAGGTGCACGATGAGTGTTCTAATCACAGCCCTAGGTGTACACTGAGTGCTCCAGCCACAGTCCTGGGGTGTACACTGAGTGCTCCCACCCCAGCCCTAGGTGTACACTGAGTATACTCCAGCCACAGCCCTAGGTGTACAATGAGTGCTTCAGCCCCAGTCCTAGGTGTATGCTGAGTACTCCAACCCTAGCCCTAAGTGTATTCTGAGTACTCCAACCCCAGTCGTCTCCAAACCCAGCTCTCCACCTGCCTGAGACATGTTTGTCCGGTGAATGATAAAAACAATTTGAGCAGGAAAGCCCTGAGTACAAAGTCAACTGGCTAATTTTATGGTACAGGCCGTATGGTGGAGCAAGAATGAAGGGAGAGAAGTGGGGTGGAGAGATGGTGATGCTGGGTGAATGAGAGTGGCTTGATAGAAGAGGTTTTCTCTTAAGGAGGGTGAGACTTGGATAGGATGCTTCATATCTTTGGTCCATGGCACCAGCAGTCCTTGCAGAAGGGATTCAGTACCCTTCACTTCCACTGCTCCGAGGGGAACTATCCCAACTGCCCTGGGTTTCATCTAGCTTTCTATTGGATTACTGCCACTGCCTTGTGACTGGTTTTCCTGCAACCTCCAGTCTCACATTCTACCATTCCATTGTCTACATTACCACCAGGGTGACCCTTCTGAAATGCAAACCTAGGCACGGCAGGTTTCTGTCGAACAATCTCTGTAGGCACACCTAGGATGAAGTCAAATTCCTTCAAGTGGCATTCTAGACCTTTCTCAGTCTACTTGTCTGGCCTCATTGCCTCCCACTCTTGATCCTGTAGACCCTATGCTCTAGGAAAACTGTCCTTTTCACTGTTCCCTGAATATATTATGCTCTTTTATGTCTCCAATGTGTTTGCACTCATCTTTAAAACCCTGCAAGTTCAAAGGCAATTACCATCCAGTCCTAAAAATGCCCCCACTGTCTTCTCAGGGATTTAAAACATCTAGAAACTCAAAATTATATGTATACATGAAAAAAAAGAGAATATGATGACAAAAATAGATATCCAAATGGACAAAAACTAGAAGGAAATACACAAATTTGAAATCACCCATGTTAAGTAATCGGGTTATGAACAATTTGTTTTTCTTCTATGAGTTGTTAGTGTTGTTGAAACATATTTTTTAATAATTAAAAAGGACAGGGCAGGCACAGTGCCTCACGCCTGTAATTCCAGCACTTTGGGAGGCTGAGACGGGTGGATCACCTGAAGTCAAGAGTTCAAGACCAGCCTGGCCAACATGGTGAAACCCTGTCTCTATTAAAAATACAAAGATTAGCCAGGTGTGATGATGGGTGCCTGTAATCCCAGCTACTTGGGAAGCTGAGGCAGGGAGTCATTGCTTGAACTCAGGAGGCAGAGGTTGCAGTGAGCCGAGATTGCGCCATTGCACTCCAGCCTAGGCAAGTGAAACTCCACCTCAAAAAAAAAAAAAAGAAAAAAAAAGAAAAAAGAAAGAAAGAAAGAAAGGAAAAGGACAACAAGCAATGACATGCCAAATGATATCAAGGACTTAAGAGTCCATTTTCAGGACAAGTATTCAAGTGAAAGAACAAAGTAGACTGGATTGACCACAGACACCCTCACAGAAGAGAAGAGCCGTGAGTAAACAGTGGGATTCAGAGGCAGGGGACAGGGGCTCTGAGCTAGCAGATGGCCTGAACCACATCACAAAGGATGGAATGAGTGGCAGGCTTGTGCTCCAGACAGACAACCAAGATTGCTGCCTATGAAAAGGGAGTCAAGGCCCAGAACAGGCTGGCCCTAGGAGTATAGGCAAATTCATGGAAGTCAGACATCTCCTAGACAAGAGATGATCTGATCATACTTGGTATCTGGAATTGCCACCTGTGTGGTTGGTACCTGAGAACACACCACAGGTGCTAGAGCCTTGGGAGCTTCTAGAGGAGCTCACTTTTTCAGAGCTGCACTCCGGAATTCCAGTCATTTCTACAGGAACAGACAAGTAGTCCCGGGTTCAGCAAGCCTTGTTCCCCACAAGCAAACAGAGGAGCTCTCAGTCCCTGTGTACCCAAAGGCCAATAAGTAAAAGTGAACAAACCAGTCCCCAAGAAGAAAAGACTAAGGCTAGTGCTGTGAGGTTAATACTGGCCAACGTGTTTACATTACACAGCTGAATTTTCTTGTTGTATTACAAATGCAATTGAAAACACAATTTTATACATGGGGATATTAAAAACTAAGGAGGTGTATCCTCTCTAGTCCATAAAATGCAACTTAACTCCATTTGTTCTAATATCTGTGAAAGAACTGATTCCTTTACACTACATCTCTCTCAATTTCTGTGTTTTGGGTGTGTGAGCCATGCTTAACAAATGAGCATCAATGATGTAAACTAGTAAATCTGTCTCATTCAGACGTCAGGGCCTCTTAAGTCCTTGCACCAGTTCATTCCTCCAAACACAAGCAATGAAGATGAAGGAAACCTGAAACCTACTCATTTATTTTCTGTTCTAAATCCACCTACCTGGTTTTGAAAAGACCTCCTTACAGTGACATTATTAGGCTTGTAGATCTTATATACAATATAATTTTTTTAAGTTTGCTACTTTGAAAATTTGCCTGAATTTCTTAATTTGAAAACTTACCTAAAATCTCTGGAACTAAATGCTTTCTTTATTGTGACTAAAACAACAGTAAAAGATGAAACTCTCTCCAGCCTGTTTTCCTGATATCTGCTGAAAACAAGTAGCTGGCACCACAGAGTAACCAACTGTTTCCTTGGGGTCTCTGTACAGGCCTGAGCAGGCTGCAGCCCATTACTGGACAACGGAAAACCCTCCAGGAATCCAGGAGTAACCACCTGTGCTAACTGGCCAGAAAAAAGTGGGGGCTTTTTGTCTTTTTGCTTTTACATATTGGCATGGTTCAGCTAATTCAATCTTTGAAACCTTTCCAATGTGCTAAATAATGGATTATTGGAGGGCTTTCTAAGGCCAGCTAATGGTTTCTCACTTCAGTCACATGGGGACCATTATTATGCTAGCCTTCCAAGTAAAAACAAAACATAGGGTCACTTTGGATCTTCCCTCCTCCACACACCCTATAGTCTTACCCTAAATTACCACTATGACAGAGCAACCTTCACCTGCAAATTTTCCCCACTTCCCAATGCCTACACTATTGTCCAGTGATATTGGTAGCCAAGGATGTGGACACCAACTTTGAGGACATTGTACTCAGTGAAAGAAGCTAGACACAAAAGGACAAATAGCATAGGATTCCACTCACAGGAGGTCTCTAGAGTGGTCAAATCCATAGAGACAGAGAGTAGACTTGTGGGTGCCAGGGTCTGGGGAAGAAGTTGGGGAGTTGGTATTGAATGAGGACAGTGTTACAGTTTGGGGAGATGAACAAGTTCTATGGATGGATGGTGATGATGGCTGCACAACACTGTGAATGTGCTGATGCTATTGGACTGTACACTTAAAAAGAGTTAAGATGGTACACTTTATGTTATGTGTATTTTACCAAAATACAAACATTTTTTTTCAAAGGGTGTAGATGACACCTAGGTTCACTGTGTGCATGAAACCTGGACCTTTGCCCCAACACACCTTTGACCCTAGCCTGTCTCTCACTAGTCCCTGAAAAGGCTGTGCTCATTTCTGTCCCTAAGCCTTTGTTCTCCTCTAGCCTGGAAAGCCGCTGCCTCTCATTTCCAAGTGTCCAAATGCAGCACGCATTTCTCCTTCTTTTGTCCCTGATATCACTTCCTGTTTAAACTTCTGATATGGCAGTTAATTTTGCAGTTTATTGTCATTTCATCATTTTATGCTCATGGCTTGTCCCACACCCCCTGCCTGAAAAGACCCTAAGCTCCCTGATGGCCTGGGCTGGGTCTCACACTTAGCATAGTAGAAAATTCTCAAGCACAGAGCAGGTCTCAAAGGTGTGATGAATGATCAAATGGCAGGTGGAAAGGAGAAAGTTTCAGTTAGACATTCTATTGTGCCCACCTTCCTCTGAGATGGGCAATTGACAGAAGTGAGGGACTTGAGGCTTAAGCTCCTGGGGAGAAACTATAATAGCTCAGCAGACACTCCAGGGCAGGGGAGGACAGTACATTCCCAAAAGAGTTGACGGAGTCCTTCAGGAGGAAAAACAAACCCCAGCTCACCGCTGAACAGACTGTCAGTCCATCAGCCTTCCCTCTTCTTCTGGATCATCCTTTTATGGAATGGCGAACACTGGGAAGGCAGTGCTGGGAGAGGAGAAAGAAACCACGAGCGATGAGTTATTGCAAAAAAAGAAGGTAAACTATCGAATTGGTAACTTATTATGCTAGTCAGTCATTGAAATGATAACACTTTTGGATATGTTGAGCTAAATAGAACACATCGTTAAAATTAATTTCACTAGTTTCTTTTAAATAAGGCAAAATTCTTCTAAATAAGACTACTAGAAGATTTTGAAAACACATAAACGTCTCGCATAATGTTTCTATTGGACAATGCAGCCCCCAAGAGGGACGCTGCCCAGTACAACACAGTGTGGCAGCCTGACATCCCCAAAGCAACCAACGCCTTCTTCTCCCCAACCCACGCTCCTCCAGAGGGACTTCAACGAGGAGCTGTGCCACAGGCAGACAGCTGTGTCAAGGACCAACGGAGAGCAAGCTCACACTTATTCAGCCCAGCAGGACCCTGAGTCTGGGAAGCATAGCGTGCCACATCGGGCTGTCCCTCAGAAAACCCTGCTAGCTGGGAAGGAGCCACCTGCACCTGTGAGGCTTCAGAGGGCAGGCTAGGGGCAGGGCAGGTTGTGTGTGCGTGCGCGTGTGTGCGTGTGTGTGCATGCGTGTGTGTGTGTGTGTGTGTGTGTGTGTGTATGTGCTTCGGTGTGTGGGGGGTGGGGCACAGCCAGACAAAAGCTGAGTGCTCCCCCTGCCCCAGGTGGGGGCAGCCAGTCAGGGAACGGCAGGGTCATATGGCAGGAGGCAGGTGCTAGCCTGGCCACCCAAGGGCCTGCTGTGGGCTCTGGGCAGGGCAGAGAGCCATTGGGAGCAGAATCAAAGAGGGCATTGGGGAAAGGAGGCTTCTGAGCAGTCAGAGCCCGCCACGGCCTGTGGGGAGCTGGCCCAAAGCCACAGATTGGGAAGCTTTGGCCCTGCCTGAGATAGGACAGTAGAGAGGAGCCCCAGGCTGTCCCTGGAGGACACAGGAGGGCTTCCGTTGGTTGTGCAGAGTCTGGGCTCTCGGGCATTGTGGTGCACAGCAAAGAAGCCCTTTCTGGTTCGGGAGCAGACAATGCTCCCACTCAACCTGTGGAGGTTCTAAGGGACACGTCCGAGGACAGCCAACTGGGAGGCAGCCAGGTGGGGAGAAACACACAAGGAGACCTCCTCTGCATCCAGGTCTGTGTTGGAGGCACTCAGCAAGGCTGGCTGTCCTTGGGACTTGGTTCTCAAGAGCCAGTACTACAGCAGGTGCTCTATGGAGGCATCTGGCCACCAAGCAACCTGTCTGGTGGAGATGCTGTTCACATGGCCCCAGACTCCCGTGATGGGTCAGGTGCATGGTCGTCAGATTCACAGGCACAGAATCTCTGTTTTGAGCGAGGCTGCTCTGCCCTGGTGCAGCAGACAGGTGGCAAACAGGTTCCCACGGGGTCACACCTCTGGGTGGCGTTCCCTCATCCCCTTCTCTTTCCTTGCCTGGTCTCCTGTTTGGCAACTTGCTGGCCAAGGTTTCCCCCAAGCTTCCAGCTCGCCCAAGCTGAATCACAGCCCAGAGTGTTTGTCTGTGACCCTATGGATGGACATTCGGGTCCTTCCCACTGTTTGGCTGTTGCAGACACTGCTGCCCGTGGCATCCCGCATGCCTGTCTGAGCCACCACCATCAGCGAGAAAGGCTCTGGGGTGCACAGCCGGCAGTGGCTCTGCTGGGACTTGGGCTGTGCCCATCAATGCCACGACCAAGCATTGCTCATCTGTGACCTCCGGTGCGTGGCCGAACCCATGTTTCCTCCCACTGGCAGCATGGGAGCGGTCCTGGGTTCCCACAGCCCAAGCAGCCTTTGGTCTTGTCCAGCCTCGCTCACTTGCCCATCCCACAGGGAGAGACACCACCTCATCGCTGTGTGCCTTGCGTTTCCCCGATCGGTGACGAGGTCTGTCACTGGCCGTTCCCGGCTCCTCTTCTGTGAATCTCCTTTGCTCCTTTCCTCCTCATCTTACAGATGACAGGCCTCATCAGCCCGTTTCCAGGAGAAAGTTCCTAGCGTCAAGATCGAAGCCTTTCTCCTTTTGTGATATAAGCCACGGCCAGTCTATCACGTTGCCCAGAAGCAGGTCGCATTGGAGTGGGCTTCACAATTAGACTTTGGCTCGCCCGTATGGTTGTGAAACGTTTCAGAATCAAGATGGAGTCACTTGTTGTTCAAGCAAACAAAAATCCAAAAACCTGACAAATAGAGCTGTGGAGGGCCATGGAGGCAGGGTTCCCATGCACGAATGCCTGATAACAAAAGCCATCACAGAAGACTGCAAAACCCACAAATTCACACAAAGGCTGTTGCAACCTGACACAAATAATGCTTCTGCGAGGACACCTGCCCAGCAACTTCCTGTCCAAGCCCCTGACCAATGCTACCCTTGTTATTCATCCTTGTAGCCAAAGATCATTATCTCAAAACAATTATGTTATCCTCTTCACTTTTCCTGAAAAACCTTTGTCTTCCTTTTCCCTGCCTGAATATGCACATAGTTCACTAGGGCGCATGCGTCCCCACTGCAACGCCTATTTCTGAATAGATACCATTTTCTTATAGGGAGGCTCCCTCTCTGTGTGGTACTTAGGTTGGCATGGTCTTGCTCCCCAGGCTTTTCTACCTCCCAGGTAGTAAACGTGAGGTCAGCGAAGAAACGCATGTCTTCTGCCACAAACCAGCCTCCTCGGTTGGCCTCGTGTGTCCAGTCCTCCCAGACCCCCCCCCGCCGGTCCCCCCGCCCCAACGCTTCTCCCCCTTGAGGGCCAAGACTGCTTGTTCTCATTCAGGAAAACTGCTGCTCTTTACCTCTGCTGTGAGAGTGTCTGTCTATTGAACCTTCAGTGTTAGACTTGTCACGGCTTACACCAGACATTGTCCTCTCTCTTGTTTTCAGCTGTGACTTTTCTGGAGTCCTTCTTCAGAGAGAGCACTGAATCCCCCCGGCCGGCCCCCGCCCTGGGAACATCTGTGGGTCTGGTGTCTCCAACTGGCCCAGTTGGCCCACAGGCCGGCTCTCAACTAATTTCCTCTGTTTTCGGCCTTGTCTCTTCCCACTCTCCTTCCTTCTGCACCTGCTGACTCCAAGTCCAGGACGCTCCAGGATGCCCATTGCCCCCCACTAACCCCGGCCAAGGCTGGGCTGTGACACCTCAACTATCTTTCTTGTCAGTCCTCTGTCCCCATTGTCTCCACCTCTCAACACAGTTGACTCTCCTTCCTTCTCAAAACCATTTCCTTTCTCAACTTCTTCCTCTCCCCCACTCCACTTTTGGGCTGACCTCCTCCCTCTCTACCTGCCTCTCTGCCTTTGGACCTTCCTTCTCCTCCTCCTACTTTGCTGGGTCTAAGCGTAGGGGGGGTGGGCTCCTAGCCTCAACCTCCGATGAATGCTCTGTCTCTGGACGTGACCTGTCTTCCAAGCTCCACACGTACTCATCCATCTGCCCACGTGGATGCCCTGCGGACATTTCAGAGCTCAGATGTTCAAACCGGAGGGCTTCGTCCCCTTCACCTCCACCGTCCCCAGGCTTCCCCCTCTGTGCAAAGAGCTCTGCCTTCTACCTGGTGACTCAAACAAAGCAGCCAGGATTCTCTCCCCTCTCCTTTGTTCCTCACTCCCAAATCTAACCCATTATTGGATTTTGTTGACTCTGGTCCAAGACTGCTACCCTTCTCATCTCTGTGGTCCTTGGTCCTCCCTGTCTCCTGTTCTTCCTGCCTCCACTCTGCTTCCTCCCTGCTCCACCAACACTCCCTCAGCAGCCAGGGTGATCTTTTTGCAACACCACCAGACCCTGCTCCTCCCTGTGGCACCCCATCTCCTTAGAGTAATCTCAAAGCCCCCATCCTGGTCAAGAGCACCCCCACGCTGCTCCTGGGGATCTGGCTTCCTCTGATGCTCTCCTTCCGTCCCCAAAATCCACCCCATGTCGCCATGCCCCCAGCTCCTCTCACCACACTCCTGCCAATCTGGCCTGTTCAGCTGACCCCGCAGCACAGGGCTTGTTCCCACCTTCGGCCTTTGCCATCCCTCCTTCCTCTGTGTGAGCCATTGGCCCCAAGAACCTTCTGTGGCAGCAGCTTTCTCCTGCTCTTCCTCTTCCTCCTCACCCTCCTCCTCCTCTCCCTCCCCCTCCACCTCCTCCTCCATGTCTCAGCTGAACTGTCCCCTCCTCCCATAGGCCCCCTCTGCTGGGACACACAAATCACATGCCCTCCATTTATATTCTCATATTCTTATTGGCAGCATCAGTGTGTGTCGGCACGTGAGAAATGCTGGTCTGAGTCTTTGCTTTTGGGCATCAGGGGCTCCCTCCCCAGATGGCAAGCTAGAGCCCCAGAAGGTGAGGTGGACTTGCCGGTGTGTCTAGCCCATTTGTACTGCTGTAGCAAGACACCTGAGACTGGATAACTTACAAAGAACAGAAATGTATTGCTCCCAATTCTGGCAGCTGGGAAGCTCAAAGTCAAGGCACTGGAGACTGGGAAACTTACAAAGAATAGAAATTTCTTGTTCCCAATTCCGGAGGCTGGGAAGCCCATGATCAAGGCACCAGTAGGTTCAGCGTCTGGTGGGGGCTCAGGCGGACTCCCTGGTAAAAGTAAAGGAATTGTACAGGTGGCCCCTGCTTAGTTTGGCTCCCAGAGTCTTCCATCTTTTTTGCTTGGTCCCCCTGATTGCCAGCAGCAGGCACTGCACAGAGCCAGCATGCCCAGCAGATGTTGGACACCTGAAGGGATAAACACACACTGCACTCACAAGCACTGCACTGTGGACACCTGAAGGGATAAACACGCACTGCACTCACAAGCACTGCACTGTGAGGTGGCACTTGATTGGAGATGCTGCAATCAAGATTCATAGAAGGCTCTGGGTTGCTTGGTGGCCAGATGCCTCCATAGAGCACCTGCTGTAGTACTGGCTCTTGAGAACCAAGTCCCAAGGACAGCCAGCCTTGCTGAGTGCCTCCAACACAGACCTGGATGCAGAGGAGGTCTCCTTGTGTGTTTCTCCCCACCTGGCTGCCTCCCAGTTGGCTGTCCTCGGACGTGTCCCTTAGAACCTCCACAGGTTGAGTGGGAGCATTGTCTGCTCCCGAACCAGAAAGGGCTTCTTTGCTGTGCACCACAATGCCCGAGAGCCCAGACTCTGCACAACCAACGGAAGCCCTCCTGTGTCCTCCAGGGACAGCCTGGGGCTCCTCTCTACTGTCCTATCTCAGGCAGGGCCAAAGCTTCCCAATCTGTGGCTTTGGGCCAGCTCCCCACAGGCCGTGGCGGGCTCTGACTGCTCAGAAGCCTCCTTTCCCCAATGCCCTCTTTGATTCTGCTCCCAATGGCTCTCTGCCCTGCCCAGAGCCCACAGCAGGCCCTTGGGTGGCCAGGCTAGCACCTGCCTCCTGCCATATGACCCTGCCGTTCCCTGACTGGCTGCCCCCACCTGGGACAGGGGGAGCAGTACTTCCTCAGCTTTTGTCTGGCTGTGCCCCACCCCCCACACACCGAAGCACATACACACACACACACACACACACGCATGCACACACACGCACGCACGCGCACGCACACACAACCTTCCCTGCCCCTAGCCTGCCCTCTGAAGCCTCACAGGTGCAGGTGGCTCCTTCCCAGCTAGCAGGGTTTTCTGAGGGACAGCCCGATGTGGCACGCTATGCTTCCCAGACTCAGGGTCCTGCTGGGCTGAATAAGTGTGAGCTTGTTCTCTGTTGGTCCTTGACACAGCTGTCTGCCTGTGGCACAGTCTTCAACTCGTTGAAGTCCCTCTGGAGGAGTATGGGTGGGGTGTTTGGGGTGGAGGCGGGTGGCAGTGGGCTGGGTGGTGCCATGGGGCTTGGGACACAACTGCATTGGTGGTCAGTCCTCTCTGCCTAGGTTCGGGATTGAAACGGCCTTCATAGTAAGTTCAGCCCTGTGCTTGCTCCCAGTGAGCTTGCCTGCAGCTAGATGCCATCAGCATCTTTCCTCCCACAGCTGCCTTCCAGCTCGCTTCCTTCCCGTGTGTGCCACTGGCTCTCCCAACCCATGGGGCACACTCACTCTCCTCCCGAGGAGGCAGTGTCATCTGGGCATGACTGGCCCTTTCCGCCAGGAGTCCAGGGATTTCTGTCAGAGACCCCTGCTCCTGCTCGTTCTGCCCTCGAGCCTGCCAGGCCTCCTCACTTTGACTTTGGAGTTTGGATGGTGACTCAGCAGTCAACCACCATTCATGGGCAGGGCCACAGTTTCCAGGAGAGAAGCCTGCA